>NC_136466.1:155194081-155624081 GCF_902686455.1 Sciurus vulgaris
TCACTGATCAGGTTAAGACTCTTGCAACCCAGTCATTTCTCCTCTGAACCTTCTTGCATTGTCTTACACGTGAGCTTTTGGGGGACACCTCACATCCAAACCATAACAGGTGGGGATAAGTGGTTACTTGTTGTGACATGTGAGATTTTAGATCCCTCTTCGAGATCCAAATGGAGATGTGCAGTAAACCACCAGGGATACACATCTATACTAGAAAAGAGCCCACACTGGGAGTCACTGCTGAGTCATCCATTGTAGATGCTATTCACTCAAGGACCTAAGTGACATCATTTGGAAAGAGTGGATGGACATAGGAGTGGGCCCTAGGTGAGTAACAGGAACACAGAAGATCCCTGGGTTAAAATGTTAAAAATGCTGCACAGGAAAGGTGGCCAAAAAAGGGGATAGAGAAGGGGCCACCCATTAAGCAAGAGAAGGCATTGGCAACCCTGGAGAGGAGAAGCTTCAGAGGAGCAGAGCAGGACAGAGCACTAAATGGAAGAGACTAAGGTGGCTTGAAAGTAGATATGGTGACAGTAGTAATCCTCTGATCAGATTGATATCCAGGGTCATGGGCAAATGAAAAAGAAAAAATAAAATTGTGCTGATTTTCACATGACCCATTATCTTAAAGGGTGTATTGAAAAATATCTTAAATATCTTAAGATATAAAAATATCTTAAAGGGTGTACATGATTTGAAAAATAAACAGTCTAATAGTGACCCATTTTCCTTATGTGTCTTTTCCCCACAAAAATAGGTAGGTAAAATAGATTGGGGAATTGTTTAGTATGTTGTTTCACTGAATTATTAATATACCTTCACTTTGTTTTTAGAAAAAGTCTAAGAATTGAGAATTCATTTCTTTTGTAATCTGTATAGATAAGAACTAGTTTAAGGTTGTGTTCTTTAAAATTCACTAAGTTTTACTTAACAAAAAATGTGCAACATAAACCATCCCATCAGAGTGCAGAAAAATCAATGCACGATGGTCAAGTTGTGACTGAGACTTCAGATAGCAATTAGTACCTGAAAAAATACTCAACCTACCAAATTCTGAGAGGTGATTTATTTCATCTTTATTCCTGATATCATTCTACCAGACAACTGTTTGAGGGATTAAGTAATCTCCACTTTGAATACATTTTAATGTTGAATATATCACAATTAAGAGGTAAACAAATTCTTAAAAATTCTTGATGAACAAAATTAAATTAAACCAAATCTATTATATAAGAAAACGACATTCATCCCCATGAAGATACTTATGAGTATCACAAAGTTTGTTATAATTGATGTTAATACTCAAATAGAAGGAAGACTTATGAGAGAAGAGAGTATCACCCTTAAATAAAAAATAAAAACAAACAGTAAATCAAAAAGTAAAAATACATTTAAAAGTTCTACCAAATCCAAGATCCTACAGAAATGATAATCTTTATATAGAAAAAGAGATTACAAAGACTTTACAAAGATTAACCATTTGGGGTAATATTAGCAAACAATTATACAAAAATAATCAATAGTATGATAATGTTAATAGTTCTCTGCCACCTGAAACGTTCATATATTTATACATTTGAATAAAACAACTTTTGTTATGAAGGACCTTGCTTATTAGATTTTGTTAGACTATTTCATAAATTTATAACTCTCAGATTAACAAAAAATAATATTTAAATCCAATTACCAAATTATGATGATCAGATTTCAGGATTTTTAAAATTGTGTAAGGAAAGCTTGATTTCTCTAAGTTTATTTCCTTCTTATAACATTGCATTATATTTCTAAAAGTTCCATAACAAAGTACCACAACTGGACTGGCTTAAACAACAGAAAGGTATTATCTCAGAGTCTGAGTGATGGAAGTTCACAATCAAGGTGTCCTTAGAGTAAATCCCTTCAGAGAACTGAGAGGGACCATTAGTCCATGCCTCTCTCCGAGTTTCTGGTGGCTTTTTTTTTTTTTTTTTTTGGTCAATTTGCCATTTTTTCAGCTCCCATAGCACCACCCTAATTTCTGCCTTCAAGTTTGCCTGATTTTCTGTGTGCCTCCACATTTCTCTCTTTAATAGAGTCGTCACTCACAGTGGGTTAGAATCCACCTTAATGATTCATTTTAATCACATCACCACTGTAAATTCTATATCTCTAAATAGTATTAATTACTGAGATAGGGAGTTAAGATTTCAAGCTATGAATTGTGCAGAAAATCAATTCAACACATAACAATTTACCTTTGAGCTCCCTAAAATCCATGTTGTACTCATGCCAAATACGTGCATTATAATCTCAGTTTATGATCTCAACTCATTCCAACAACTCTAAATTTAAAATCTCATCTAAATATCCTCTCTATCAGTTGCTGTGCTACTTAATATGACTCATCTGAAGAAAATTTCTCTCCATCTGTGAACCTGTGAACCAGAAAAGTTACCTGATTTCAAAACACAGTGGTGGCATACACATAGATTAAGACATTCCCATTTAAAATGAAAAAAAGAAAAGAAATAAGAATCACAATCCCAAGCAGCAAGGTAATCTGAGGCTGGAGAAAATTCTAGTTTCGATTGGTTATATTCTTTCTTTGGGGCTCATCAGGGACACAGCTGGCTCTTTATGCCCTGTACTGCCCAAAACCCCTTCCTGGAGGTGTCCCTGCTCCAGAGGCCCTGCCTCCTACATCCCAAGGAGCTGACTCTGCTCCTGAGCTGGATCCATGATTCTATCCCCATAGTCATATTTCCTTTCATTGTTCTGTCCTCAAAGTTGTTCTTCCTTTATGTTACTTTTAAATTTCATAATAATCTTATTGCGCTGGCGTTTCACATTTTTATTGGTGCATTGCAGTTGTGCATAACAGTGGAGTTTGCTGTTACATATTTGTACATGCAAACAATATAACGATATAATTTGGTCAATATCCTTCCCATGCAATTCTAATAGTCTCCTGGGAGTTTGATAACTACACATCTTCCCTTCCATTCACTGTATAAAGCTCATATGTTGTCTTTCTTTTATTTTTTAGCATCTACTCTTTAGCCTTGACATGTCCCCATATAATCTGGACCAAATAAACCCTTTTCTGCAATTGCTTTCTATACCTCAATTTCTATTTTGATCTTTAGGCTCCAATAATTCAAAAGACTGGCTAGATATTTGTCACAGTGAGGTCTCCAATTTGTTCTCTGTTACAAACTCCCCCTATAATGAATCTTCCTCCTGACCTCACTTTTACGACTGAAGTCATCCAGTATGACCTAAAAGTCATGGAGATTCTCATGCTTATTTCATTATTTTAAACCAGCAAGAAAATTAACCCTTAAGGGCAAGGGAGACACAAATTTGTTAAGAAACAAGAGTTCATTTAGGCTTATCAGAGTAGCAACCTAGAAAAGGCGCTTCAAGTCAACTAGAATATGTGCTCTGGGGTCCTACAGATTTCAAACAAGTTTAAAGGTAAAGAACTGCAAGAGAGGAGAGGGACGTAGCTTATTAAAAACTTAGATTAGTGTAGGAAGCGCAGCAAGCTTATAGGAATGCATTGGGTAATGCAAAGAATATATGCAAGGGAAGGGGAGGGAAAGGACAAGAAAAAAGACATTCCTAGAAAGGAAGGGAGTTTGAGCTGACACTAGTGGTTATGTACAGGATCGCAATGTCACTGTAAAATGAGAACGACCGCTCTTAGCATGTAAACTACAGTATATAGTGAATCTTGTACTTCAGTATGTGCCGGGAAAAAGGATACACAACTACCGAGGGTCAGACATTTATTGCCAGGTAGATGTGACTGCAGAACAGTCTCTCATGTCCTCTCCCCACAGCATTTTGGTTTCTTCTATTTTCTGTATCTGTTTGATTTTAATTTTTCTACAATAGCAATAGATTATTCATATAGTTATTCATATCTGAACTTTGTTGTGGGTTCATGAGTAACATACTAGTGTAGGTGCCTCTTTATTAGCTTATTTTAGTATTCTTCCTACTTTCCTAATTCATGGTCTGCTTTCCTTCAATCCTTCCACCTCTCACCAACAAACCATTTTAGTCGACAATCATTAGCCAGTTATTAAAAATGTCTGTTGGGTGTATAGATCTAATTTTTTGTTTCAAGGAACAAATTCTAGTTCAATGACAGGTGCATAAAATTAGGCATGACCCTACTTACAAATGCTAAGGTGGAAACATGCATAGTGTGGTTATAAATTCAGTAAATTCAGAGTCTCTTCCTGGGAATTCAGAGTAAATTACATGGTAGATCTGGAGATGGAAAGGAAGTGTGAGTTCGGATGGTGGATGCACACATCTGAAGCGCTGGGAAACTGAAGTGAAACTTCACTGTGGCATCCAAGGAAGTGAAGACTTAATGAGTGGCAGGTGCTTGTCAATGATAGAAAGAGACAGGGCCTGAATCTGAAATTACCTGAAGATATCGGAAAACTTGATAGAAAGGTATTTTATAACTCAGGTTGTTGAGTAGAATTACGGCTGAATTTAATAAAATTAACTCCATTCATTCCAAAAAAGCACTCTCAGTTTCAGCGCTGAGGCATAAGAAGATTGAAAACCATTGATCCCATCTTTACAAATATAAATAGAAGCAAGACCAGTAGCGGGGAGGTAGGCAAAGAGAGAAAGGAAATCCTGGGAACGGAAATGGAGCAAATTATACTCCATCATGTACAATTGTAGCAAAATGAATCCCATTACTATATATAACTGTAATTCACTAATAAAAACATTTTTAAAGATTTTTTTAAACAAAATGAAAATTAACATTTTAGACCTATCAAGAGAAGTGGTCTCCATTTCATCAATATCTGGAAAGCTAACCACATACAAAGAAACGCAGCAGAAATCTGCTGTTTGAGACTGAGGCTGCATAAGCCTTTACACTGACTAGATCATAGACATGCCTATAGATTTGAAATGAAGGAGTCTGAGTCTAGACAAGGATGAGAGTGAGAAGTGTCTCAGGGCTGCAGATGCAAAAGACCCCAAATTTTCATGGAATTTATCCCAAAGAACCTCATCGGGTTTACATGGTGAAGATGAGAAGAACCTCTGTGGGTACGAAAGGGAGAGGGAGATTAATCATTGTGACACACACTGAGTATTCACGTAACAAACTATATACTCTAGGGTAAAATGCCTCACCAGAACACTATCCTTGTGGGAAGTAAAGGGCTTTTATCACTCTATCTCCAGTTCACCTTCCAGTCTTTCCATGGGGAAAGTGAACACAGTCAATAGGCATCAGGGATGTTATGGTTGGATGTGAGGTGTCCCCCAAAAGCACATGTGTGAGTCAGGGCAAGAAGGCTGAGAGGTGAAATAATTGGGTTACAAGAGTCTTAACCTAACCGGTGAATGAATCCCCTGATAGGGATTGACTGGGTGGCAACTGAAGGCAGGAAGCGTGGGACTAGAAGAGTGGGTCCCTGGGGTGTGTCTTTGGGTTATATATTTGTATCTGGTGAGTGAAGTCTCTCTCTCTCTGCTTCCCGATCACCACGTGAGCCACTTCCCTCCCCACACTCTTCCACCATCATGTTCTGCCTCACTTTGAGCCCCAAGCAATGGAGCTGACTGTCTATGAACTGAGATCTCTGAAACTGTGAGCCTCCAAATAAACTTATCCTCCTCTGAAATTTTTCTTGTCAGGTCTTTTAGTCACAGTAGTGAAAAAGTTGACTAAAAAAAAAGAACAAAGGAAAACAGACAGCAAATGTGACAGCCATGGAAAGGAATAGGAAACAAGGAAGAAAGTTACACTAATTGTCCAGGAAACTGCCCCTAGACAAGGGTCCACTAACAGACTGGGATTTGGTTGGAAGCTCATAGAATACCCACTCTCTCTGACACCTCACCAACAATCTCTGTGTCTCTAGTGTCATAAACTTAGACTGTGGTGGAAAGAAATGCAAGACACAGATCTCTGAGGGGGAGCACTTTTGAAGAACCAGGGATGAGAGGAGACCAAAAAGACAAAGAAAATATATTTAAAAACTTGTAGACCAATAAAGTCATAAGAAAATGAGGGACATAAAAAGTCAAGAAAAACCGTGTCCAGAGACAAAAGAATCGTAACAACAACACAAAAGGAAAACATGTGCAAGGATCATAAGATACATTATTTAAAATTATAATGACTCTTGTGTTAAGGACTCTGGAAAAGAAGAAAAGATTTTTTAAAAGATGGGTAATATAAGCAGAGATATGGAAATTGTAAGAATGAATTAAAATGGAGTGCTAAAAATTAAAAACCTTGTGACTGAATTAAATACTCCCTGATCTGTAGAACCTGGCCATGTGGTTCACATGGCCAAGAAAAAAATCCAGGAAGGTGAATCAGAAAGTTTGCAAGCTGCAGTATCAGAGAAGAAACAATGGGATTAAAAAAAAAGAAGAAGAAAACAGGAGAGAAAATCCAAGAAATAGTGGACATTATCAAATGGTGGAAGAAGCAAGGAATGATGGATGGCATATGTCTGTCATTAAAGCTACTTGAAAGGTTGAAGCAGGAGAATCAAAATTTTGAAGCCAGTCACTGCAATTTAGAAGAGGAAGAGAGCAGAAGTAATGTATGCAGTAGAAATGAACTTGGGCTTTCTAAAATTAATGGCAGACACCAAATACAGATAGATTAGCTTCATAAGACATCAATCAAGATAAATGTCAAAAAGTACAAATATGTTCTCATATTCAAAGTAGGGTAACATAAATGAAAAAAAGTTAAATCTTGGAAGATATCATATGGGGAGAGAGAGGCACTTTAAAATAATATAATAAGGATAAAGATTACAGCAGAACAAACATCAGAAACCATGAAAGCATTAAGAGGAGTTGAATATAAAAAAGGAAGAAAAGAGAAAAAGAAAAAAATAATAATAGTAAATAATAATTCTCTGTTCTGTGAAATTATCCTTTCAAAGTGAATAAGAACTTATACAAGGGGTTGAGTATTAGAGAACATGTCTTGTAGAAACCATTGAAAAAAGTTCTTCAAATGGAAGGGAAATGACATAACTAAGAAAATTGGATCTACCTTAAGGGGAAGATTATAGAAAGACAAATGAGGGTTAAAAAAATTGTTTATCATTCTTAATTTTTCTAAAATAATGGTTTATTGAGAGCAATAGTAATAACAAAGTTATTTTTGCTTATGGATGAGCAAACAGTTCACAATAGTATCACAAGAGAAATAGAATTACAGGGATTACCTGGAGTAAGAGGAAGCACAGGGGAGAGGGAAGGACAAGGAAAGAGCAGTCAACAGGTGACAGGCAGGTAAGAATAATAATTTCTATTAAACAAGAAGGTGATTTTAGTCAACAATATTGTATTATATGAATCAAAATAGCTAGAAGAGAGTATCTTGAATATTTTCTTTCAAGAAAAAATGAAAACTATTTGAGTTGATGTATAACATAGATATTTAGAGCTAATGCACATAAAATGCAGAAACATACCCAGGGTATGTCGTGTATGGGACATCACATGACATCACATAAGGTTATAAAATATTTATCTATCATTAAAAGAGAGACAGAAGGGAGGAAATGGGAATATTATAGAATAAACTAACAGCACTTCTCTTGAAGATACATAGTGCTATTAGAAAATGGACTTAGGTTGATTAAAATCATATATTGCAAATTCTAGGGTAATGAATAAAAATTGCAAAAGAACTGTAATTCATATGATAAAAGAAGAGAGCCAGTTGTGGTGGCACATGCCTGAAGTCCAGTGGCTTAGGAGGCTGAGGCCAGAGGATCTAGAGTTCAAACCCAGTCTCAGCAATGGCAAGGTGCTAAAGGTGCTAAGCAACTCTAAGAAACCTCGTCTCTAATAAACTATAATATTGAGCTGGGAATGTGATTCAGTGGTTGAGTGCCCCTGAGTTCAATCCCTGGTACCAAAAAAATAGAAAAAAGAAAAAAAAAAAAAAAAAAACCAGGAGAGATCATGGAGTCATATCAAATGAACAAAAAGATGGGATGGGCAGGAATCGCAAATGGCATTAAGTAAAATTAAACAGGTAAATAAACTGATATTTTAAGAATACCAAAAATGTTTGAATATATTTATGGATTTTAATAATAGTGTATTAGTATTGGTTCATTAATTGTGGCAACTCATCATATTAAAGGAAGATGTTAATAAGAGAAAAACATACAGTTTTCTGTACTTTTTCACAATTTTCTATAAATTTAAATCTACCACTAAATAAAATTTTGCTTAGAATTATAAAAGATAGAAATGGAAAGGACATACAATAACCATAATTATTTTCAAAACAAAATGGTATCTGGATACATTTTATCATCAGCTTAAATACCTACAGAGCTTTATTAATCAAGATTGTGATGATTGAATCAAGACAGAAAAGCAGATCAGGAAAATAGAGTAAAATGTCTAGTAGCAGAACTACACATAGAAAAACAATTGATTTTTGACAAAACAAAACAAAAAAAACCCCTGAAGGTGGTATAGATATAGAATCATTAATTTTTGCTCATTAACAGTTAATTGATCATTATGTATTAAATGAAAACTACATAGTTGAAAGAAGTTTGTAACAGTGTACTTTTTTAAAATTTTTTTCTTTGTCAATGTCTGTATTTTATTTATTTATATGTGATGCTGAAATTGAACTCAGTGCTTCACACCTGCTAGGCAAGTGCTCCAACACTGAGCCACAACCCCAGCCCTGCTGTACTTCTTAATATGATATGCATGTATTTGTTTATTTTGAAGAAAATTCATAAAGACTCTTACACATACACACAATAGAAGTCGTTGCAGATAATAGAAGACTAAAACCACCTATAAATTTTTAGTGGAGCTTCTTTTAGGAAATTTTCCTGAATATTTAATCTAATTAAATAAAAAATAAAATATTCTAATATGCTGTTACCAGTATGCAGAGTGTTTTACTATCCTTAGAATAATGTTTTATAGAAAGTGGAATACATATTCCAAATATTAACAATGAGAGTTATAAATTTCTTTTTATCTTTTAGTTTGTGTCATTGGGTTATCAAATTTTTCATGTTTAGCAACTTATTTCATATTTTATTTGAAAACTATCCAAAACAACAGTAACAATTTTGCAAAATCTTGAAAAAAAATGCTCAAAGAGGAAGAAAATGGTAAGGAAGCTCTAGTAGCAGAGATTAACAAGAAGATTTGAAGACTCAAAGTCTGTAAATATTTCAAATAAGATAAGGAATTAAATTTATGATATTAAATTATATTATTTTGAAGTAATTGGTTATCCTTGCTACAACAATTTTAGTACTAAACTAGAAGTTCCGTGTTCAACAATATATTGTACATAAGAAAATTGGAGCAGAGTTGAGTTCTCTTGCATAGCAAAGAAAATAGAAAAAATTACATTTGTAGTGGATGAATCTGGAGACATAGCTCAGTGGGCCAAGCATGTGCCTAGATTGTGCAATCGTGAGCTCAATCCCTAGTACAGGAAAATATACAGATAATGTAGATCGCCAAGAAAATCATAAATGAAATTATGTTGCAATCAGAGGGAATGGGGATTGCTGATAGAGATGTGAGGATTTGTTTTGAAAGTATATAATATAACTTACATTGATGTGAGACTAGTTAGAAATACAAGAAATTAAGGTAAAAGAAGGTGATTTTGAACCTATTCAGTATGAATTTCTTGATCACAGAGCTTGTTAGACAAAATTTTAATTGCCTCTGAATTATTGAAGTAGAAGACTTCCACCACTTTACCGTGATGGTTAATTATATGTATCCACTTTTTAAAATTTTGATTCATTGTACACAAATGGGTTGTACAAATGGGTTCTCTGGTTGTACATGAAGTGGAGACCCATCATTTGTGTAATCATACATGTACATAGGGTAATGATGTTTGTCTCATTCTCTTTCCTATCCCCTTCCTCCCTCCCCACCCTTCATTTTCCTGTACATAATCCATCCTTCTTCCATTCTTCCCTTACTTCCTCCCTTGTCCCTCATTATGTATCATCATCCACTTATCAGAGAAATCATTTGGTCTTCGTTTCTTTGGGATTAACTTATTTCACTTAGCATGATATTCTCCAATTCCATCCGTTTACCTGCAAATGCCATAATTTTATTCTTCTTTATGGCTGGATAATATTCCATTGTGTATATATAACACAGTTTCTTTATCCATTCATCAACTGAAGGACATCTAGGTTGGTTCCACAATCTGGCTATGGTGAATTGAGCAGCTATGAACATTGATGTGGCTGTATCTCTGTAGTATGCTGATTTTAAGTCCTTTGGGTATAGGCCAAGGAGTGGGATAGCTGGGTCAAATGGTGGTTCCATTCCAAGTTTTATAAGGAATCTCCATACTGCTTTCCAGAGTGGCTGCACCAATCTGCAACCCCACCAGCAATGTATGAGTGTGCCTTTTCCCCCACATCCTCGCCAACACCTATTGTTGCTTATTTCATGTTATCTACTTAGCTGGGCCATGGCACCTGGATATTTTATGAACCACCAGATTAGACATCACCATGAGCACCATTGTAGATGAAGATAACATTTAAATAAGTAGAATGAATAAATCAGTTTAACCAAACGTGTTCAAAGCCTTTAGTGAAAAAGGAGTGAGGTCCTCCAAGTTAAAGATATGGCCAGACTGCCTTTGGATTGGAGCGGCAACATCAGCTCTTCATTAGTCCACAGCCTTTCAATTCTGTAAAATTTGAACTTCAAATTCAAGAGCATCCACAATCTCATGCACCATTTACTTATTATAAACTTCTTTTTCTTTCTCTTTCCCTCTTTCTGTAAATCCTCCATGTGCATATGTGCATGTGCACACACACACACACACACACACACACACACACACACACAATATAGTTCTGGTTCTCTAGAAGCAAAACTGACCAATATACTATCTTCTGTGTTTATATCTAAGTGTTTGTCTATGGATGTCTCTGATTCCCCCTCAATATATTACTTTCATTCTAATAACCTAAATCCCATTTGCTTTAAATCTATTTCTCAGTAGACTTTCTAACAAGACTAATTTTCTATATCTCTCTCAGTTCTCTAGGCCAATCTATAAATATAATTCTCCCTGAGTCTTCACTGATTCATCCAAATCAACTGCATTTTTATCTAGCAATTTTATGATCTTTTATAATTCTTCAAAGTATTGTCAATTTCATAATATAAATGTTGTATTACTTTTTCTGTCCTGCTTTGGGTATCTTATTCTGAGGTAAAATGACTCCTTACATCACAGTGAGCTGCATCAGTAGAAGGTTCCCTCCTATTACATGCTCTTCATAAGTCATATATATCTTCCTTCCTTGGAGCCAAATTTGAAGGAGCACTGCCTATCTGGAATATCTGAGTCTAATAAGAGTGAAATGGAAAGTTTTCTATCACATGGATTCTTACGAGCCTTTGGTAATAAATGATGCACTGCATATCCACACTGCACTCACATTTCTTTGGGTAAAGCAATTTACATAACCTTGCCTTCATAAAACCTCACCTAATATTTTTGATGTATAACGCATAGTTGCCTTAGTAATTAACTTGAGTTGGATGCAGGTAGTATATTAATGCATTTCCTGTCAGTTACTCATAATAGAACATAACTTAAAATAAAAAGCATTTGTAAAATTAATATATGGTTTCTTTTATCAAGGAACACAAAAGCAGAAATTAGCCAGATCTTAGAAAGAACAGATACACTGGGCATATTAGTTTCCCATGGTGATAGGTACTAAATTAATTAATTGGTACTAAATTACCACAGACACAGAGGCTAAAGCAAATGGAATCCATTCTTTCATACTTCTGAAGATCACACTATGGAATCATTTCTGTGCTAAAACGAAGGCATTGACGGGGTGACCACGAATCTAGGAGACCCTTTCCCTTGCCCCTTCCTGCTACTGCTGGCTTGCCTAGGGCTGTGACTGATCAGCCAAGTCTACAAGGCCAGGACCTTTAAATCCTAAATCCCATTTCTCTCTGTGTCTCTAGTCTCCACATCTCTCCTTATATAAGGAAACATTTGATTACATCTAGGACCCTTAGCTTATCCTGGATAATCTAGGATAATTGGCATCTCAAGCTCCATCTCAAGATCCTAATTTAGTTACATCTGCAAAGAAACTCCTCCTTTTCTTCTCTCTTTAATTTTTTTTTATTTTTTTCACTTTGCCACATTGAAATAGCTCAGTTTCTCAGGCATAAGGGTTTGGGGGGACATTTTTCTCAATCTACAACATTGTGTCTCCTTTTTTTTATTTCTATGGGACCTACGGCCAGTTCTTCTCTTCCACACCTTTGACCAATCTTTACCAGTCCTTTATCCACATAACAGAGCAAGAATGGACAATTTTTATATCATATGTGCTTTAAGTCACGTGGAGTGACTGGCTTTGGATTTCAAATGTATATTTTTATGATGGAAGATATTGTTGTCTAAGGATTTCTCAGGAGTCCACTCTTGGTTCACTCAGCTCTAAGCTGGTGACTGTTTTTAAACATGTCTGCTGAACCACCTGCAATAGGGAAGATCAATATCAATGAAGAGTTAATTGTTGTAAACTGGGGAATATCCTATTGTATTTGCATTGAATGTAGTAGTCTGAGGGAAAAGTACTGCTGTGTGCAATAAACCTTCAAGACAACTTCAATAGTCATTTTTAAAATGTTACAACTTTGCTTAAATTTCTTGCAGTACATTAATATTAGCGCAATTACAATAAGCTTACTAATGAATTACATCTTAAAACTCCACATTTTGTTGTTTAAGCTAATAAGATGAGTTTACAAACTCAGCTGTTGTTAGAAGGTAAACAATTTTGATTTGTGTTCAGGGACAGAGAAGTGCATGGACAATAAATTCCTCCTATAGTTATTGCAAAAGTGCTGAATCATTAATATACGGTGGTGTTTATATTGATTTATACCCAGGAGGCATGTCAGGAGGCATGCGGTACTATAAAAACAAGCTCAGTGGTAGCCTATATTTTCGTGGTTTAACAACCATATTTTTTTATACATCACAGTGAAAGTCTATTTTAAACTTTTACCATGTGTATCTTTTTCCTGATACAAGTTCTTTGTAGTTCAGAAACATTTTAGCCAGGTGTTTTTTTTTTTTTTTTTTTTTTTTTTTTTTTTTGAAAGAATAGTACCGTGCCTTTGTATAGTGTTTTCAAAGAAATTTTCTTCATATCATCTTTTTGTTGTTGCTTTCACAACATCTTTGTGAGATGAATAGAAGAGTTATTGGTGCTAAAGATGAAGAAAATTGAGACAAAGATTAAAAGGCCATTTAATGACACAGACTGAGAAGTGTCTTTATTGAAAAAAGACTGTCTGTAGTAAATGAGATGATGTTGAATCTTCAGTCTGAAAAGCCCATTGGAGAGATAAAAGTGAGAAGATCTGATCTAAAGATGGCTGCTGAGGAATGTAATCATCAGACACAGGCAGGGTAATCTCTCCTCCTCAGGGGAAGATGAGGATCAAATATCACTGCTTTTAACCTTGTTTCAAGTGATCCTATTTCAGGTAGTGCATACACCTTAGTTAAAAAAAAAAAAAGAAAAGAAAAGAAAGAAAAAAGAAAAAAAAAAGAAAAATCATTCAGAAACACAGAGAGAACCTGAGATGTGCCCCCTTAACAACTTTTAAGCTTATAATGAGCGTTGTCGACTAAAGCATGGAGTCGCACAGCAGATCTACAGTTTTCCGTCTCACAGGCCCCAGTCCATTGAATCGTGACTCCGCCTTCTCCCTACCCCTGCCAACCATCACTCTTTCTGTTTCCATGTGTTTGATTAGGTAATACGATCTCCCTTGTTCAAGGCTTCTCATTCCACTCTTTCAGTTGCCTGCCACCCACTGCAGTCTGAAAATGTCAAATGGAAAATTCTAGAAAGGAACTATTGGTAAATTCACAAGAGTCCCTCTGATGAGCATGATGAAATCTGGGCCATCCTAACTCTCTCCATCAGACGCGCATCCTCGGTGTGTCCAGCACTTGAACTGTGCACACAATCCACCTGTCAGTGACCGAGGACCCACTTCGGTTTTCAGATCGCTGTGTTGAAACTGGTGCATCTTTTCTAGTAGCCCTCAGGTGACAGCTAGTCTCAGGCCTCGCCCCACTGCCGGCATCAGCCCCTTCACTTCATCCCACCACGAGTCTCCACCACCGCCTGCCTGGGGAGGAAGTCAGAAACCACTGGAGGTGTGGGCGCCTGGAAATCAAGGGCTAGAAAAGTTGTATTAAGAGATAAACACAAAAGACTAGAAATACATGTATATCAAAGGCGGGGTCTGGACAGGTGGTACAGACCTGATGGGTCTGATCCTCACAAAGGGAAAAGCTCGCAAAATGCTTTATTTATAGTGAAACACATCAAAGGCATTCTTGGTGAGAAGGCGCTCTTCAAGGTAAAGGAGAAGGGCAAGGCGTGGGGAAGACTTACCACCAGGCTTAACTCTTCCTAGTTGGGCACTGGTATCTCTCTCCACCTCTGAGTTGCCTTTGATCCTAGGGCTGTCGGAGCCGATGCATTCCGAGTATCACAGAACTCTCTCTGAGCAGGACCTCTGCCCAGCAACCCAGCAGTCTCAGATGAGTGAAATCGAAGGGCGGGCCTGCCTCTGCTTTGGAGTTGGCTTAGACGCGCCCACAAATCTTTCCCGGTTTCCCACAACATGGGCATTGCATCCTCTTACACCCACAGAAGCTGAAGGAGAACGAGCACAGGACAATATTTGGAAAGAGAGTACACATTCCATACAGAGTATGATATCTCATCATTGGTCATTGTTAATCTTTTACTCTGCCTTTTTTTTTTTTTTTGCGGTGCTGGGGATTGAACCCAGGGCCTTGTGCTTGCGAGGCAAGCACTCTACCAACTGAGGTAGATCCCAGACCCTGCCTTTTTTTAAAAAATAAATTAAGTTTATTATATGTATTTATAGAAAATAATCCATCATGTATAGGGAGTGGCACTCCACCCAGTTTCAGGAATCTGCTGAGATCTTAAAGCTATCCTCCAGGGCTAAAATGTAACTACTGCATACGTGAAATAATGAAGGGCTGATCCTTCTGTGACTGGCATATTTCACGTAGCATAACCTCTTGAAGGGTCTTCCATGTTGCTGCATACGATAGGATTTTTTTCATTCTCTAAAACTGAATAATATTTCATTGACTTTATGTACTGTACTTTCTTTGTCAATTCATTCTTTTATTTTATTTATTTTTTATTTTTATAGACTGCATTTTGATTTGTTGTACACAAATGGGGTATAACTTTTCATTTCTATGGTTTTACACAATGTAGATTCACGCCATTCATGTAATCATACATCTACACAGTAATAATGTTTGTCTCATGCCACTATCATTCCTCCCCTGACACCTCTCATCACCTCCCCTTATTTCCCTCTACACAATTCAAAGTTTCTCCATTCTTCCTTTACCTGCCTCCAGACCCCACCCCCCATTATGTATCAGCATCCACTTATCAACGAAAACACTGGGACTTTGGTTTTTAGGGATTGACTTATTTCACTTAGCATATTCTCCAACTCCACCCATTTACCTGCAAATGCCATAATTTTATTCTTCTTTATAGCTGAATAATATTCCATTGTGTACATACACCACAGTTTCTTTATCCACTCATCTATTGAAGGGCATCTTTGTTGGTTCCACAATCCAGCTATTGTGAAATATGATAGGCCTTACTTCTACTTTTATAAGCTTATGAATAATTCTTTAATGAAACTGAGAGCAGAACTATTTGTGTCAGATAACAATTTCAATACTATTGGATAAATACTACAAAGTGAGTTTTCCGGATCACATAGTAGCTCTACACTAGTTAGTAGAGGAGTCTCCATGTTGTTTTCCATGGTGGCTGTGCCATTCTACATTGCCACCACCAGAACACAAGATTTCAGCCTCCCCCATTACAAACACATTTGTTTGTGTTTTGATAATGGTCATCCTGACAGGTATGAGGCATTATTGTGGCTTTGATTTGAACTAACTTCTTGGGCATTTTTCTGAATTTAGATGAATGTCTAGTCAAGTCCTTTGCCTCCTGTTAAATCAGTTCTTTGTCTTTTGCTGTTGTGTTGCAGGAGTTCTTTATACATTTTTTACATTAACCCTTATCGAGTATGTGGCTTAAAGATTTTTTTTTCCTCATTGAATTGGTTGTCTTTCACTTTTTTATTTTCTTTGCTTTGAAGCATCTTTTTAGTTTCACGTGTCCCTGCTTTCCTATTTTGCCTTTGTTGCCTGTGCTTTTGTGTACATAACCAAGAAATCATTACTGAAATCAATTTCATGAAGTTTTCTTCTGTGTTTACTTCTAGGAGTTTTACAGTTTCAGTTCTTAAACTTGAGTGTTTAACCCACTTAGAACAGTTTTTTGTGCATTGTGTGGGACAACGATCCAATTTCATTTATTTCACACATGGATACTCAGTGATTCTTGGAAGAAACCAACTTCTTCCTCATTGAATTTTCTTGACACATTCCACAAAAGAGAAGTTGAACTTCAAAATTGTGTTTAATACTTGGATCTCTGTTACATTTAATTGGTTTATATATTTCCTTATGCCAATATCATAATGTGTTGAATATTCTTGCTTTAAAATTTGTTTTGAAAGTGAGAAGTGAGAGATCTTTAACATGGTCTTCTTTCTTAAATTTATTTTGGCTATTTCATTCCTTCATGTGAATATTTTGAATTTTTTTTCTATTTCTGTAATAAACACCAATTGATTTTGAGAGCATTTGCATTGAATTGAATTGTCAGTTCCTTTGGGGGCACAGCTACTGGGCAAGTATGGAAAGACGTTGGTGCTGTGACATCAAGGAGGAGCAGAAGGTATGCCTAGGTTGGAGAGAAAACCTCTGGACTCATGGTTGTGGGGCAAATCAAGGTGGTGTGCTAGAAGTTCCTGCCTCAACAACAACAAAAACATAACGGTTTCAACTTGTAGATTTAAAAATTCTACTCTGGCATTTCAAGCAGAGATCTTCACTTTACGAAAGTTCAACAGATATTTTAAATGAATATAGTCTGCAAATGCAGAGTAAGTTATTAACATGCTATGAGAATGGAGTTTTCTTCTTGGAAGTTTTCTTTCTAAAAGACTGATAAGCAGTTTGTACTCCAAATAAAATATGAGGATAAAAAAGACAAATTTTAGACAACACAAAACCCATTCAAACATATATCTTAAAACTAAAATTAACTTGTTATAGTATATGAAACTTCATACCCAAAGAAAATATAAAGAATACAAAATCCTGTGACCAACTTCAAAACTTTTCTCCACAATTTCAAAATAACAATGCACATGCATATATGAATCACATATTGGAAACAATAATTCATTCTTTGTGTGTGTGTGTGTGTGTGTGTGTGTGTTCTTTATTTTAAACAAATGGGGTACATCTTGTTTCCCTGTTTGTACATGAAGTAGAGGCATACCATTTGTGTAATCATACATTTACATAGGGTAATGGTGTTTGATTCATTCTGTTATTTTTTCCTTTCCCCCATCCCTTCCAACCCTCCTTTCCCTCTATACAATCCCTCCTTCCTCCATTCTTGTCTCCCTCCCACCCCCCATAATGTATCATCATCCACTTATCAGTGAGATCATTCATCCTTTGGTTTTTTGAGATTGGCTTATCTCACTTAGCATGATATTCTCCAGTTTCATCCATTTGTCTGCAAATGCCATAATTTTATCACTCTTTATGGCTGAGTAATATTCCATTGTATATATATATGCCACAGTTTCTTTATCCATTCATCAACTGAAGGGCATCCACAATCTGGCTATTGTAAATTGAGCAGCTATAAACATTGATGTGGCTGCATCACTGTAGTATGCTGATTTTAAGTCCTTTGGGTATAGGCCAATGTGTGTGACAGCTGGGTTAAATGGTTGTTCCATTCCAAGTTAATAATTCATTCTTTAATGAGTATCTGCTCTTAGCATTTTCCTAAACCCAAAATTTTCCTCTTCAAGCAGATTAAAATTAAAAAAAAATTACTGTAAATAGACAAACTTTTGTATGGACATGTGGGGGCTTTATGTTTTATTAACTCATAGTACAAATTGTATTTCCATATTTGGCAACATGGAATTCCTGATGCTCTGCAAATGAATTATGGCTAACTAACAACGTGAACACAGGACATCTGACGTTTTCCCAGAAGCCATTACACATGCAGTGCCTTCTCAAACTAAACTAATATGGCTTCTTTCTCAGGTTGTGTACTGTGTGATATGCAATCATCAATTAAGATTTTTCTGCTTCGAGATCAGCCCCTTGCTTTGCTCTAATTCAGCAGCTGGGTAGTGAGCACTGGGTATGTGGGAAGAGCTTCTCTAAATCCTCCAGTCAAATCAGTAAGCAAGAGACACGAACCCCTGTTTTCACTAATGATACTTTCTAGCATAGTTTCACCAAAATATAAATTTTACTTTGCACTTACTTGCTATGAAAAGGACCTTATTTGAACACGTATGCTTGTAGATCTGGGGGAGGACAGAAATACAATTTAGCAAGCAGTAAAATATAGGGGTACATCTGGGCACCAACAGAGGGCAGTGAGTTAGGAATCTTTCTGAATATGATCTCTCTTAATCCTCACAGCAATTGTATTTCTCACTAAGAAGACAGGTACTCAAGGTGATTGCACAGCTTGTATTTGATGTAACTGAGTGAGAGTCCCTGTTTTCCTATTTAAATCTGGTTTCCTCTGATGGAAAGACATGCTGGGATTATTTGTAGCACAATTATTTTCCTTAGAACACAAACAAGCACTTCAAAGATATTGATCTACTTTTATGTATCATTTTAAAATACTCCGTCTCTCACATTTCCTACAGGACCAGCAACAAAAATGTAAATATCCCAGAGCTCCCTCCTGTAAAATAAAATTCCTTTGTCATGGCTGGGTTATTTTTCTTGTTCACTGCTTTTCAAATATCTGCAACTCATATCAGCGTTCATCTCGCCGAAGGTTGTCGGGTGGTCTCTTCCTGCACTGGTCTGACTCCCTCCACCCCCAGAGCAAGGCCACACATTTCATGTTTTATATCTTCACATAAAATCGTGCAAAGTTCAAGTGTGTTTATAATATATGCATTGCTCTGTCTCCTAATGTTTTCACAACCACAGTTCAAGTGGACCATTCATTCATGCTCACTCTCGGTTTGTAAACTGATGGGGCAGGCAGTGAAATCTGCAGTCACGCATCCCACTTCCACCTAGCAGGGCACAAGATGGAAGCCCAAACCCTGAGCGATGTGGGAACTTTATCAATCTGGGAGAGGAGTCTAAATCCTGTCAGGGAAAGAAAGGAAGTGTCAGTAGCATTGCCGGGTGCCGAGTTGTCCCTCAGGAACAGTTTGCCTCAATACCATCCTGTCCGTAGGTACTGGCTGGGAAAGAGCCTTGGAGAAACAGCCTCCAGCCTTATGACAGGACGCATTTCCCACCAGCAGATGAGACTATTGTCAATTCAAGGCCTAGGACTCAGACATCTGAGTGGCCTGTTGTTTAAGTTGATGTGGACTCTATAAGGCACCTTCTTTCACTCTTTTCCACCTCGTATCTTCCTTTAATTTCCCTATCTTGTGATAGTACAATAGGCCTGTATGCCAACGTATTTTGAAAAAATGCAATTATTAACATGCATAAGTATATAAAAATGGATATGAATACAAGACAGTATATTTAAAAACAAAAGCACAGAGACAGATATTAAAATAATTAACTATTTTAAAATTTTGGTAGTACATGATTGTCAAGTGTTGAAGAAGAATATAAAAGTATTCTACAATAAATAAGAAGAAAGTGCGTACACTATTTTTAATGTTGTAATACTTCATGGAATACATTGTTTTTTCACCCATCAGGAGAAAATTCCCTCCAGTCATTTAGAATTAAAGTTTTGATATTTACACATGACAATATGCTTTCCTAACTTTTTCATTTGGTACATACTCTCTGTGATGTCATCTAATATCTTCAATAGAATCATCTTAAACAGTACTAATATAGTAAATACAAATTCTGGGACTTAATTTAGGGAAATATTATAAATTGAGTCATTCATATAATATTAAGCAAATGAAATTCAATATTAATCATCTATAGAGAAAAAACTGCAAGTATCAAATTAACACATCTCTGGAACCCTATATATATAATTATATACGTATATGTTTTATATATATTAACACATATATTAATTTTAGCAACTAATAGTTTTTCTATTTTTAGGGGACAAGACAAGATAATGTTGGATTTAATCTCACATGGCTGCAACAACTTTAATTTATAGGTCTTTGAGAGAATTTATTAAAGTCTCACTGTGTCTCACTTTGTACCTCTGTAAAAGGGAAGTAATATATATATATTTTAAAAAGTTGATGAGAGTCAATGAAATGTGACTTTTTTAGGCTATTACTAAGAAATCACTGTTATTCTAGGAATAGCAGTCGCATATTAGCCTCCAAGTTATTTACAATAAGGTGCAGGGAAACAGGTAGGCAAGCTACAAAAAGTGATTTCTTAAACTTCCAAAGACATACGTCTAATGACTCAGTTTAAACCAGCAGAGTGTAGTTGATGAAGTCAAGTCCATGTACATACAGACAGTGGTTCCTGAAGGTGCAAAACCTAGAGCATGGTGGAGCAGAAGTGCTTTGAAGTTCTTAATAAGAATACAGAGCAAAATGCAAGAAGTTATTTCACCCTTCCCATTGTTGATTTTTTCTAATAATATTTATTTTTCAATGTGCCTCATTGTAGGAGGGGAGAAAGATAAACAGTGCTGTTACTAAGCTTTCTGCAGACAGTGAAGCTAAGGTAATGATTGTGGACCTGCATTTAGTCTGGATGTAGGGTTTACAAAATGCAGAATTTACACCATGATCAATGCAAAGTATTTTTTACCTTTACTTTTGTTGTTTAAATTTGAATATTTGAACTGATTTCACTTTTGAGAACATTCTGCATCAGCTTATAAACAAGAGAAAGGCAAAAATTCAGCCTTGCTATTCAGCATGAACTTTTCAATGATTCTGTTTTCTGTATGATCATCAGAATTTTCCTCCCATAGCTGGAGACCTGCTGAGATGTGTATTTAAGTGCAGGAATACAATATTAGCCTGTGTAGCAGGAAAAGAAAACTAGCTTTTCATGTTTTTAAAAATCTTTTCTTCTAGAATGCTGATTGCAAGCTAACGGGTAATAATTTCCATCTGGCTGTGTTTGCACCTGCTTTAGTTCCTCATTCTCATCTTCCCCTTTGAGCAGAAAGTTTTTGCTGTTTCTTTCAGGAGTGGTTAAAATCTACTCCTGTTAATAATCCAAATAGTAACGAGCATGGTGCACTCACGCAGTTTTAACAGAAACAAGCTTTAATTAAAAAGCTGCTGAAATCATGAATCTGTACTATTTTTAAAAAGCTAGAAAACAAATATTACAAGCTCCTGTGTTTTTGGTTCATTTTATTTCATCTTTCCTAAACCATCAATGACTTAGGAACTCTTGATATAGTTTCAAAACAACCTATAAATTAAATCAAGTTCTGGTTAATCTTCTTGCAAAAGAATACTTTTGGAAGTATTACAGAAACACCTTAGAGAATTATACAAAATCCTGCAGATAAATGAGGATTCTTTCTTGTATACACAAATGTGCTTTACACAGATTAAATATTAAAAATTCCCAACTGGCAATACATTTTAGACTAAATTAGGTAGTAGAGATAGTAGCAGAGTATTTCTGGATTTTAATCCATGAATGTGCAATTGTTATTGTTGAGATAAAATGTATTGTGATAAATCAACTACCTAATTGTTTGATGAGAAGTGACCCAGCAGTAACTCACAATATTTGTTATATTTTGTGTGAAAATTCAACTCTACTATAGGAATGTCAGTTCAGAACACAACAAATATGACCAGGAAATGCTGACCATTTCACTGTAGAATGCTAAAATCCAAGGAAAGTCAGTGTTGCAAAGCTACTGAAAAAAATATGCTCCCATCCATTGACATGTCTTTTGGCTTAAAAGTGGCCATAACAGATCTAAGAGTTTTCCAAGAACAATTCAGGGTTCATTAACACCATTTAGACTGTCATCTATAATGAGAAATAATCAAAGTAACAAAAGCTCAACACAGAGAGAACAGTGTATTGCAATGGTTGTTTAAATTCTTCCTAAGACATTTGTTAGACAGCAAATATTTTGTTAGGTATAGAAAATAGTAGAAATGTAGACTCCCTTTCTCTGTTTCTGATTTATTGTTACTAAGGCAGATAAGATAATGTTGGATTAAATCTCATATGGCTGCAACAGCTTTAATTTATATGACCTTTGAGAAAATTGACTAAAATCCTACTGTGTATCACTTTGTACCACTGTAAAAGGGAAGCGATAATATAATATAGCTCAAAGAGTTCCTACACTTAAAATAAGTAATTCAATAAATACAAATTACTAGGAACAGAGCCTAGTAAATATAAAAGATTTAAAAATTTAGTTTGTTATTATTGTTTGGGGAGGTGCTGATATAATTATGAAAATACTATTATCTTTAGCACTAGGAGTAGGATAAAATTTCTCCTTGTCAATCACCCTGTCATAAATAATGCATATTTCTAGAATTTGACACACTAAACCATTGATTGCTTTTTTATGTCTTTGTCCTTCTAATGAGTTTATATGGTAAAGGGGAAAGACAAAACCATTCACTTATGAAGTAGGGGTAACTCTCAAAACCAATAAGACAGTGTAAGGTGGACTAAATGGCCTTGGTATATTAATTTAAAATACACTTTATTTTTGCTAATGTGTGTTAAAGACAGGTTAAAGTGCATTTTAGTATTAGTGACTACGATGATAAAATGTAAGAGATTTGTTTGTATTTTAAATACTTTGTAGATAAAATATATGGCTTAATTTTATTTTTTAATATAGTACTATAATTAGATGCTGTTATCATTCTGTAGTAATGAAAGGAATATAATGAAAATCACTAGATGCATGTTGCCTGTGTGATTATGATAAGTAACTGCATTTTCTCATTGTACATGAGCTTTCTGCCCTGCTTTATCTCTAGCACCTAACTCTGGGGCTCACATAGCAGCAGTTAAATGAATGTTTAATGAAAAAGTAAATGTGCATTTAAAGTAAATTCTCTGACTTAAAACTGCAAATCAATTTAAGCATATACAAAGTTTGTAATAGAATATTTTGCCCTAGAAAAGTCAGTATATGCCTTTTTACTTCCCACATTTGCTTGTATAACATGCTCTGATTTTTCACCCCTTTATATAGTCATTGGTTCTACATTGGTAGGTACATAGAAGATAATTAGATGGATAGCTACATAGATTTATAGATCATTTTTTTTCAGAGTCATCAAAGAGCCCAAACTCAAGACAAATAAGACAAATAAGTAGAGACTGCTAATAGAGATTCAGGTTGAGTAAATTGATGATGTGGACATAGATTTAGTAATTGGTACAGGGACCATGCATAGCAAAAATATCACAGATGTGGAGAATGGTAAGAAGGGAATCAGTTTATATAAAGAAGTCCAAGTGTTGAAGAAGATGGCAGAACAGTATGTACTACATATTTGTCACATTTTATGTTCGTTTATCAGAATATTATTGTTATATGTAATATTTGCATTCAGCTTGACATAATCATATGTGAATGGAATAAATTTGCTTCACTGTAGTCTGCATTACTATCTATTTCTTTCTTTTCTTGCTCTCACTACTCTGCTGGTCTTCCTTCTATTTATTTATAGTTTAGTTCGTTTTCATTGGTGCTTTAATGCAATAATTATATATGTGTATGGATATCACTGTGGTATAATTGTACATAGATTAATTTGGTTAAGTTCATTCTGTAGTTTCTCCCTTTTCTACTCCTTTCTCACTTCCCTTTTGTCTTCTTTCTTATTCATTGACATCCTATTTTTTGTGGGACTTCCCCACACATATTTTCCCCCTTATTTTGTTCTAAATTCAGCTATGAAGGAAAACATTCAGCCCTTGACTTTCTGGGTCTGGCTTATTTTACTTAGTATGATTTCCTCCATTTCAGTCATTTAACAGCAAAGGGCATAGTTTGATTTTTTCTTCATGGTAGAACAAGTCTATTGTGTATCTATGTGAGACTTTTTCTTTATCCATTTGTCTGTTGACAGGCACCTGGGCTGGTTCCATAACTTAGTTATAGGGAATTGTACTGCTGTAAACATTCATGTGCCTGTATCATGGTAATATCCTAATTTTAGTCATTTCAAATAAACACCAAGGAGTGGGATAGCTGGTCACATTGTGCTTTCATTCCTAGTCTTTTGAGCAATCACCAAACTGCTTTAAAAAGTGTACTAATTTTCAGTCCAACCAACAATGTTTCAGTGTACTTTTTCTCCACATCCCCATCAGATTTATTATCTCTATTCTTGTCAGTTGCCTTTCTAACTTGAGTAAGGCACATTCTCAGTGTAGCTTTGATTTGCATTTCCCTGATTGCTAGGAATCTTGAACTTTTAAAAATATATTTGTCAACTGTTTGTATTGTTTCTTTCAAGAAATATCTGCTTCCTTTGCCTATTTATTTAATCTCTCTCTCTCTCTCTCTCTCTCTCTCTCTCTCTCTCTCTCTCTCTCTCTCTCTCTCTCTTTCTCTCCTTTGGTGCTGGGATCCAACCCAGAGGTGCTTAACCACAGAGTCACCATGCCAGAACTTTTAAATTTTTTATTATTTATTATTATTTATTATTTTTTTTAAATGTTTTATTTGAGACAGGATCTTGCTAAATTGCTTAGGACCTTGCCAAATTGCTGAGGCTGGTCTTGAACTTTTGATTTTCCTGTCTCAGTTTCCCAAGTCATTGGGACTACAGGCATGCACTACCAAGCCTGGCTTACTTTGCCCATTTATTGATTGGATCTTTAAATTTTTCTGAGTTTCTTTTTATATTTTGGATATTAGTTTCCTGTCAGAAGAGTAGCTGGCAAAAATTTTCTCCCATTCTGTAGGGTGTCTCTTCCTTAGTGTTTCCTTTACTGTGCAGATACTTTTTAAATTTGAGGTCTCTGCATTTATTGATTCTTTTATTTTTATCTTGAATTTTTGAATTCCTGTTAAGGAAGTGGTTGCCTGTGCCAATAAGTCGGAGGATGAATTCTATGGTTTCTTCTAGCAGTTGCAATTTCTCGTCTAATTCTCAGGTGTTTGATCCACTTTGAGTTAACTTTTGAGCAGGCTGAACAATAGGGATCTACTTTCATTCTTCCACATGTGAATATCCATTTTCCCTGCAACATTTGTTAAAAAGGCTATCCTTTCTCCAACATACGTTTTTGGCACCTTTTCTGAGTATGAGATGACTGTTATCTATTTGGATTTATGTCTGTCTTCCATTCTATTCCAAATTTTATTCCAAAAGGAAAACACAGAGGCAAAGGGAAAAAATGATTTCAGCAAAGGTCTTTCTCATAATTAGATTTATCCATTAATATAAGCAACTCCTTCAAACTTGCATGAATTTGCAAGTACATCTACAGGAATAGAGGTGAAAGGTCGTATGTATAAATGTCTCAGAGTTGAAGATGATAAACTTCAATTAACTCTCACCCTTAAATCAAGAGAATGTGATCTCATTATATAGAGTGTAGTTGTGTGAAATATTTTAATATAGTGTTTTCAAACTCTTACTAGCTTATTATGAATTTATTTGAGTATCCAGTAAAATAAAGTACAAACTTAGCATGCAAAAGAGAGTAATTATAACACAAATCATTATAAGATGATACACTGATTTGCGGATACATATATTCAGTTCAAAATGGTATGATAGAGAGAAGAATGGATTCTTCCCAGAATGGCTGGATGTAATAATTTTAGATGTTGAAGTATGGGACACTGGTCAAACAGTACTGAGGCCATTTCTCCCTGGAGGAATGTATGCTTAAAGATAGAATTCAAGTAACACTTTCCTATTTTAAATTTATATTTTTAAACTACCCTTTAATAAACATGACTGTGGTACTTGCATAGTGTGGAAGTCTAGAGAGATACAGAGTACTTGAATGGCAGATTTATTTTTACTTATTAAGATCATTAAGACCTGGTTTAGTTAATTTGAATTGAGCTGCTATAAACATTGATGTGTGTCACTATAGTATGCTGATATTAAGTCCTTTGGGTATAAACGGAGGAGTGGGATAGCTGAGATATGTATACAAAATGGAATATTACTCACCCCTAATGAAGAATGAAATTACTGCTTTTGCCATTAAATGGATGGAGCTGGAGAATATTATGCTAGGCAAAATGAGTCAATCCCAAAGAAACAAAGGTCAAATTTTTTCTCTGATATGTGGATGTTAATTCACAACAAGAGGGTAGGGGTAGCTAGGGAAAAGTAGAGGTACTTTGGATTGAACATAAGGGAGTGAAAGGTGGGGAAGGATAGTAAAACGAATCTGACATTATTACCCTGTGTGCATATATGATTACACGACCTGTGTAACTCTACATCATTTACAACAAAAAGAATGAGAATTTATATTCCATTTATGTATGATGTGTCAAAATGCATTCTACTGTCATGTGTGACTAATTAGAACAAATAAAGAAAAATTCAAATAATAGATGAACATAAAATTCTTTTAAGTTTCTAAACATAATTGCAATTATATTACTAGGGTGGGGTTGTAACTCCCTGGTAGAGTGCTTGCTAGCAGGTGTGAAGTCCTGGGCTCAATTCTCAGCACCATATATAAATAAATGAATAAAATAAAGATCTACCAACACCTAAAAGGGTATTTTAAAAAGTATATTATGATAGCAGATATGCCTAGTAAATATTTCACAGCAACTGCTTTAATATTAGATTGTAATGTTTCAAAATTATCTACTAATTTTTATCACTTATCTTTACAGATTGTATGAAACACTAGTAAAACTATTTGAAAAGTAAAAGATATACAAAGAGACTTTTATATATTGGATGTGAACAGTTTCATTTCTATTTTTACAAATTATCTCAAACAAAAGTCCGAACAATGCATATAAGTTGTTAACCTCTTGACATTTTTTTCCTAAAAAATGCTAAATTGTAAAAATCAACTTGCTGAAGTTTTCTATGGCTCCACTTTAAACGTAGTAGTGTAATTTTTCAACTTGCTGATGTATCCTGTGCCAATGACATTCATTTTTCTAATTCTTCCTGATAAGTTGATCGTTTCTGGGAATTATTTGCATAAGATAATGAAGTAGGATTACAGAAAAATTAGCAGCACTGTAATTAACACATGCCTCCCCCTATACTAACTGCTCCTTCAGACTCACACTACATATCAGAGGAGGTGTATGCATTTTTCTTTACTTATAACAGCAAATTAAAATACAAAGAAGCATCAAAACATGAGTGCTCCCATAATTATTTAAAGGAGTTGACATACCTGTGCCTTCAATATTGTTACCCATTAAACCAAAAATACTTCAATGCATTTCATGAATGCTTTAAAATTGTTGTTGAATAGGTATTCCAGAGTATAATCACCATTTAATCAAAGTAAATTAGAAATATTTTAAAATCCTTAATAGCATCTCATATTATAATTCTGATCACTGCATTCGTAAAATTTCTTTCATTTCAATTTGCATTCACTTCTTCTAAGTCAACATGTTTTGATCTTGTGGTAAATGTTGTTTATAATCCAAAGGTGATTATAAGACTACATCCTACTCATTATTTAATAGATCTTCAATTTAGAATCAGTGCACTCAATTTATCTCCACCAGATCTAAACAAATACAGTATTATAAAGGTCAGATTTGACTGGCACAAACAAACAAGTAATCCTCATAAAATCTCATTAAGTAATAGCTTATTTTCTACCTTCAGTTAGTTTCTGAGTAAAGTTGCTTTTCAGAAAGAGTTGAAGGGGATTTAGTCATATTTCATATTCTTGGTGTGCCTTGTTTGTCAATGCTAAATAATTTGTAGAATGAGGGAAAAACCTACTAAACTTTCTTTTATTTATAGCATATACATGGTATGTGTGTGCTTTTACTTTTCAATCTTACTTGGAAGAAGTAAAAAGTGATGATCCCAGATGTAGATCTAAGAATGAAAGGATTGATAAACATTCTTTAACTTTATGAACAGAAATCTAAATTTAATGCACATTTTATTAAATGATAGAGTTGAAGAAAAATCCAACATCCCTCTTACCATTCTAAGAATCTAGTCATTTAAAAAGATTAGTTTTCATATGTAAATAATCTACATATAATATACATATCTACATATGCAATATGCATATAAATGAACATATTGTATGAAAGTGAAAATATATCTGTAATACAATCTGTATGTGTTTAAAATATTTTATTGTCCAGTGTGGTTTAATTGTGGTAAAATATTTTTTCTTAGTTTTATTAACAAATCAGCAGTTGGAATTTTTCTCCATATAAAACTTGCTTATTTCCCTCCCAAACATCTACATCCCAGATTATTCCCTCTATCTGTGCCTTGTTTCCAACAGCAGCCTCCACTGAATGGTGACTACCATTTTATACTCTTCTTTCATTTGTCTTATCATGGTGACCATATATGTGCTTTTTTGCTATTTTTACTGGTAAATTTCAGGCATTCATAGATTTTATGACATATTTAGAGAAGAAAATTCAAACAGTTAATTCTGCAGTTATTAGCAAAATTTTATGTATTTCTCTATCCTTTAATTTGTGTAATCATAATTTATTTGAAAATGAACAGTTTGTGTCGTAGAGAATGTAGGAGCAAAGTAGAGGACCCTTGAAAAGTGAAGTGCACATCCTCAAACTGTCGGAGGAATTGAGTGGTTAAGTTGAAAATACCATCACTGTGACTCCAAATTCACTGTTTTGTTAGTATACTAATCTTTGAAGTTGACCCACCCATCAATTTCTCTTGTAGGAAAGATAAAGTACCACTTAGTGCAGTCACAATTGGAAGATAGGAAGAATGTTTGCCAGTCTCCCAGGCTCAGGAACCCTTCTTCTCATGTTTCCCTAGGTTTTCTACAGAGGAATAACATTGTTAGTTGTGATTTGAGGAAGACAAGACAGCAGCATCGCTTTCTTTCTTGCCTGGGCCAACAGGAGATTGTAAGAGAACAAATGAAGTCTCAACATGTACATATTCATCCATTGTGTATTGCATGGGTGATTTCTTGACTCCTTGACTTTCTCCAGTACTCCTTATTATGGACTGTTCCTTTGGGTTCTTCCACACTCCTATGTTGAAACTCAAATCCCCAGTTGATGGTATTAGGAGGAAAGGCATTTGGTAGACAATAAGATTTTGATGAGTGGAAAGTGGAGTCTCTTGATGGCATTGCTTTCAGCTCTCTCTCTCTCTCTTCATCATGTGAGGCTTCATCAAGAAGACAGCAATCTGCAAACTGGAAAATAGAGTTTAGTGGAGAACTCAACCAACCAGCATTTGATCTTGGAGTCCTATCCTCCAGAACTGAGAGGTAAATTTCTAGGTAATTTGGAATTCTTGCTCAAGCTAACTAAATCATTCCTTGTTTCCTTTTACTCTTCTGCCTCTGTAATTCCTACTCTAGAAACTGACTCCTCTTTCAGTATGCAGTATAGATGCAGCATAGCCTCAGTCCTTCTCCTCTGTTACTTACCTGATGGTTTTGTCATTTTCTTATTTCCTGAAAGTTCTAGGGAATGGGAAGAGGGTCTTGGTGTTCTATGTATAAACAGCGAGGACTAGAAGGGATTTTCAGAAGTTGCTGGCCAGTGGTAATCACTCCTTTCTCCCTGAAATTCCTGCCAGCTGACCCAGCCCGGCATTTGGATGCACATTTGCTTTTGAAAGTCTTAGAACCTATTCTCAGATAAAAAATCATATTCCACCTGTTAACATGCTTTTATCCTACATTTAGTCAAATTATTAATCACTCATAATAGGTTCAATTTGTGGTAATTTTTAAGTATTAGTTGCCTTTTGCTTCTTTCAGGTTGTCCTGCTTCCAGATCTCAACTTGCTCTTTGTCTCCAAGTTTTGCAGGTTCCTCCTCAATTGCTCCTTCTAATTCTTTTTTCATGTGTAAATATTATCTGGTTTCAGGGTTTAGGGTTCTGAATTGGTCTTTTAAAAATATTTTTAGTTCTAGATGGACACAATACCTTTATTTTATTTATTTAATCTTGTGTGGTGCTGAGGATCAAACCCAGTGCCTCATACATATGAGGCAAGCGATCTACCTCTGAGCCACAACCCCAGCCCTGAACTGGTCTTAATCTGTGCTCTGCTCACTTTCTGGTGATGTCCTTGAGACATGTGAGATCTATATACTTTATGCTGATAAATATCAGATTCTACTCTCAATACCAGACTTCTATGTAACAGCTTTTGCTGCCTCTCAACAAAGTATCTGCTGGTATCTCAAATATAAATTGATCTTCCCACCTGTGCATACACACACACACACACACACACACACACACACACACACACACAGGGCATGCACACCTGCCCACACACCCAAGTACTGTGCTCCAGTCTCATGGAATCTGCTTCCCCTCTCTGTCCCCCTCCTCTTAGGCAGCAATGTTGTCATTGTCACTACTCTGTCTGAAAGGTCATCTTTGAGATTTTTTTTCTTCGCCCACACTCTAGTCAATCTGTCAGCGACTACTGTGGACTCTTAAATCAAAATCCTCTCATCAGTTAATCTAAACCACCCTCATCTCTCACCTTGACCTTGCAATTACTCTAACTCAGCCCTTCCTTCCACCCTACTCTCCTGCATGCTGCTCTCCCCACGAAGCCAGAACAATCATCCCATGGTCTTACTGAATTTGTGCCATTATTCTGTGTAAAACCCCGGAGGTCACTCATGTTACAGTTAAAACTTTAAACAAAGTGAACAGAATTATATAAGGAAAGAACAATTCGTGAATCAGACAATTTTCAAAACCAGGAGAAATTCAAAGAGCTCTGTTTCAGCAACTTGAGCAATGAGGTTGTATATGCTGAACACAGAAACAGCTACTTGATTGGCGACTCGCAAGCATTTCACCTATTTATACATGTCCCCATTATATAACTATTGACTAGTTGACTGTGTTTTATTATTTCATGGTATTTTTAAAAGCCAATGAAAATAAACATCTCCAATTTTAGTTTTGGTTTGCTTATGTAAGAGGACCAGGCACAGAGACAACCACCTGCTATGACTTCCTTCGTGTTTGCTCTAATACTGAGTGCAGATACCCTGAGGCTGGTGGCACACAGGTCCTGATCTGTGTGATCTGCCCCCAACCTAACCTTGCTTCAGTCTTCTGCTTGCTATCTACACTCCAGTTACCTAATATTCCCAAGTATTATCCTAGCATGCCAGGTTCTTGCTATTATTTCTACCTGCATGCTCACATTCTAGGTTCCTGCAAGTCTCCCTTCTTTCCTTCATTTCTCTGAAGTTCACTAAGTGTTGTTATTACTCTTTACCTACGATCTTCTTACTCACAATGCCATCTAACTTATAATACACTCATTTGTGTAGGCAGATATTTTTTAGCCACTCATTTCCAACTAGAAGGAAATTTCCATAGGAGTGAAACGTGGTCTGTTTTGTTCTCTGAATCATCCAAGCACCTAAGACTGTGTTGGTATTTAGTGAATGTTGAACACATATCTTCATTTTTAGTGTTGAATTACAATGACCTCTGGGTATATTTTTATTTAAAATACCTTGTTCATTAGTTGAGTATTCCTTTTGCCTTGCTTTTATCTCAACCACTGATTGCACAAGGATTAGTGTGATCCTGTATTTCTCTTTGTTCTTCTAATTATATTTTGATGAAGATCTGTGTGAGAGTAGGGACAGAAATAATTGGTTTATCCTGCAATCGAACTATTAAATCAGGATAATATTCTTTTACCAAAATATTTTGTTATTATTAAAATAATTATTATTATTGATACTGGGGATTGAACCCAGCCATGCTTAGCCATTGAATCACTTCTCCAGCCCTTTTTAGTTTTCATTTTGAGACAGGCTCTTGCTAAGTTGCTTGGGGTTTCCCTAAGTTCTTGAGGCTGGCTTTGAACTTGAAATCCTCCTACCTCACCCTCCCAAGCTGCTGGGATTACAGGTCTGTACCACTGTGCCCAGTGCTCCAGTTGACTTTTAGGAACAAATTAGTTGCTAAAATTTCTTAAGCAACTTTTATTCTCCTGGATTCAAATTCTGAGTTAATCAATGATCTTGAACATATCTGGATCACCTTAAGAGCTCTTCAAGGAGACATGCAATGCTTCCAAAGCAATTAACAACTAAAATTCTGCAGGAAAAGCAAACAAAAGTTAAGACAATAATCATGTAAATCTGAAGTAAGAATAGTGGGGGAAAGAATAAAAGGATTCATCACAATATACACAGCAAGAATTCTGGAGAACACACTTTTAAAAAATGTCTTTGTCTTCACAGTTCAGCTGGCAAAGTCCTTTCACTGTCAGCTCCTCCGTTCTTCCTTCACTCACTCTTTCCAGAGTCTCAGAGTCTCTCTGGACTCTACCCTAGCTTCAGCTTCTGCTCCCTTCTTCAATATTTCCCTCAGGAACTAATGTGATGATTGCTGACATTTTTCCTTATAGTTCTTATTTCTGTTAGTGCTTGGCCAATAAAGCTTTATGAAAACTTTCTCAGTGACTTTATTATTTCCAAGCTAACCCATGAGGCTACCTTTGCTAATAACATTTTTGAAATGTCTTTTATTGAAATACCTTGACAAAGGGTTACATCAGAAAACCGTGTTCATGCCTGTGTATCCCAGTTATATTCTGAACTCAGACTCTTGGCATTGGAAAGTATTCAGTCTGCCAAAAACAGAAGTGTGGATTGTGTGTGTGTGTGTGTGTGTGTGTGTGTGTGTGTGTGTGTGCACGCATGCGTGTGAGTGACGGGGGCTTTTTTCGGGGGGGGGGGCAGATTTCATGGTTTGAATACAAAATTTTTCAAACAAAATTGCTAACTAAAAATGCAGCTCCATATAGGCAGAGTACAAGAAAAGAAAGAAAGATTAAGACTAAAATGTTGGGAGAATCAGAGTGCTCTGACCAGGGAATATACTCCTCTTTTGATAAACTGGAGTACAGTGGCATGCAACTTCTGAAAAACAAACACCAGCAGTTTTTCTCCTACATAGTGTAATATTGTGGATTATGACTCAGTTATTTCACAGAATGAAATGAAACTTTTAAAACAGTATAACTTACTAAATAAAATGAAGAAGTTGTTGGACTATTATTAGCATAGTGGAGACATTCATGTTCACTCTTATTGCCAGAACTCAAGAACTGCTTCTCACAAAACAGGCAAGGGACAATCTCCAATGCTTGCATTGTGCCTTGTTTAAAAGCAGCCAAGTCAGCTTGCTTTTCATGAGAATTTTAATTTAAAAATCAATAGAAAGCTTCTAACCAACTGAGCCCTCAATCTTGGGGCAAAATTTCAAATTGTGCTAAAAATAATATCTGCAGTGCCTGCTTCAAAATTCAGTGTGAAATTCTTCCACAAGTACAATTTTGAAATCAAAATTTCCATCACAACAAGGGATATACTGTGTCTGTTTATCTCTCAAGATAAATAGGAATAATTTGCATGATGAAAAAAATGACTTTTTAAATATTCTCAAATCATGTAATTTAAATAATTGTTTACCAATTTCCCATGGTTAAATTTGTCAGTAGGTAGTATTTATTCTTTATGCATTTTACTAATTATATAACCTTGTTTGACAATATGCTATCATGTCAGTGAATAGCATCATGTCTAAACAGAAAGTACAGTTATGTCAAAATTGTAACAAACGTAAGTAGAAAATATGATTCACACATATATTAGAATTTCAAGTATACATTTCATGTAACATATTTTCCCTTAACTGAGGTGATTTCTATGATGCTATTATAAATATCTAATTTTTGCTTGTCAGAGCAATAACTCAGTACTACTTGATAACTACCTATACCACCCTAAATAATCATGTCATGCTTTATATTTTAAGGTAAGAAGTAACTATTAATGTCAGAAACATAATTCTGTCTTTTGGATTTGCTGATCATTTATAATAGGAATAGTTTTTTAAATCTGACTTACATATTACATTGCACTTTCTATATACCTGATTATTATCTTAATAGTCTTTACCATGCATGGATGTAAATCTCCAGAAAAGTGGTTGACACAGGAAAGGTGCTGTAATATCCATGGGAATTCTCTCTAGATATTGAAAAATAAACCTGCAAGCCTCCAAGATTTTAATCCATTTAAAATGCAGTTCTTGCTCCCTTGAAGGGTGGTGTGGATGGGATCAATGTCTAAGATGTCTTTTCTAAGAGAAACTCAGGCATCCAGACTTGTTTTTCCATCTTGAACTTTGGTCTCTGGATAAGCAGAGTGTGCAGATTGATTCCAAAGTTCAGATCAGGGTTAGAAGAGTTTTATATCCTTTCTGTCTATATTGCTTTGGTCACAGAAATGGCATAGCCCCATCTTAATTTTCAAAGGGGACTTTCAAATGTAGACTCTCTATGTTCTTGAAGAAAGAAAACTATACTGGTAAACATCTCAGTAGTTCCATTCAAAAACATGTTGGTGGAGTGTCCCTGCTGAGCCTGTCTTCATGCAAAATGTGTAGGTATTAGCTACAAGGTACTCTGAAGTTTTGACTCAGGCAGAAAGTACATGTGAGAGAAGAAAAGAAAGTCTCAGGTACAAAGGTAAGATGTTAGCTCCACTTTGTTACCTCCTTTCTGTTCCATAGCACGAAGGGAATTGAAGGACAGAAATATCACTGTCACATAAACTCTAACTGTAGGGAAACCACCTTACCTAAAAATTAACCACTTTCCTTGTATTCGAGCAGTTGAAAGCAATGACTAAAAAGTTGTTTAAACAAATTACTGACCTAACCCAATTTACTAATTAAAAATAATAGTAATCCTTAGCCTCAATCATACTATAGAAAAAAATTTTAAGAAAAAATTCTGCATGTGCATTAGGCTCTTATTCCAAAGAAGATAATGTTCTTAAAATATATTATTACTTTGCAGTAAATAAAGAGTCTCTCGGTTAAAAGTAAAAATTAATTTTTTGTATTCTAGATTCTCGGTTCTTTTTCAGTTTTCTTCCTTTACTTTTGGCATGAAGTTGATATGAATATTAACTAAATTAATTGGTCTTATATTTCACATTCTGAAAACTGACTTGCTAAGGGCTCTTCAGGCAATACTCTACACAAAATGTTTAGTCATTTCAAAAGTATAACTAAAATGGTAAAACCACTAAAGTTTAAACAGAATGGTTATAAGCACACATTTCTATGATTTGTTAGATTTTGCTAAGTATAAGAGATGATTAACAACTATAGGCAATCCAAGGTTCCTGAGGAAAAAGGAAGTAAGCAATAATTTTTGTGTATTATATATTTTTATGAATAAATATTCTAATATAGGAGTTATACAGAAAAGGGACTGGTAGTTCTCAGTTTCAGACCAGGAAACTAGTTTATTTTATTTTTGATTTCCAAAAGCATTTGGATGGTCCACCTAGATGAAGAAAACCTGAGTGTTGAATCCTAGCTTCTTGCTAGGACACCTCTCTCATTCCTTTATCTCCATCTCTCTCTTAATGATAATTCCAAACTAATGATCCACACTGTGTTAGTCAGTTTTCCATCACTGTGACCAAAACACCTGAGAAGAAAAATGTAGAGCTGAAACTGTTTATTTTGGATCACCATTTCAGAGGTTTAGTGCATTATCTGCTGGCTCCTGAGCTCTGGGTCGGAGGTGAAGCAGAACATATGGTGGAAAGGCATGGTGGAGGAAAGCAGCTCAGAACATGACAGCCAGGCTGTAGACAGAGCTGCAGCCACCAGGGACAAAGACATGTCCCCCTGACCTATCTCCTCCAGTCACACCTTCCATACCTTCCCTTATCCCTGATACTCCACCGATGAGATTACACCTCTCATAATCTGATCATTTCATCTCTGAATATTCTTGCATTTTCTCACACATGAGCTTTTGGGGGAAACCTCATATCTAAATCATAACACACATTATTAATAATATTAAATGCATAAACTAAAATGTTGCTTCATATTCTAGCACAGGTATCTAGTTTCAAATGATTTTATTTTCAATTTCTAAATACCTAGAAAACATCTTCCCCAAAGTCTTTCTCTTTCTTTGGTCTGAAGAAATTTTATTTGTATTCAAAAACCTGTTTGAAGTTGAAGGGAGTAAGAAAAGCAAATAAGTTTTCAAGAAAACAATCGTTGGTTGTTTCATAGACAAAATACAATAAAACCCCGAAGTTAACTGCCTTCTGTATTATTCGACTAAGAAGTTAGGAAAGATCCTGGAAGAGGTTATATATCCTAGCCTTCAAAAGTGATATAACTGCCTGAAGTGAAATTTGGCTGCAGCAAGTTTGCAGAAAGCTACCTGTTGAACATATATTTGCAAGTCAGTCAGATACTTTGACTACTGGCAAGTTTGGCACTAAGACATTTCTTTTAGCCCTGCTCCACTGCTTTTGGGCATATAGTTTTGACAAACTACTTTAAATACAAAGTCTGTATCGATTCAGATCTTTGTTTTAATACTTAAGTCTGTGCTGTTATTTCCACAGTACCTGCTGATGTTGAGACTTCTGTATTCATCTCTGCAGTTTGCAAATAACAAAATATCTTTAGAAACATGGCAACTGAGTCTCTCTCTGGAGCATTTTCTCAATAGGAGCCCTCCTGTTTAACAGATGTCTACTTCTAAGGTGGACTCCTATATCCGTTCTTAAGTGTTATTTTTAAGGTCAGTCTTAATTACAATTTCTATTCCAATAATAAAGCACCAGTTTTTCTCTGGCTCTTTGGTGCATACCTGTTGTCCCAGAAAATTGGTAGGCTGAGGCAACATTTAAGTTTGAGGCCAGACTGAGAAAATTTGTGAGACCCTGTCTCGAAAGGAATAAGGGGGGAGACTGGAGGATCTAACTCAGCGGTAGAGCAGCTCTGGGTTTAAATCCCAGTACCTTGCTCCACGCACAAAAAGAGTAGATTGCCCTATGTCTGTGCCATTGCACATTCTGTCGATGTATATCGGACATGTACGTTATTCCTGTAGTACACAGTAGGGAGGTTGCTGTGAGCACAGCCAAGCAGCTTCCTGGCTTCCTGAAAGTAGGAGCTCGTGCAGGGGACAGTGAATACGTGAGTCACAGCAGTGAACACAACTTAAAAGCAGAACAACAAAACAAAACCCAACAGAACACTATTCTAAGCAATTAATGTGTTTAACTCCTTTATCTTGACACACATGTGAAGAAATTATTAACTCCCTTCACACACAAGTAAATAGAAACAGAGTTTGAACAAATTTCTGCAGATTCCTATCTCTCAGTGGCTTCGAACCCAGGAAGACTGAGTCCACTAACCAGTGAGATCACTATATGGCATCCAAAGAACTAGGACAGGTAACAAGGGTAATAACAGCAGAAGACAAGAAATTTATTTGGACCCATAACAGAAAGGGGCAAAAGTAATCTCAGTCAGGGAAGATATTCTGGGAAATGCTGTTTGACCTGGTTCAGGTAATCAAGGTGCTGGGTAGTAGGGGAGGTGGAGAGTGAAGTCAAAGGAGGACTGTCACCAGGATTGGGAGGTGGAGGACAGAGGCAGTAATGTGATGGAAAGATTTAGGAAAATCGTTGGAAAAATTCAATGCTTGTTTTGACTTGGTTGATATCATGAACTAAATAACGTCTTACCCCAAATTCATACTTTGAAACCCTATAACCAGTACTTCAAAATATGACTATATTTAAAGATAGGACCTTTACAAAGTTAATTAAGATAAAATCAGGTTATATGTGTGTATCCTAAACCAATGCGACTGATGCCCTCAGATAAAGAGGAATTACAAACACAAACAGGCGCACACAGAATCCGGCACGGCCATGTGAGTCACAGCAAGACCGGTGCCCTGATGAGAAGAGGAAGGGAGCTTGGGGTTGCATGAGCACAGGAGAAAGACCAAGTGAGGACCCTTTAAGAGAGGCCTCAGCCAGGGCTGCCTCCTGGGGCTGGGCTTTCTTTCATGAGAATGAAATACAACTCTGTTGTTCTGGCCATCTAGTGCTCAGTACTTTGTTTTGGAAGCTCTAGCAAAATTATACAGTGGAAAAATCATAAACTGCTAGGTTCTGACCTGGAACCATTTGCAGAGATAGAGATAGATAGATAGTTTAAGAAATTCACTTCTACTAATGAAAATTATAAATATAAAATAATTTCAAATGACTTTTCCAACAAAGCTTTATCCATATCGCAATGCAAAATGTAAAATTTTTAAGTTAAACCACACTAGCAAAAAGCTTTTTTTTAATGTGCACAAAAATTTTAAATTATAATTTATAAGTGATATGTGCAGGATTATATTAGCCTATGGATGAATTTTATAGTGTTATACTAGCATCTAATATCTAATATCTAATATCTAATTTATTGTTGGATTTTGTTGCAGATGCACTCTCTCAAGAAAATCTTACTACACACAGATAAATTATTGAATGTTACTGCCATCTTTGAACAGTACCCATATAATCTTAGGTTAAATTTCAACAAAATTGATAGAATGGTCAAGTTTTAGTTTGCGGTGAAATCTATGAACAATTGACAAGCCCATCAAAACCAACAGGTTTTGCAAATCATTTCTAATACCTTTAATTTGGAACACATACACACAGAATGTGTGCTGGGGATTTAATCCAGGACCTTGCCCATGCTTGGCAAGTATTCTAATTAGCTTCATTGCTCTCTTGGAGTATATAATTTTATGCATTTTTAATACAATGAATTATTAACAATCTGAAAATTGATATAAAAGGTGTGCATATGATGGGACATTTAAGACTCATTTACTCATTTATTCAAAAATTATGTATCCAATCACCACTGCACATCATGACATTTGTAGCCGAAAACAAATGGTAAATTTTAAAGTATATAACTGAGGAATAGATCAATTAAGTAGTTACTTAAGCAGTCATAGCAGGGTTAAGAAAACGAGCAGGAAAGCAAAAGTCCTTGGAGTCACTAAAGACCATTGACAGGGTCCTTCCTTCTGCAGGGACAGGAGATCAAGAGTGGTGTGGAAGTACAGGCAGTGTAGCTGTGGTGGCTTGGTCCATGAGGAGAACTGTAAGGTGGAGGAGCCACAGCAAAGCAAGAGGGTTGAGAGCTGTCCACACAACAGCTCTCCTCCTATTCCATGCCTCCACCAGCCTGCCCAGATGGAAGTGAGGGACACAATAAGATCCACAGATATTGGACTCTGGGTACAAAACGGAGGAGAAAATGGGGAAAAGGAACAATAAAAATAAAACTATTATAGTAGACCATGCAGATACAGTAAAATGAAAAAAAATGAAAATCTGCACAAGACTCAAATAGGCAGTTTTCCAACAATACACATAGCAACATTATTCATAATAGCTAAAAGACAGCAACAACCCAAATGTCCATGAACAACATAAATCTTCATAAGCAAAATGTAGAATAAGTATGTGTCAGAATATTATTCAGTTTGAAAAAAGGAATGGAATTCTTATACATGCACCACAAAGCCTGAAAACCTTCTGCTCTGGAAAGTGAGCCAGACAGAAACCTATGGATATTGTGTGATTCTCCTTCTACAGAGCATCTAAAACAGACACATTCATGGAGACAAGTGTAGATTAGAATTGCCGGGGTTGGACCAGGGCATGATGAAGACACTTGCAGTTTCTATTTAGGATGATAAAGTTCTAGAGATGGATGGCGGGATGATGGCACAAAATTACAGATGTTCTTTCCCCTGCTGAAGTGGACACTGGAAATGGCTTTAGTCACACACACACACACACACACACACACACACACACACACACACTGCTATCAAATAGCTTGTGCCAAGTGAGAAAGTCAGGCAACAAACCTGCAAGTTAAGGGATTATTCCTGGAGAAAGGACATAAAGTCATATATGCTGTGAGGTTGTCTGGGAGAACATGTGGAGGTGGGTGGGCAGGCTGGGGTGAAAACCTAGTATAACACCAGACCAGGCTAATGAGAAAGGAGACATCAGTGCAAAGATCTCCAGGAAGTGAGAGTGTTTGCCATTCCAAACCAGGGAGAGGCCCTTTTAGGCATTGTAGCACCTCGAGATCTCCTGGGATATAAGAGGAGCTACCCAGGGCAGGAAGGAAATCGGTAGGCTATGAATTTAGAATGATACCAAGGACAGAGACCACACAGGAACTTTTGAACAGTCCAAAATCTTCTGTTTTATTTATTTACTATTTTTCTTTGACTTTGAGAGATGAGAAGTCATGTATTGTCTTGAGCACATCTGTCATTTAAGAGAACACAGGTGGGAACACACTGATGTACTACTGTTCACCATTTTACAGGAGTTCATTTCTCTTGCTAGAAATCCTAAGAATATCCCTACAAAATTAATAATAGGGCAAGAAGAACACATATTTTCTGACTCTCTGTCACTTCCTACCTGTATCACCCTTCCTTTTCCTTTTGGCACTCAGGAATTTGTGAACAACAGTTGTGCAGGAGAGGTTATTTAAAGTTAATTATCACTATCTGAGCAGATGTTAAGATTTCACTTGCCTCGTGAAAGTCACTGGAAGCATAATTTTAAGTGTACTTGTAAATATATACAATTATCCATATCTGTAATCATGTCTGGGTCTATCCACTGATGTTTAATTTATCTACATATGCAAATTAATATGTTTATAATGCACACATAAAAAGTACATGCAGCAAATGTGTATATACATATATATAAAATGTGTCTATACTATAGTATAAACAATTATATAGATAATATTAGGATGTACATTTAATGTAATTATTACTCTACTAGTTTTACATGCATATGCATTTTGTATAATACATATATACAAATAATATAGTCATATACCTTTAAATGTTATCACAATTAAACACATATTTTTATACTTGTAAACATACCCATGTGCACCTATATGAATTATATCTGAAAATACTAATGCATCTCAAATTTCATCTAAGACCAATTGTGTGTGTGTGTGTGTGTGTGTGTGTGTGTGTGTGTGTGTGTCTGAGAATGAAATTTGAGCATAAATTTCACTTTAAAGTGAGCCAGGTGATTCTACTTTCCCCCCAGAGTGGATAAATACGCATCTGGTAAAGAAACTAGAAGAGGCAAGCCCTGGAACTGACTCTTGGAGAACCAGAAAGAGGTAACTCTATGCAACTTTGTTTTCAGTCTCTAAGGTAATGTGAAGTAATGTCAGTGCTTACTTTTCTAAGCTTTTATTCTTTTTGGTTCCTACATGCATACTTCCCATCAGTTTGAAATTAAAGTAGACACAATTTGTATTATTCCACCTCAGGTAAAGGAGATCTCATCCATCTATTTCTTATTTAGTGTTTTGTGATCACCATTCAAAATGCAATCACAAATGTTCATTTGGTAAATCCTTCTGGCCAGTAGCATAGGAGTCTGATTTACATTTTAAGAGACTATTTGAAAGCATTACAAGCAAATTGTTAGTCTTTGAGAAAACTGCAATTGATGCTAACAGAAACAGGGGACAAAAAGGTGAACATATTTCAGTTTATTGCTTAAAAGACAGTGACTTGATAAGATACTGCAAAGGGCTCTTGCTTTAATGAGTGGGAACATGACAGCGAAACAGGCATGGAATTTGTTGGAAAGACATTTCCAAGGTGTTGAGTTATTGGAATGTTCCCTCTGGGTGTTCAAACTAAGACTAATATTATTTATTTAGAACAATATGGTTGAGATAGTTCTTAGACAAATGAAGGATTTTTACATTTTTTGTTTATGTGTTTTTTATTCCAGAATTCCACAAGACCACAAAATGTACTCATTGAAAACCAATAAGCTAACAATTTTTGTAGGAAGTATTTAATCCTGCCCATTTATTATTGTTATGCTCAAGGTGATTTATATTGTAATCTCTATTCTCAGCTGAAGATGTACTTGTTCACAAATACTTTCCCATCTTTATCTCCTTTCTTAAGCCCCCCCACTTTGTTCTACTTCTGGGTTTACAAATTTGTGAACATCCACAAATTGGTGTCTGCAGAGTCAAAGGTGAATGCAATTAAGTGATTAATGAGGAGGAATGGGAGAAAGTCTCAGCCTGACTCAGATCCAGATGCTGTCCAATTGCCATGACACAAACCTCTAACAGTTCTGTTTCTGCATCATTTTGACATAGGTTTTAACCTGTGGACCCTCTGGTCTTCAGGTCCTCAGAGGAGAACCTCTTCATCCAACCCATGACAGACACTACATAACTCTTACTCAAGTCCAGCAAATAATGAGCCCATAGTATCTGCTGAGCCATCCATTGGTAATGTTGGGAGTCCTCTTAGAATTGGGTGAAGAAGACAAGTCTATGTGAACCACAGTCTTGCAGGGATTAAAGTCAAACAGAACACACACTTTGCTGCCTTAAGTTATTGCTGTAGTACATTCTTCATATGTAGCTGAAATTCTATCATGTGCGCATACACATGAACTGCACATAACACCTGAAAATAATCAGCACAGTTCTCATGTTCCTTCCATTCCATTTAAGAAACTGATGCTAAATTTAGTGCTACAAAATAATAAGATATACAACAGTTCTGTTTGGAATCCAGCCCTTTGATTATCAGATTGTGTATCATTGATCCTTGTTTGTGATTAAAGCTGAATCCAGCTCTCCAGTTTGGTTTGTGTTTGGGCAATGGTATGCAAACTGGGTAGATTTCTCAGTCATGCTTTCCATGAATAAAATTTCATGCTTGGTTGCTGTTTTTAGTTGGAAGCTTTCTGAATCATGGCAATGGTGGATATTAGTAGAGTCTCCTATGAGTCTTAGAATCTGACTATGACAGATCCCTGAATGTAGAGGTGTATTTATTCCTTTCTAAATGTTTAATCTGTGTCCCAGTGGAAGGTATATAAATTACAGTAATTTTTACTAAAAGAAAAAAGGAGTGTCTTTCACATTATACAAAATCATTCTCTGAGTCCTTCTGAATGACATGTTCAACCATTCCTATTGGCGTTAGTAGACTGAAATTTTGGTTTTAATGGCAGCAATCATATTTCAGGCAACTATTTTTCTGATTAATGTGAATAGTAATATCATGATTAAAATAAACATTTCTCTCCTGAGAGAGATAATAATAAATATAATTATTTCTAAAAATAATAAAACATAAAGTAAAATTCATACTGTCAAGTAAGTGATAGATAACAACATATTCTTTGTCTCAGTGCAATATTAAGGTTGGTTTGGGGTGGCAGTTATGAAGCACCATATTTAGGGTATTGAGTACTTTTGAAGCCATAGAGTGAATAATCTCAAAGGGAAAGGATCATAAAGTAGAGGCTAAATACATGGAAAAATATGCAGATGGAGCTTAACTTTGGATGTCGTAAAGTTATGTTCTGACATAAAGCCTGGGAAAAAAATCTTCATGAAATATATTTGAGTCATGTCAAGATGACTGTAGCATGAAAAAAATTTTTCATGATCAACTAATTCAGGCTTCTGAAATGCCACAGGAATCCAGATGACTAATGAATGTGCTATGTTACCCTGTTCTTAGAAGCCTGGATTGTTAATCTCTACAATCATCCAGCCCATGATTATGGCCTCTCTGGAAGAAAATTGGAATCAGTGGAAAAATGGCATTTTAGTGTAATTGAGCTTATGTTTATTCACAAAGTGTTTTGTTTTTCTTATGTGCTGCCAGACATCTGGATAAAGACTGAAAATTTTAGCAAAATATCAACATCTTTTGATTTATTTAAATGTTGATTGCATCTATATTTCACTCTAAATATTTGATGAAATTTAGTTTTATCTACAAAATATATGTCCCATTGCTGTTATTTTAAAATTATTTCTCACTGTAGTATTGCAAACTGAGAAAAACGTCTGACTTGGAAAAATAGTAAATATGTAATGGAACTTTAGAACCAGAAGAGATTAATATAGTGTTGGCCAACTTCAACAGTTGTGTCTAATAATTTCAAGAATAGAAAATGGTTCATTTTTTTCTCTCATGTGATATTTGTGGCTAAGTGCAGCAAGCCTCCGTGTCTCATACAGTGAATGTGCTTTACATTCTTCTGAATGAAATAACTCTGAATAGCACAATCATTAAAATTGAAGTGAGAAAATGACTAGGCTAGGTTGATACTTGCAAAGATGGTTTAAAGAGACAATGTTTGAGCTAAGACCTGAAGAATGAAGAGAAGTCAGCCATACAAAAATCTGGGAGCCAGATTTAAAATCTGGGAGACAGAGGGAAGGATACCATACCAAGAGCCTGAGGCAGCAATATGCCTGACAGCATCAAAACACAGAAGGAAGTTAAGTGAGGTTAGAGTGTTAACAACAAAAAGGAAGTGTGGCCTGAGATGAGGGTAGGGAAATAAGGAGTGATCGCAACTCATGCTGTGACTTACAAACAATGCAGGTTTTGATTTTATTCTAAGTAAACCAAGAGTTACTGGAAGGTTTAAAGAAAGGAACACTATGATTTGTTATGTGTTTAAAAGATATCATTCTGAGATATGGAGCAGAGATTATAATGGTATAAGAATGGAAAGAAAGGGACTACTTATCAAGTCACTGAAGTAGTCTAGGTGAGAGGGGACAGTGGTTTGGACTTGGGTAGGGGCTGTGTTGGTGAAGAAAAATTGATGAAATTCAAGGTATAATTTGTAGGTGAAACAAATTATATACTGAAGGTGAAATGAACAGGAGAACTTGTTGGATGATTAGAAGTGGTTAAGAAAAATAGAATAATGAAGAATGACTCAAATTTGGGTGTGAGCAGTTGGACAGCTGGTGGCATCATTGATTGAGATAAGGGACTCCCTTAAGTAACATAATATGGCGAAGGGTATTGCACACAAATACTAAGATACAAGTTAGACTGCAAATGGAAATTCAGGTACCAGTTGAGTACGTAAATCTGGATTTCAAATGAGAGGTCACAGTGAGAGATTTAAAATTGGGAGTCAATATAACAGCTGGAGTTTAAAGCTATATAACTAGATAAGACGATGAAAAGAGAAGATTAATAGAGATGATCATCTTGAACAGCCAAAATGTGTTCAAGACACACATGTGAGCTACCTGTGTAATTTTAAATTTTCTAGTAGACTAATTAAAAAGTAAAAAATAAAAACAGTTGAAATTAATTTTAATAACCTAATATATTTAAAGTATTATTATCTCAACATGTGCTCACATACAAATTATTGAGATGCTCAATATGCTTTGTTCATACTAATCATTTGAAATCCAGAGCATATTTTATATTTACAGCATATCTTATTTCATACTGGCTCCTTTTCAAGGATGGTGGGAGTCTAGAACTCAGCCAACATCTAGAATAGAGGAGGAGATGAATAGAGGAGGAGATGATGGAAAAGGAGAAGCTAAGAGAAGAAATTTATTTATAAAAGGGACTGGTCAATCCTGTCCAGTGTTTCTAAGTGACTGAGAAGGATGAGAAATAGAAATAAAGTTCTGACATAGAGGTCATTGGTGACCTTGCCTGGAACTGTTTCGGTGGCTGATGGCTTCTGGACAGAAGCCAGAATGGAGCCAGTGAGAAGTAAGAAAATGGTGACAACCAATAAAAATAACTGTTTCAGAAAGGTTTTGCTGTGCAGAGGAACAGAGCAATGAAGCCGTGGTAGGGGCAAGGATACAGGTTAAGGAGTATCTTTCCTATAGCGAGAGATGCTAGAGCGTGCTTGTATGGTAATGGGGCTGTCCCCACAGTCAGGAAGGCGTTGTAAAGGAGGTCATTGAAGAAGGGAAGCCCTTCAGAAAACCAGAGGGATAGGCTCAAGAGCACCAAGAGAGGAGCTGGTCTTTGGCAGGAAAAATGATTCTCCTATTAAAATAGGAAGGGAAAGAGTGTGAGAAGTACTAGAGAATGCATGCAGATTTAAAGATCTGGGGAACAAAAGTCTTCATTGTAACACACAGTGGAAGCCAACGGGGGGGGGGGGGGGGGGGGCGGGAAAGATGCCTAATGGAGGAAAGCACACTGAAAAGGAAAAGGTAGTATGCATGCAGAACAGGGGAGATGGGACACTGTATTCTTTTCTTTTTCTTTCTTTAAAAAAGTTTCATTTGATTAGTATAAGAGAAGACTATACTTTTTCAGTTTCTGAAATGTTGGAATCCACTGGCCAAGATTCTCTTTCCTCTGGATCAAGGAACCTAGGAAGCTGATGAAGGAATCCCAAGTTGTCTGGTGATCAGAGTCTCAGGGAAAAGGTCATGACCAACCTTGAGGTCATTTCATTCTGGTCATGAAAAAGCCTGATGAGCTCTTTCTGATACATATGATAGGGCACAGGTGTGGTCACGTTCAGAGTCTTGCTCTCCTCAACCATGTTGGACACACAGTGAGGAAGCCTTATAACCCCATTTGTGTGCCGATCTATCCGAGGTTTATTTGATCTTATACATATTTGGATAACTGGGTCCATCCCCCTGCCTTTATGAAATTTGAAAGACCACTATAGGGGAAATATATCAGGCAGGGTCCCAAGCAGGAATTACAACTCCACTCAAAATAGTTTAATGAAAATAATTTACTAAAGGGACTATTTACAAAGATGTGAGTTAAGGGAAACAAACAAACAAACAGCTGAAAAGATAAAGTGAGAAACTAGACAGAGGATGCCCTGTTAGTCTCATTACTGTGCAGCATATTCATTTAAGTTCTGCTGATAGGGAAAATAAAATGCATAAGATAAAATTGGAAAAAATAATGATTTTACTAGAATATGAGTTACCATTTCATACCCAATGAGAAACATTTAGAAGCACATAAAATGAGAAATTTCAAAAAGTTGAACTCAGAAAAATAATGTTCAATGCTGATTGCCAGAGACTTGGATTGAAGGAAAGGGGAGATGTTGTCCAATGGGTCAAAACACCCAGTTTAAGATAAACAAGTTCTGGGAATTTAATGTACATCACGCATGGCGACAGTTTTGTTCATTTGATTGTGATAATCCTTGACATTGCGCACTGCATCAAACCATCACATTGCACATCCTGGACATATGCAATACTTACTTGCCCATGGACATTTAAAATTTAAATGAATAAGTATTTAAAAATTTAATCAGTATCTGGATAAAAATACATCATAATTCTATAAAATAAGTAGTGAATTTTATTTACATTTTCTCACAAGATGAAAATCATCTCTATTGGATTTATTTAATAATTTAACATCTATGAACTTTTATCATTCTTCTCATTTTAATGGCAGAAATATTCACTTACGTTTTCACACATTTGGGTTCTAATGTATAAGCAGTAGAATACTGCACACTGGGGATATCCCTAAAATATTGGGTAAGGGAAAAGCACATGGCCCAAATAAAATATTGGAGAAATCCATAAAATAAATAAAATTATATTTATTTATATGTATTACAAATGATTGTCAGGAAGTGTTCAAGGAAAATATTATAGATGAGATGGGACTTGAAGTATATATAGAAATATATCTATGATAATTCACATTTCATTATGTTTTTATTAGTACATTAAAATTATCCATTATAGTAGAATTCTACATCATGTATAACCAGAAGAATGAAAAATTATATTCCATTTTATATGATGCATGTATCAAAGTACATTCTACTATCACATATAACCAAATAAAACAAATTTTATAATTTAAAAAAAATAGTAGGGTTCATTGTGACATATTCATACATGTACATTACATAAAATATACTTGTGGGAATCAAATGGAGCAGATTATGATAATTCACATTTTAATACCTACCATTAGAGGGAACAAGTTGCTCTGAATAATGGTGTTAAAATATATGAGTCATTTTATTATGTGCTCAAACACTTAAAGTGTATATTTAGAAATTTATTAATAGCAGACTATTTTCAAATCAAAGACATTTTCTCTTTAGAATATTTTTTGTCATTTTACAATTTTAATTGAAATGTTGCAAGACTGTCTTCTCCATTTATTCTTCAAGGATGACGCCATTTCCTCTGCTTCTCTAGATGAAAAATTGCAAATTCCAAAGTGTGCGAAACAATGGGGGCAGTAGAGATTTATGTCAGTTCCAAGGGGAATGTGATCTTTTCCACTACGGTAGAAAGCTAATTTTGAACCAAGTGGAATCATGTAGTCACAATCTGCAATCCAAGGGTGGGTGGGTCTCGTGTTTTTCCCTTACCTGAATATTACAGCTACATAGTCAAGCCCCCTGTGGAAATCATCCTGTGGTATTTCACACTGATGCGGCACCTTTGACTATGAGAAAATGCTGTCACCTTGATGAAATCCTTCCACAATATTTCAGTGAAGCAGAATGGCAGGAGTCCATATTCTGCTTTCCCTGTGGTTCCAAAACTACATGTGAGCCAGAAAGAGACAAAACAAAAATAACCCTCTGTCTTGACTAGATGCTTCCCAAATCATTGTCAATTCTTCTCTCTCTGAGCCTAATGGGGGAAGGAACTGTGGTTAACTACTAAAGATACTGTGATACTCTGAGAACCGAATATTATTTCTACTGAAAAGCGCTTATTTCTTATATTTTAGGCATTACCTCCTCTGTTTTAGGCAAACAAGATATGGAAGTCTTACAAAAATACTAAACAGTATTCATTTATAAGACAATTTTTGTAAAGTTAATCTAAAAAGGTAGAGAACCAGCTGATTGTACTGAAGGGATTAGTACTAAAAATTTTTAAGTACTAAAAAATCTCTGCAACTAATACTTCACATGAATAAAACTATAAAAAAGAGAACCTAGAAATAATATGGGGGAGACTCAAACTATTAGCTAAGCTATAGTGATTTTGAAAACTCAAATAGCATTTATATATTTATATGCTTTTGCATAAAATTTAGTTTTTATTCCACTGACATTATGATTTCTGAATTGTTTAGCGGTCATACATATATTTTTGTTCTTTTTTTAAGGATTATTCTCAGGGCTGGTGTTGTGGCTCAGTGGTAGAGCGCTTGCTTAGCATGTGTGAAGCACTGGGTTCAATCCTCAGCACCACATAAAAATAAATAAATACAGGTTTTATGTCCATCTGCGACTAAAAAAACTACTAAGAAAAAAAATTGGTCTCAAAGCTCAAATTCAAGAGTGTGGAAATGAAGTTCATCCACTTTTGTTCTACATTCACCGTTCTGGAATCACTTCACCTAAAAATTTTTAATTAAATGTTTATTTCCACTAATGGTTTTACACAGGGTAACATTTTTACTATTTTTTATACCTCACCAAGATTCTTTGCATATACTCTCCAAAGAAATGTAATTTAATAAATACAAATAGTTTTTCTCAATTCCTAATGAAGACCTTTTTCTTATAGATTTTTGTTATAGACACTTTATATATGAGTTCATTTATTTCTTGCTTTAACTTTATAGCTTTTCACATTGTCATCCTCTTCAAACTATCCACAGCCTATATTTAATTTATTTTCAAGTGAAGCTCTTTAAATTGAAAGTGAATATTGTGTTTCAGAATGTTATTAATCACTAAGTATAAAAGATTTGACATTATCAATTTCAATTTGTAGAAGATATTAATATAAATAGTAAAAAAAATGATACGTGATAAGTGCTGTGACAAAACTAAGCTATTTTAAAATGGAAAAAAATAAAGTATTTCACAAATAGCAAAATTTTATTAGCCTACATACATAAAATCAAACTAAGAACATTTGGCCACTACTCTGCTCTAGGGCAGTTTCATAATGATAATGTGGTCATAAAATAATACAATACCAGACCAAGTTGTACATCTTCATAGTGCTTTTGCCAAGTTCTCTAAAACTTTAAAAATAGGAACCAGAATAAAATGAAAAACACCCGCGTTTGCATTTTTAACGTTTTTTTTTTTTTTTTTTTTTTTTTCTGAGTAAATAGCACACATTCCAAATGTTAGCATGAAGTATTGAATCTTAATCAAAATGTAACTGTCGCCAACTAAGTTGCTAATTTTCTGGGCGGTCATTTGTTGATCTTCCAAAACATGGCAAAAAATATTTAAATAGATACATTTTAACTATTTGCATATGAACCAAACTGGGTACAAAATACGTGATATTATTTTCCAAGTTTTCTTAGCACAATTAGACTAAAGCATTTGCCATATTACTTCTTGACATAAATATGGTTTAAAAACCAAGACAAAAGTGTCAAGAAAACCTACAAAAGCTATTCAAATTTTTTATTTTGCAAAGGTACCAGGTTGTATTCAGTAAGACAGAGAAATATATTTAGAAACTACTTTGGGATTGGTTTCACCTGATATAGTCAGTAATTTACTTAATAATAGCCTTCATTAAATAATGGTTGCCAAACTTATGATTTTAAAAAAAGAAGTATAATAGGCCAGTGTCTACTTTTTTTTTTTTTTTTTCCAAATTCTTTGTACCCTCTTCTGAAATATATAGTCGTCTTATATTCTTGTCTTACAAGAAAGAAACAGCAATTGTAAGTCAGGTTTTGTCAAGAATATATATATTTTTTATCTAAAAAAAGCAGAAGACCTGAATCACAATAACTCAACACTTTTCTGGTTTTGAATTCAAAACTCCTTTTAGATTTTTTAACAAGGGAATTTAAGCGTAGCGAGACATGGAAAACTGGGAGTAAATATAAAGCACTGGCTACAGTAATTTCAATCTTGGAAATTTTAACTCAACATTTGAATTTTCCTGCTCATATGTAAAACTGAAGTAATTCTATTTGTTAGCATGCCTTAAAATTTTAGAAAATCAAACTGAAAAAAAGGGTTTTAACAATTAAGAAAACATCATTAACTCACAAAAGAGAGAGAGTACAGGGAAGCTGCAGCCCCATGGCCAGAGTCGATCTACATTCTGGCTCTGTTCCCTTCTATTGTCCTTTCTGCATGTTCTTCCATATGCTGACCGTGTCCACACAGCCTGGCTTCCCTCATGGACAGAAGGTGCCTGCCAGAAACCTCCAGGACCAAATGCTTCCTTAGTTCTGTCCAGTCAGAACAAAATTGCTTGTAATTCTGTATGCTTTCTGGAAGAATAAGAAAGCATTTTTCCAAGGAATCTCCAACAAAACTGTTCTTGAGGATTATTGTCCAGATGTGGGGTATGTGTCCATTCTAGACCCAGTTATTGAAAGGGAGAATGCCATTTGATCCACCCTACCCATATCTTGGTCAGTTTTCCAAATGAATATTAGTATGTCAAATGACAACAAAAATACACATATATGTGAGATAATTATTTTAAGGTTAGGTGAAATGGTATTTGTAAAATATTCAATATGGCGCTACCACAATGTAAGAGTTCAAGACACTGAATGTTTTTAGAAGTGGTATGCATAACAATGATGGTATTTATTCAATATTTCCTCAACTATGATTTCCATATTGTTATTTGCAAGGCTTTTGCTCCTTTTAGTTGTGATTATTTCCCTGCCTGTATGTCCTTAGAGCAATCTTTTTGTGACACCTGCAACTTTTCCAAATGCTGTGAGCACACAGATTATATATTTACATTCCTTCTTTATCCTGATTCTGTTTAAGACTTTTGACTCTAAATTTTAGAGAAAATCATCATCATCCAGTTAGAGGAGTTTGTTCTTGATTTTAAGATATTCATTACTTAGGAAAGTCTTACATCCTAAGTTAATTCACCTTCTCTTCTCTTATTCTTTCCCCTCTTAGCAAACCCCTTCTTTCCTTCAATCTCCACCCACACTCAGTAACCTTATTTCCAAATGAGATCACATTCTGAGGCACTGGGAGTTAGATTTTAATATGTCTCTCTTGAGGACCAAAATTCAACTCATAAGAAAAAAAAAAAAAATGTTCAAATCAAAAGACCCAAATAATGCAAGAACTGATGGTTGGTCATATTACTGACCTATGTGATACTATGGTAGGACACTGCACTCTTGCTACAGGTGAGCAATCACTTCATACTTGAAAGGCTGTCCATTGGTAGTCCAGCCATGAAACTCAGTGGACTCCATTTGTATAATCTCAAGGAGCCTCTCAGTGCACTCATCCTGATGAGTATCTTAATGAACTTCTGCACAGTACTACCAAATTATATAACTTCACAGTTCTTCACAAGGTACTTTGATAACTCAGTGAAAAAAGATTTTTTTTATTGTTTAAACAAATGGGATACATGTTGTTTCTCTATTTGTACATGGAGTCAAGGCATACCATTTGTGTAATCATAAATTTACATAGGGCAATGTTGTTTGATTCATTCTGTTATTTTTTTCCCTTCCTCCCATCCTCCCACCCCTAAATATACTTTCAACTTTGCTGTTTTAAGGAAGTTCAATATAGTAATGAAAACATGAAAAGTTGCCTAAATGCCAAAGCATGGTCATTAATTATAAAGAGAAAGAACAGCCATAACTAGGGGAAAGTCGAAGGTTGCGCATAGACAGAATGTTTGTGTTCCTCAAAATGTAATGATGTACCCCAAATGCCCAGTGGGACTGCATTTGGAAGTGAGGTCTTGGGGTGTGATTAGTCACAGGGTTAGAGCCCTTCTGTTGGGATTAGGATCGTTTATGGAGAGACACCCAGAAGCTTGTATTCCTGTCTCTGCTACCTCCTCATTCCCTGAGGATACAAGAATATGGTGTCTGCAAATAGGTAAATGTGCCCCTAGCAGGCGGGCATCTGCTTGATCTTGAGTTTATCAGTCTGCAGAGCTGCTGAAAATCAATGTGTTACTTAAACCTTCCTGTTTTTTGGTAACTCCTTGTAGCAGTACCCATTAAGACGGTATGCTTAAACACTCCCTGAATAAGAACATCTCAAAAAAGTCCAGAGACAAACATTTTCTAATCTGTTGCTTAATTCCCCAACTGACACTTCTTTCACGTGGTAAGTTCTTCGCATGTCAGTATCTTGGCTGCCCAGTAGACAGCTCTGTAAAACTACCATGTTTCAGAAGTGATTCATCTTCCTGCTCCCCTCTTCTTGAGCTTCTTCCTTTATCACCTGTTCCCCCACCTTCCTTAAGGGGAAGCAGACAGAATTGACTCAAAAGTAGAAAGTAATTGTCAACCCTGACAGTACTTTGAGCAATTAAATAAACACAAAGAAATACAAGATTTATTTTGGTGACCCTACTATCAAACTACAATGATATAAAATATACTATATTTTCTCCATCCTTGAGCAAATTAATAAAGCCGGAGGATAAAACCTCCATCTAATGAGCATACTATTTTAGACTATTAAGCAGTTGACATTCCACTTAAAAAGTAAACATGAAACTGAAAATAATGCAATTATAAGAAAGAGTAGCATGGTAGAGGCTTTTATTTTATTTTGTATGAAATTTCCAAATATGTATAGTTGGTTTATTAAAAATAACTAAATACACAATCACTTTGGTGACTAAAGCAATCTTCTCAAACAAATCTAAACCTTCCTAACACATATCCATTTAACTAGAGCTTTTGTAAACATACTTTTTCATTTTGTTGTTCAAAAAAGACTGACAGGTTCCTCATTTTTCTTCTGAATTTTTAAAAACAACTCTTTTTTCCACCCAAGAAATAGCCTCGTGAACTATATTCAGGAGAAAAGGTTTATTGCTCCATTTTTTTTAAAGATGTACTCTTTCGTGTTTGCAGTTGTATTTTTGGCATTTCACAGCCTGTAAATCAAAATCCTTGAGGGACTGTTCCATCACAGCATGGGGACGTGATTTGGAGTGCCCTGAAGTTCATCGAAGGGGTATATTCTCCTAAGCTAGGCATTGGCAGTTTGCTGTGTCATCAATCTTGTTCAGCTGAACAGCATGACAATTTGTCTGGACAACACTACATAAAGGACAGCAAAAGGTTACTGTTGGGTTATGAAGTTTTCCTGACAAGTACAATATGCCAAGGTTTATATAACACAAAGCTTAAACTCAAGAACTGCTTTGTAAAGCAGTCTTCTTCCTCTCTATCACAAACAGATTTTGAAGTCTAGTTTTATATATTCCTTTTTGAAAGGATGCAGCCAGAAACATAGCAGATTCCTATTTCATCTCCTTTATAAAATCTGCTAACATAATTTTATTGGAGTAGGGACGGCAAGGGAGAATTAATATCAGCCTCGGTGGCAAGAGTACAGGGACATCCATAATTCTTTCCCGTAAAGACCTAACACAATTCAAACCAATTGGAATTTGATATATGTGGTACTGTTGGCTAGGCACAGCCAATAGTTTTTAGAACGATGCATAATTCAATCTTATTCATTAATGGACTCATGTTGGAAAACTGTTAATCCACATGTATTGTTTTCAATAATCTCTATATTGTTCATGAAATCATGTCAATTAAAAAATTTATATCCAAAGCATTTAGAAAGTTTTAATTCTTTAATCTACATTTTAATATGAAATATTTTAAAATATTCTCTTAAAAGGTGCACCTCTTTCAGTAGATAAATATAAAACAAACATAAACTTGAGAGGTTTATAAAATCATCCTGGGAGATAAAATTCTCATGCAAGTAGTCAAGAAAGGTTGAATTCACACGTGTGGATTTTTATTCAGTGCTGATTGTTATAGCTTCACAACTGGGTCTTGTTTTTTTCTTTTGAAATCTATTTAAAATATTTATTTTAACACCTTCCCTATTTTCTTTAAAGGAAACAATTAGAGAAAAATAAACTGGTTATTTCATTATGGCATTTACATTTATTTTGTTCACATATTTTATTGCCGTTCCAACTGTTGAACAGAAACAACAAATAGAACAGTATAGTTTGATATTCTTAAGTTTCATCTCAATAAAATTAAGGTCCATTTTTTGGAAGATGTGACAAAATTGAAACAATACCCACAAAAAAAGGTAACCATTTAACAAACCAAATAAAAAAAATTCATATTTTACATAGCGCTATGTCTATAATAATATGAGTTAATAATAAAAGTATGTGTTGTAAAATGCTATGCCTATAAGGATATGTTAATAAAAATATGTAATGCATTATAGAATGGCCATGTAAAATGACAAAATCATAAATTATGTACTTGTTTTCAACCTTTGATAATGATTATTTTTATATTTTATGGAGAATTAGGGAATAAAAGAATTGAATGCTAGATATTTTTGGTATTATATTATTATTTGGATTCACTAATGGCATATAGTCAAAAATTAAATATGAAATACATATGTCAACAGGTGATATGATCTTATGAGAATGCCTGACTTATGTGGTCTGATGTGGACCAAAATGTTATGTGGTACACAACTGTGCTGTCACATGGCCATCAAATTTCAACATGTTTTGAAGAGAACAAACATTCCCAACATAACATGGGGTACAATACTAATGTTATTATATCAAACATAAGCTCATTTATAGTATTATATGTTGACTTCTCTTCCCTATTTTGCATATTTCTCAGTATTATATTTTATCAAGAAATAGTACAGTACTTTTCTAAAAAGATTCGACCAGGTGAAAACCAAAATATACAAATTTCTTTAATCCAGCAAAATGCATTATTTGGTTTGAAATGCAATGAAACTTTGCATTAGGCTGAAATTGTCCTCAAGGGGAATATATTTAAAAATTTTTCAATTGACAACATTTGTGTTTGCAAAGTAGGGTACACAATTGAATCCCTCCCCACACTTCTGCTTTGAAAAAAAGAATGGAGTAGTGAAAACAAAGAGGGGGTGGGAGGAAGAGGGAAAGAAAGAGAGAGAAAATATGAAGAAGAGGGGGAGGAGCAGGAAAAAATTATTTTCAGAGAAATAAATGAGAAATAGCATTGATTCATATTATGTTTCACAATTTTATAATATTAAAAATATTACTCTCATGTTCATATTTCCCGTAAGTTTTAGAGGACTGTGAGTGTAATTTGATGATGAGAGAATTTAAGGAAACATTTAACTGACATTTTAAAACACAGATGCATGGAAATTGTGCATTGAAAATGCACATCCATCAAAAAGAAACTATGCATGCGACAGTGTCGGAAGCCACAGCAAAGTTCAGCGAAGCAGCTGAACAAGGAAGCGCTGGAGTCTCCATATGCTCTCCTTGAAAAACACCTCATCCGAGTGATCGTTTTACTAGTTTTTCATAACTTTTGAAAATATTCCGAAGGTGATGAGCAATGGTTACAAAGTTTTTTTATAATGTGCGCATCTCCTAATAGCCTCAATAATAAGTAAACACTGAGAAAAATATGCTTTATTGCTAATGACTCCATTTCTGTCATTCCCATATTAACAAAACACAAACATCATTTCTGATCCATCATCTGTAAAACAAGCAGTTAGATGATATGGAAAGCTCTTTCAACCATAACTATCCCCAGATATATGAAAATATAGTTCACGGAAATGTGCATTCCTGTCAAAATACTACATAAAATTAGATTTTAGTGATCATTGATTAACTCAACTCGTGACACTTTCCCATTTACTGAAAGAATTGTACTATTTGAAACATTTACAAAGACATTGTTTCAGGTCTTTCCAAAACTATTGTGAAGTGCTGAACATGCACTTTATTTTCAGGTTAGAATTTGGGGGGAGGTTACTTTTTGTTTAAAGATCATTGATTGACTTTAACATGTCACTTGTCTAGAGTGTGCTGTTTTTTCAGCTTCTCTGGACATATCTCAGATCTTTATGTTCTTGTGAAGTCCAAGTCAGTCGTCACCAGTCAAAGCAGAGTCTCCACGAATATTTCGAAAGTGTCAGTGTTTAATCTTTCACTCTCTTCAAAGCTTTTATTCAACTCCTTCCCACGGCACCCACACTATAACAAATTTATCAAACAACTTTAATCCCAAATACACAGGCGAGTGGAATAATCCTTTTTTAATTGGGCAAAAGTTTACACGGGAAGAGAAATGAATGGAGAAGACATTTAATGTGGCTGAAAGTATTTCCTTTCCTTCCCAGTGGCTTGTTACTAGTGTGTTTCAACTCTGGTTTCAGTGATTGTAATTTTTTTTTTTTTCCTGAGGACTTTAGTATTGCTTCATGATTTCTTCAATCCATACCGAGGTCTAGGATATGCATTGCACTTGGTCAGGAAGAAAGAACACTGTTCTTATTTCTGTAATCATATTCCTACATATACTAGAAAGAATTTTTATCTCGTATTTTCTAAATTAGGTATCAGGGTTTTGTTTTTGTTTGTTTTGTTTTGTTTTGTTTTAATTGACAGTTGCATTAATAAGGGTGTTACCAGAGGAGTTCCTGGAGGGACAAAGGGATCTTCACTTAGGGCAGGTGGAGTCATGACAGAGAAGAATTTCATCACATACGGATCAGAGACAGACTTTATCTAGGAAAGCAGAGTCGCATGAAAGGGAGAATATGAGCCATCCCTAGAAAGACATCACCTTTTGGCATAACATGTTTATATTTAGAAAGACCTGGGTACTTAGGGATGAAGTAGAAGTAGAGTCGGGTTTGAGCCATACAGTTTCTACCAGGTTTCCTTGTGCTTGCTGTTGTCCTTATGCTACAATTTGCAGGCGATGACATGGGGCACTGGTCCAGCTAAGGACGCGGGCTGGGTGCTCATGCATGCTTCCTTTGCATTCCAAGGGCTCACGGACATCTCTCCTTTGAGACTCAGTCTATCTCTTTCTGTATCCCCAAAGTCCTATCTCAAGAGGACTTGTAAGCCGGCAATTTATTTTATAAGGAAACTCTTAGCAAAGGTATAGGCATTCAGGTCAGAAAATGACTGCCCTTTAGCTGGAAATAGGGAGAAACATATCTAAATTCTGGGAGAATGTGAAATGCAGACCTGAGACATTTTAAGTGTATTTCAAAAGACAGCATGTGGTACTTTAGAATGTGACTCTCAGGAAGAGAAAAATACTTCAAATAAATGTCCAGCTCATATGTGCATTTTTTTTTTTTAAATCAGCTTTTAACACACGATTTCCAAGTTATCAGTAAGGATTACAGGACAATGGAAGCATTTTTTTTTAATTCTCTTGCAGTTAAACTATTGGTTAATAGTCATTGAGGCTGCATATGTCTAATTTACTATAATATTGGAAAAGCATAATGTTTCATTCTATCGCAATTCATGTATTTTTTAACAATTGAAAGAAAACTGCAATTTAATTATGTAGCCGGTGCTTCAGAACTAAAGGATTCTGGGTTCTAAATAAGTAACCCAGAAGGTTTGTATATGTTTCCTCATAGCTATATCAACATGCACTAAATGATCATTTAAAAATGAGGGCAGGGAATATTTATAATCATTGGTCAAAGTTATATTCAAAATGATGATAAATGGGTAATTAGCTTTATTTTGGTGTTCTTTGCTCAACTAATGTCATTTAAACATATTTCCCTTAGGAATATTTAGGGAATCACAGCACTCTCAAACACCCTGAGAGACAATATCACAGCCCTTGGGAACTGAATTTTAACTACCTTTCTACAAGATCTTTGATGTTACTACAGTAGCGGTGAAGAAGAAAAATAATTCTAATATGTAAAGTTTGAAGATATTTTTCAAATCAAATATTCTGATTTGTCTGTAGTTCATTATTCTTTCCTGAAGAGCCAGTTTTCTTGGTATATGCAGATGAAAGAAATGAGTGATTTACACTTTTAAGTTCAAATCTCAGTTTCATTTTGGATGTAGTTACATTGCCTCAAGAAATTATTACACCTTTATTCTCTAGAGGTATCAGGGTGAATAAGTCCATTAAACTTGTCCACCTGAGATTTGAGAAAAAAGAGAGAAAGCATATCTCAATAGCATTGCATGAGCTGGCAAGCAGTATTTATATTGGAAATTATTACTAACCGCTAGACCAACAGTTCGTTCAAAAATATTTTATGCTGAAATAATTCTTATATATTTTATAGGTTCTTGCTCTGTTTCTATTACAATACTAAATTTTAAAGTGGTTTAACTAAAAGTAAATAAAAGGCTAATAGTCAGACAGTTTCTAGGTTGTCGTTTAATATTTGCATTTCTTCTCCCACAAATTTTTCTTCCTTCTGAATTCATTGAACTTCTTCTTGGAACCAAAGACTCAATTACCTCTCAAAACTTGGTGCAGACATCGCTCGTCCCCCTACTCACACAGAATTAATTGGAGATAGAACCTTGTCAGCTCTCTGTCATGTCTTCAGCAGTTATGGTTTCTATTTTATTTTCACACATAGCACCCAGATTAAATCTCCATTTCTGGTCACCACTGACCTTCTAATTCTCCAAACCCGCAGCCTCTGGTTGCTTTTCCTCCAGATTGACTGATGTCACGTCCTTTAATATTCTGTCTTTGATAATCAGAATCTCACCCTCCTTCTCTGTCACCTCTTTGTTTCTGAATTTCCTGAACTCCTCTGTTTCTAGACCTCAAAACTCTGTCCCTGACCAACTTGCTTCTTACTCCTCATTCTGAGGGACCTCATTACTGACATGACTTGTACTAGTCAATATTATACTAGAGAGTCTCTGAGATTTTATCTCTACTTATTACTGGTTTCCAATAATTACAAATATATCCTTTAAAAATCTTCCACATATTTTCCTGATACATAAATCTTACGTTTATACTTCTAACCTCAAACCCAATGTAAAATGGTGCTCACTTGCCGTTCAAAAATGGCTCTGACTGATATGTGGTGAAAAGTGTGGATACCCAAACATTATCAACAAGTCAGAAAACATACTCTAACCTTTATCTAATTTATTTCCCCAAGATTATTATTGCCCATTACTTTTTGTTTTTTGTTATGACCTTCCTTTCTAAAGAGAGTTACTTATTTAGGATAAGCATCAATGTTATTGAACAGAGCTTTTAAAGTTATTATTTTAATTAATTTTTATTTGTCCTAATTAGTTGCACATGACAGTAGAATGCATGTATTTATACATTTTGACAAATCATACATAAATGAAGTACAATTTCTCATTTTTCTGATTATACATATTGTAGGATCACTTGGTCATGCAGTCATATATGTACATGAGGTAATAATGTCTGTTTCACTCTACTATCCTTCCTACTCTCATTCCCCTTCCCCTGCCTTCACTCCCTCTACCTAATATAAAGTAACTCTATTCTTTCCTAACACCACGCCCCTTATTGTGAATTAGCATCCACATATCTGAGAAAACAGTTGGCCTTTGTTTTTTTGGGTTTGGCTTATTTCACTTCGCATGATATTGTCCAACTCCATCCATTAACTGACAAATGCCATTATTTCATTCTTCTTCAATACTGAGTAATATTCCTTCATATATATATATATATATATATATATATATATATATCACATTTTCTTTATCCATTCATTTGTTGAAGGACACCTAGGTTATTTTTCATTTTTTTTTTAGTTGTTGATGCATCTTTACTTCTTAAAATATTTTTTCTTTTAAATAGTTGTAGATATAAACAATACCTTTATTTCATGTTCATTTGGCATTGAGGATCAAACTCAGTGCCTCACATGTGCTAGGCAAGTGCTCTACCACTGAGCCACATCCTACCTGTTACAAGTCATAAGTAGTTTAGACATGGAAACAAATTAAGATAGAAGAAAGATAAATTTTCTTATCTTATTGATTTTATTTACTAATGAGTGGAATAAAAGGGGTAACAAGCAAAATATAAATGTACATACAATTTCAGAAAACAAATGCAGGGTAATGAAACAGGGTCATGGATTAAAGTGAGTGACTAGAAAAAAGAAAGAATTTTGCATAGATTGAGCAAGAGATCCTTCTGAGGAAGAGACACATAAACCTCAATATAAAAAGAAGCTACTCATTTGAAAAGTCTTAGAAATAGCATCCCAAAGAGATAGCACAGCAAATACAAAGGTCCTGAGGAGCAAGCACACTTGACATGTTTGGATAATGAAAATTATACTTTCCATTTATTTTTTTTGAATGACAATCAATGTCAAACTGTTTTGTATAACTCCGTGCATCAGAAAAATTTTAAAACTGTTGACTAATAGTATGAATGGAACAAGAACATGAAACTCATTTTCATTCCGTATTCCTAAGTTCATAAACCTTGATCTCGATTCTGACTTCAGGAGAATTTGAATGGTAAATGAATATCTGTATGACATTTTGAGACCAAGTTAATCAGGGTGATGAAATTATTTTACTGAATTTGGTTTATTTCCTCATTATCATGTTAACTCCAAGCTATCAATCACATCAATGAGCTACTATTTCTAATGACTTATTAGAATGACAAAAATAATCCATTTGTGCTTGGATATTTTAATTGTCTTAATGAGGTACTTTCTCAAAAATTTGCTGATTTGAAAGATAATTTGGTAATCAACAATTTGATCATTGAGTAGAAATTTCTCTTTTTTCACCTTTCATAATATGTATGCAAAATGTTTTAGTAGTCTTCATTATATTTTTTTTAAATTTTAAGTATACAAATATTGCAAATAGATGAAAGTTTACAAACATAATATAAAGAACAATATCACTGCTAAGATAGTAGAACTATTAATGGTTTTCCAGATTTCCTTTAGACTTTGCTTTTGGAAAAAGAAATATTATAGATAAAACAATCCACCCTCTGCCCACCATGTTCCTAAAGTTTACCTTTATTCTAAAGTTGTACTGATTACTCCTAGGCATACTTTTATATCTTTTTCATATTAATTTTATCCAAAACCAATATATACGACTATTGCTGTTGTTTATTTTTGACTTTGCAATTTTCCAAAGATTCTTCAGAGCCTTTTTTATTGGAAATACTGAACGATGTTGAACATGACCCAGAAGGTAGGATTAAATTTTTATAGAATATTTTCTATGAAAATTAAAAATGATGCCTCGAAAAGCAACATCCTTCAAAGGTGGAAAGCAAAGTTTTAAAGTTATGGCATATTTTCTCCTTTAGTTTATTTTAACTGACAATTTCCCCTCACCGTGGGAGTCGAAGCAAGAACTTACCTGAGAGTTCACTGTGAAACTGTGTTGGAGGGGAGCTTCCATCCCACACTGGCAGTAAGACCAGCCTAACAGCAAAGGGCCAAGCTGCTGGGCTGACAGTCACAAGGTAGCCTAGAAATAAACCTGTAATCTGTTTCCTTGGGTTAAACAAATTGTAGAAACAGAAAGAAGAAGAAGAAGAAGAAAAAAAAAAAAAAAAAAAAAACCATAACAACATGAAATAGATAGAAAAAAGCAAAGAAACATATTGTCAAAACAATATCAAGCATCTGTATTTCATTTCTTATTTCCTTGAGAGCAAAATGTATAGCATGTATGCGGAGACCAGAATAATGGTGAAATATAAGAATATTCAGCACTAAAGAGTAACTTTTCTTTAATTTATAGTTGGGTTAAAAATTAATTAGTCATTAATCACTGGAAGACATTCACTTAATTGAAATCATCTAGTGGCCTGAGTAGCTGTACTACAGTACCCTGGGAGCTTGAATTCACAATTAATTTGAGATTCTAATAAGAAGGTGGTATTAATGCATTGGCAACTTTGCTTAGGTAAAGATTATCAGTGATTGGCTGGTTCTTACAATAAAGGCCACAGACGAGTATGTTTCTAATGTGTTGTGCCATATGAGTGCAGTTACAGAATCCACAAATTTGATGATACAATTTTCTTTTGTTTGGTAGTTACTCTTTTTTAATGCTATCTCAAAACTATTCCATAAAAGTACATGCAGCAGAAATTCTAGTAACTGTGGAAGGAAGTCTAAAGTGCTGCAGGCACATAGTTTCAATTGAGGTATTTGGTTATATACTACATTGCTTCTCTTTCATATAAGGATTTCTTTAAATGTTCAACATTATATTTATTTATCAATGTGACTAGGAAAGCTTCTCAATATATTAGTGTACAACTACCCATACATTTAATTTATATTTATAAAGACCAGTATTGGTTTAACTTGTTAAAGTGTGAAATTTATTTATCAGAGTGTATCATAATTTTTCAGTTTACTTTTAATATTGTCATATTAAAAAAATCTTTTTCTGAGCACCTCAAATATTGCCTACTTTCTCCAGGTACCTGATATAACTTTGCTTACTTTGTATTACTATTCCTTTTAAAAAAAAGTAGTACACAAGTTATCACATTTTGGTCACTAGTCATGTTGTTCAATACAAAAAATCAGATTTTTTTAAGATTAAAGTTATATTTCATCATGGAATCTTCTCCTATTTCATAGATATAGAATTTTGCCCAAACACACCAGTTATTAATGCCATATTAAATTCCTTCAAATTGTTCTCATATATTTGGGGGGAAAAAAAAAAGAACAGTCATTATTCCTAACCAAGAACCTTGGCATGTGGAAAACATTCACTTAATATTTACAAAATAAAAATGAAAAAAAAAAAAAAAAAAAAAGAGTTCTTTAAAGTAACCTCCCCTTTTGGAGGTGTTTTCTTTGGGTTTGTCTCCCCTCACATTGATACAAAGTTAAATAGAAAATGCATTAGATGTTACATCTAAGAATATTTTAATAAGGAAATTAAACAATTCTAAAGTTTAATATTTTCTCAGGCATCTGCAGTAGTTGTCAAATGAGAGTGCATGTGAATCAAATGTGGAGAGAATGAGGGATCAATTCCTGCCTTCCTTATTCCAAATCTCCTTGTCAGAATCTCAGAAAGCAGAAATCTGAGGCTCTACATTTCCTAAAATCTATTTCTGATTCCGAGTAGATAGAGAAATTTATACTCACTTCTGACAAGCAACATTGTAATTTATGGTGTGACTTGGCCTTCCGGGATTTATTCCCTGTTGATGTAGGTTTTGATACTTTTTCTATCTGTTTTTAAATTGCAATATTGGTTTCTAAGCGGTAATCATCATAATTTTTACATATTTTATAAAAGTGCATGAATTTGCCTTTAAAGTATAATCAGTAAAAATAGTTTCATTTTTAATGTTGCCTCTAGGGAATTCCTTGTATTTATTTAAATATACTTTCCCAAATAAATATATTTACTAGGAGTAGCACTTTTATTATATTAATATGTTCATTTCAGTCTCAAGAAAATATTATATTTTAATCAATATCATATTCATCTTTTTATCTAATAAAATTATAAGTGTATAAACTGCAAATTATTTTGTAAATTATATTGCATTTAAGTGAATTATTAGAAACATTTTTAAATTACATAGCTAAATTCCTTATAATATTTTAAGGACTTTGTTTTTAAAATCCTAAACTAAATCAATTGTTTAACAGAAGCACATGAAATGAGAGAAATTACATACCTGGAACAAAATTTTAATTATGCAAGTAGTATTTATTTTTAATAAATAAAGAAGCTCCAGGTGTTTTAAAAAGTCAATTTAAAATCAAATCAAATCAAATCAAAATTTAAAGAGCATATCTATATTTCCTCAATAACCCAATAAATATTTTTCATAAATTTTGAAGAAGGAAGAGAATATTATGGCACCAAGGATCATATACTTTCACTTTTGTGGTGATGTGCAGGGTACGGAAAGGAGATACTGTCATCTTGATTTGGATAGTATCAAATACGTGTTGTGGATTCATATAGAGGAATAAGCTGGGTTCCATAATTAAATGGGGAGTCTCTACTTCAAGCCTTCAGGGAATATTAATCTCAAGGACCCCAAAAAACACGTTTGTTTCTTGAGAAAATACATTCCAGTAATTAATGTAAACCAAAGCTAGTAATATAAATATAAAATTTAATATAAACATTATTTATCACAATTTAAGTAACTCTACTTAAAGAGATTTTCAATTTTTTTATTTGTAGAGATTTTCAAATTTCACCAAGTTGGATTCACAGAAATCATTTCGATTAGTTCTCCTGGCAGATCAATGCAGTAAGCATCATTGTCTTCATTTATGCTTAATTTCTGTAAAAACTAAGGATCAGAATTTGATTGTATATTGGAAGGTCACTGTATCCAAGCCACCTCATCAGAAAAAGAATTAAGTTTGTCACTTCTGTGCTGTGTCACCTAGCATTATCTGAAAAGTCAAACAATGGAACATATAATTAAAAAACAAATCCTAGACAAGTAATTTTTGTCCCTAAACACACAGATAAAACCATACAAATTTTGAAAAGAGATTTCTGAATCATAATAATTAAAACTGACTTTGCTGACTCACCAGTCTTTTCCGTAAAGCAGCAAGTACTTGGCTTCCAAAACAAGAGCCCCCAATTAAAAGCATGAAACAAGACTCAAGATAAATAGTATTGACTGGCAATTTTATTTGCCATTTATTCTTGATGAAGTCAATTCATCTTTTGCTCTTCAGTTTATGTATGAAATGGGAGAAAATGCCATCAGGCTTTTACGTTACATTCCAAATCAAATAGCTAAGTTTTAACTGTGTTATTTTTTATTTTTTATTTTTTTTATTTACAGAGTCCTGAGACTGTCACTACTATCTTATGTGCAGAGTGTTCTCTAATACTTTAGACAAAATTTAAACACAAAATAACATGTCAGAGGTATGGTTAAGTACTAAAATATTGTTCTAGATTTCCATTATGGGTTTAAAATAAAATAAATCATGATGTAACATGAAAAGCAGCTCCAAAGTATCCTGCTCATCCTTAAAACATACTTTTATTTTTTAAATATATTTTTTAGTTGTAAGTGGACACAATACCTTTATTTTATTTTTCTGTGATGCTGAGGATAGAACCCAGGGCTTCACGTGTGCTAGGTGAGCATGCTACCACTGAGCCACAACCCCAAACACACTTTTAATTCATTGCAAGTATTTCCAGAGCATATATCTGTATATTCGAGTCTGAGATAAACACTCAGGATTGGTTCTGTCCATGAAGACCAACAAGGACATGGCAACTTGTGTTGTGGGGTCCGGGTTCACTTGGACCCGGCTAGTGATGGGACATAGAGGGAGAAAGCAGGCGGTTTATTTATAATTAAAGATGTTTAGGAGATAGAATAACTATGTATTGCTGAGAGTGAGAAATGTAGTAGCTTGTTTGGTTGTGGTGTCAGCACATTGCCCTGCAACCAGAATTAACCATTGCAATTTAATTATTTGAAAGACATCTTGGTTTACGTGAAAATGATGGCCAAAGTGACTTTTCCTAATTAGGATACTGAGCTACTGATTGAAATTTCTGAGGTTGATTGCGCACTAGCAAAATGTGATGTTTCTCAAGGCCCATTGTGACTCAATCAAGATTTTCTTTTTCTTTTTTTTTTGTTTTTTGATCACATTAGAATTTTGATTATTTGGGATTGCAATAAATATACATAATATTGGTAAGAATGTGGTAGAGATGCAGAAACTTAATGCGTATTCAATGAAAATCTACTTAAAATTTCCTAATGCTGCAGCTAGTTCCAGACAGGCAAAGTTTACAAGAAAGTAGTGAAATCATTTGCAAACGATAAAAAACACTGTGAAAAATGTAAAGTACGTTGACTTGTTTTTATTTTTATTACTGTGATGCTGAGGATGGTATTTCCTTCTGAAATAATTGTATGAATGTTTCATGAAGTATTGATGATGAAATTTGTAAGTTGCTTCTTCATGAACCATTGTATTGGTGCTGACCTTGGAGGTTAGTAGGTGCCCTTTCCCGGGTCTTTCTAAGGCAACACCCAGGGTGCTGCTGTGCTTCTTGTGAAGAGCAATTAATGCAACAGATTCTTAACCATTTCTAGGTTTAGAAGCTGGCTGAATCTCTGTCAGCTCTCTGACTGTAGGGACTGTGCCTCAACCTTCTGGGACTCTTTTCTCTGGTGCACCTTCATGGTGAACAAGTGTGGGGATTGAATCAGTGAACATGCAACACACAGTCATGTTCTCAGAACAGTGTCTGCTTGCAAAAGCACTGTGGAAGTGTGAAAATCATCATTTCTTGATTATACCAAGGTCTAAATCACGATATGACTGGATGCTGTCCTGTAACCCATGTCAAACTAAAAGGAAAGAATAAGTGCCAGGCTATTTTTAAAAACAAAACTTTGCCAACAGATAAGTATTCACTAAGGCACTGCTGAGAGTAATCTACCATTTTTATAATATATATGTGAATAAACCTGAATAAGTGGATAAGATGGAAGTGAATAGCTCATGGTGTTATTCTTACTTTTCTCATTTGGCTTTAAATATGACTTGCTACCTTTCTTTAACCAGTTTTAAAATATGAACACATAATCTCATTATTTTCACTTACCAAATTGTAAAACTATTAATATTTGGTAACTGCACCTTCACATATTTAGCTGTAAGTATAAGTATATACAACCATATAAAGAAGTTCATTTAGGAGAAGTTGTCTCTGTATAGTGTGGTGGCACACTGGCATGACTGCCAACCTAGAGATTCAGGAGTCTGAGGCAGGAGGATCACAAATTTTGAGGTCAGCCTCAGCAACTCAGAGAGTTCTTGTCTGAAAATAAAAAAAATAAAAAGGGTTAAGAATGTAGCTCAGTGGTAAAGCACCCAGGGCGTAATCCCCAGCATCAAAAAGAAAAAAAAAAAAAAAAATAGAGAAAGAAAAACTGTGTTTCTTTAAATCAAATCCTTCATAAATCTAAAATTAAAATACAATAGCAGTCACCATGCCTAGATAGTCATTGCTTTGATGCTTAGTTTTATCAGTATCTATTCTTGGAACATTTTGTAATTTTAAGTTGAAAAATATTTTATGATCATGTTGAACAAAATAGAGTAGTTGTAATATTTGCTTATTTTAATCATCTCTGTTGTTTAAAATAAAATCGTCTTTACACAGTATATATGTTCCTAAAGTTTGCTAGATTTTTAACTTAATAACTCATTTAAGACTATTTCCATGATACTTAAGGCAGATATTGAGGGAGATATGTATGGAAATCTAACTGAAGTTTACTGAAGTTTGGAGCAATCCATGTTTCTCCATGTAATACATAACTCATAATAATTTTGGGCATTTGTAAGAATTTTAAGAATTTTTTCAGATGGATAGAATTTATGATAAACATAAAATAACTTTATATTCAAAGCATGTTTTGCTTTTCTTCTATTGCAGTACTAGAATAAAAATTAACTTCAGGAGACCAATAGTTTCTTAATATTTCCATATAGCATTTAAAAATTATTGTTGTATTTGCTTTTAGAGTCATTTATCACATATTTTTAATAACGTGATAATAAACCCATAACTTGGGTTGCCTTCATTTTAGTTGCATGTAATTCTATCTGATGCATATTTAATTTAAATATAAAAACAATATATTCTTTAAAGTATTAAAAAAACTTTATTTCAGTGGGATTTTTTTCATCTTTTAAACTACTGCATCTCTGACTTTTGACAGATGAATAAGACAGGAGCAAAACAAACATTGGCTAAGAGGAATCAGTGCTATGGTTAATAGCTTTTTGATGGAGTTAGGTGAGATTTGGTTGAAAGATTTGGTAAATCATGTATTCTTATTTACATTGAGTTGATATTTGTCATACATAACCATATTTTTTCAAAATTTCACAAGGAATATAAAGAAATTTATGGCCAGATCATAAGACTTGTGTATCTAAGTAATTATTACTTAAAGACACCAATTTCTCTCTTACATTGTTAATATGTAATTTTCAGGTTCTTGATATAAGTCAGAATAATTAACTTCCAACTCATCTAACTTAATAGTAGTTGAACTAAAGCAGTCCTTTTGGAGTACTTTAGTTAATTATCATGTAAATTTGAGTATACTATGTCATACATTTCAGTTAATGTGAATAATATTGATATATTTATAAAACATTATAAGACAAATTCATATCATGAATATTTATCTAACATTTACTTTTCTTTCTGTTGTAATCTACTCTCTGATGTGTTTTGATTCAATTATCTTTGTGGATGTTTGGTTTCATGCTATGATAGGCTTAGACAACCAAGTATAATACTACAGAATGATGTTACAATGAAAAAAACATTTCAGTTCCACCTCCAACAGATGTAAACTACCGTTCACAATGACATCATCTAAGACTCAGTGATATCTCGCCCTGAGAACATTGTGAACTTCTGTATCTTCATTAAGTTGCCTTTTCATTTAGCTAGTAATTAAAGAGATTAGGTACATTGGCTGTAAATGAATTAACTCATGCCACCTTTTTGCCCAAATGTTAACACTGAGTAGTGAAATCAGGCAAAATGGGCATGCCAAAGTCCCTGTTTCCTCCAGGATAGCTTTAAGAATAGTAACTGGTGAACACAGGTATGAAGACTTTTGCTTATTCAAGTTCCTTATTGGTGAGTATTACAGTAATAATACAATGCTGTAACATCACTTTCGTTTGAGAGAAAAGTGTATTAATCTCTGACTTTTGACTGATGAATAAGACAGGAGCAAAACAAACATTGGCTAACAGGAATCAGAGCTATGGTTAATAGCTTTTTGATGGAGTTAGGTGAGATTTGGTTAAAAGGTACCTCCATTATTTAAATAAAGTGTAAGTCAGAGGTTGAAATCATATATCCTAATAAACTCTCAATTTATTCAACCACAGCTTTCAAAAGTGTTATTTAAAAATAATCATCTACAGGGAGCTGGGGAATATAGCACAGTTGGTAGAGTGCATACCTCATATACATGAGACCCTGGGTTCAATCCCCATTTTTTTTTTTAAATAATCATCAACAGTAGCTAGTCCTAATCACAATTTAATAAGTGCTATACTATTATGATTGTCACAAACATATTTTAAAGAATGTCTTTTGCTTTCAAGGAAGTGTTCACCTCATTTATATGATATAATCATGTGAGACAGAATCTCTTGCCATTAATTGATGGAGTCATTCTTCCTATTTCACACATTTTTTTTGATAGTGATGATAGGGTCTTTACAACTAAAAGTAATGCATAATTTAAAAAATATATTGTTTAAGAATTTCTAAAAAGTTACATATACATTTTGACTAAGTTACTGATTTGTCAGCACACCACATTCTAAACACACACCCCAAGCTATCTTTATTTAAATAAACCTACGAAAAGAATAAGTAAATGAGGGCCATACTCTGGAAAAATTATTAAATGGGACAAATGTCATTCAAAAGTACAGTAAAGTGAAGTAGTTAAGTTTAATAGGGCTATCTTTCTTCAAGGATTTGTAACCTCAGTTTTGAAAGACTGTCCGGTAGATACTAAATAGTCCAACAGTGTTTGATAAATTAATGAATAATATGGGAAGAAATTAATAAATTGATAAAGCATATCTTTATTCTTAAATGAATTAGTGACCAGTGCAGTAGGATAAAAATAAAATCTAAATTATAGAATAGAACACTTATATGAATTATTTATAATAAAAAATTCAAAAAGCATTCAGAAGAAGATGACTTAGGGGAATATTTCCAAAGTTTGAAAGAAATTCCTAGTGTTTTAGTTCATAACCTGTGCATGATAGGAAAGTGTTATAAAAGAAGATGTGGTATATATACAGAATAGAGTATTATTCAGCCCTAAAGAAGAATGAAATCACGACATCTGCAGGAAAGTGGATACCAATGGAGGAGGTCATGTTAAGTGAAATATGTCAGACATGGAAAGACAAGTATCCTATGTTTTGTCTCATATGTGGACACTAAACAACAAAATGGAGGTCTGAAAGTAAAAGAGGGACTATTATTGGATGGGAAGGAACACGTGGAGGGAGAGTGATAGAAAAGTAAGAGAGGTAGGAGGGAGGGTGGACACTATCAGATATGGTACATGAAAATCTCATGGCCAAATCCTTTACTTTCTAAAACTAGTATTAGTTAATAATGATAACTAGAAATGGCAAATAAATAATGTTATATATGTATCAAGCACTCATAAGAAGGATTGATAAAATACATAAACTTAAAAGATAATTTAATTTACATGCTGAATAAGAATTTACATTGCATTTATTATATTTTGGATACTATGCTAAACATTGGGAAAATAGCAGCTGACAAAACAAACTGTGCCTTCATGCTTCCAAGGTTGTTAGTCTGTCCAGTGGTTGTCACTTACTGTGCTTGGCACCTTAGATCTACTTAAAGAAACAAAAAAGCTACTTTGAGGACTGTGGCTAATTGGGCATGTTTTTTGAGAATATGGACTCAACTACTCTTTTGGGCTTTCTAATTTGTCTCAGCAATACTGGGTATAAGATATTCTTTTCCCATCTTCCTTGCAATAAGGGCTAAAGACTATTTTATGCGTATGCTTTGAAACTAATGTCACATTTACATGGAGAAAATGAGCTGGGACAAATTCCCTAGACCCCAAAATGTGAAAACTTGTATTAAGGGCTTGGAAGATTCATTTTTCAAGATATTGCTTATCCATTCTGGATATGAAAGTACATTTTTATAAATTGAGAGCATACGGACATAGTTTAGATTCTGAATTTACAAATAATCGGGAGCCTTCAAGGTGCAAGCTCTATTTAGTGTTCACCAAATGCCAGCTCCTTTCTTCTGTAGACGGCAGTGGTGTTGCTCATAGCGATCTTAGAAGCGGGTGCTTCTACAATCCTGTGGTCAGTAAAAAGGACCTTCTACTTCAGGTCAGGTAATAAAAATGAAAGTGTGTGTGTAAGCTCCAATATTCCAGATTCCCTCTAACAAAGAACCTGCATATTAACTCAGTAGGGAATTGTTCAGTTTTCTCTAAGTTTACTTCATCCTTTTCTTTCAGTTAGAAGAAGTGTACCTCTGAAACAGCAGTAGCTGAAATAAAGCAGACTTCCCTGAAAGCCAATTGCTATGTTAGTTCATTTACTTACTTTATAAATGCACATTCAGTTTGAGTCTCTGAGTATGGTACGGAATGCAAATACTTACGACAACTAGCATTACCATATGCTTTCCTGCTGTGGTAAGTTTCCAAGCATCTTTGCTGAACTTATGTCACTTGCCTTTTGACAAAGCCAACCTTTCTAGACCTGCACTCTACGTGGCTTATAAGCTTACTCTACAATAAAAAATATCCAACCAAAAGAATGGGTATTTTCAAATTCAGTATTTGAGAACTAAGAACTTAGTTTGTACAACTTCCAAATTTGAACATGATATTTCACAAACGAAGAAAGTTTCATGTGTAGGTTTACATGTCAATGGCCTGAACTGATTTCACAAGGAATTTCATCTTCCCCATTAATAATAAGTTAGAACTAGGTCTCATATGTGTTTCAAACAATTGTGCTCTTACACAGGTTATAATATTTTCTTATATCGGGTAAAATCATAACCTTGTTAGGTTACAGGAAATAATAAAACAAAAATAAATTGACAGTTTCCTGTGTTTGTTGTCTTTCACAGAAATATGAAGGATGGTGTCACAGTGGAAAATGTTTTGAAATAAATTGTTAATCTCCACTGCCAGAGCTGTATCTGAACCTTACATAAGGGATCCTTCATTTTCTTGTCCCCTTGACTTCAGATGAGGTCTTATCAGAGACAGCTAAGTTTGCCCCAAATGACTTTGCCACATTGATTGGATTGAGTTAAGCACTGAACCTCAAGCAGGCAATCTATAACATGATGAATAACATTCAAAACTCCAGAAGTAAGCATATTTTCCCCCAAAGGATTTGAATAACTTGAAAATTTAGAGATGATCTGATCACATCAAATGCTGTATCTGAGAAGAGCCACTGGGGATAGAAGGACTTCATGAAAGACCAAAAGCAAGGCAAAGCTCAGAGTTTCCCTGGATGGGAGGAAAAGACACTGTGCTGTTGCAGATACTAGAAAAGAGAGATGGGAGGGAGAAGAGGAGGATCTTCAGCGTGAAGAGAACCTGATCGTATCATATACAAACCCCCTAGGTTGAAATTACTGATGAAGAAATGCAGTTTTCTCACAATCAAAACAACTTCAGCTTTTTGAGACCTGTTTTGCTCTACTTCTGATCATCTTTTGAGAGTTAAAAAGAGAGGAAAAAAGGTATAAGGAAAAAAGAAAGACTTCACTATATTGTGAATGCCACACACACATTATTTAGAGTTGAGCACCTAAATTCTAAGCAAAATTCTTGTGATAAGTGCATCAGTTTTTCCATTCAGTTTATATTTGAGCACTCCTATGTGACACACAGACATTTTGCATTTAATGTTAACTACGTGACCTATACTTGGGGTATAATATTCTGCCTTTATAGATTTTAAAAGGAACACGATGAAAAATAAATAGTAGATGTATTAAATGCATGAATTATAAAGTATGTGTTTTTCACTTCAATTCTCTTAAAAAGAGCCTCTAATATGGAAAATCATCAATAGTCAGTTTATTGGGATTTCTCCTTGGTGTCAGAACCAGTGGGGGAGTATAAGGAAGGAAGAGACCATTACTCTAACATTTTAACGAAGAATTAATTCCACAAGGATTTGGGAATGAACTATGCCTTGAAGTAGAAGGCAAGCACCTCAGTCTTTATTCTCTCCAACTTTCATAACCACCCATAAAATGCAGGCTATCCTCAGTTTGCAGGAATAATCGTGAGTAAGAAAGTTCTCTTTAACTGAGGACAGTGCCTAGAGAGGGTCTCAGCAGAAATCTATTGGCAATCCAGCTCCAGGAACTGGACGATCTGGATGCTGTCCCATGGAATTCTGTACTAATCCTGGGACATGCTCCAAGCTTTGAAATGTAGACTAGGGTAAGGGGAATTCAGACTCTTTGAAGACTATGTGCAATCTTTCTATAGAAAATAAAGAAGGTGCTATTTGAGAAGAGTTAAAAAAAAAAAAAAATGGCAGCGTTAGATAGCTGGATGGAGAGTTTCAGCCAGAAGGAACAGACAGAGAAAAGACAAACCTTGTGTCCACGAAGCACAAGAAGCCATTGTGCCTAGAGTGTATGAAATGCTGAGTATTAGGAGAAAAAGAGGAAAGTAGGGGCCAGTAAATGTGGAATTTTGTAGTCATAAAAAGTAGTTTGGATTTTCATCGGTATTTAGACTGGAAATAGAAGCATCACAATTATTTGAAAAGAAGACTGAAATAGTTTGACTTATCTAAATGTCTATTTTATTGTGGTACTGTATATGATAGGTAGGGCAGAGGTGAAAATAAAGAATTAAAAAACAAAATAACTCGTTGGGAGAATCAGTTGATGGGAGTGGATGGTGAGGTCTCGAGATGGAGTTGATACGATTTGAACTAGATCTTTCTGTCAGGAGTTAGTCACAAGTAGTCACTGTGAATATTTTGAAGTAGAGGGGTAGTAAGATTCATTTTGGTTTTTGTGATGAAGAAAAAAGAGGTTTTTAAGGTGCCTCCAAGATACCTTCTCTGATCAACCAGGAAGCTGCAGTTAGCATTAATAGAGATAAGGGGAGTCTGAAGTGGGAAGCTGTTTGCAAAGGGAGAAGTAGAATGGAGATGAGGTAGGTTATCACGTCCAGTATTTTCCATCATTAGAATGGACGAAATCCCCTGTAGATTATGACAACATGAGAGACGACCATGAAGGGAACCCATGAGAAACAACAATCAGTGAGAAACATACAATTGTTCTCATTCTAAATATTTTCAGAAACACTAAAATAACAATATGATAATAACCAAATAGGCCTTAAACTTTGATCTGGCTGACCACATGAACCTGCAGTTTTAACAAGTTTTCTGCTGATTTCATAAATATTTAGAAGCCTTGCTGGGAGTGGTGGTGAATGCCTGTAATTGCAGCTACCCAAGAGGCTGAGGCAGGAAGATCACAAGTTTGAGGCCAGTCTGGACAACTTAGGCCCCATGAAACGTAGTGGGACCATGTCTCAAAAGAAAACATAAAACAGGTTAAACAGGTTGGTGATGTGACTCAGTGGTAAAACAAAGAAAATATTAGATTGGTTACAGATACAAAGTCACCTCATTTGGTCAACACCACTGGGAAGTCCCTAGTTGTACAATAAATTTATTTCTGCTTCTGATTGAGCTTTCTTTCTGATTTTCTTTAATTTTAGCATTTCCATGAAATGGTTTAAGTCCCTCCACTTATGTTTGTAAAGTAAGCATTCTTTGGCTTCAAAGCATCATTCCTTATATCCCCAATCTTATTCAGTGAGTACCTCATTTTGCTAATATAACAACAGATCTAGTTGTTCAAATTGAAATCATGGTTCAATTTAATAGCAAAATTCTGTCTATTTTCTTTATTACTGAAATGTTAAAATATTTTATTCATTTATTTCTGTACTGGGAATTGAACCTAGGACCGAACTGCATTCCCAGGACTTTTGATTTTTTTAGACAGGGTCTCACTGTGTTGTTGAGGCAGGTCTCAAACTTTGATCCTCCTCCCTCAGTCACTGGAGTACTGGGATTATAGTGGGTGCTACTCCACCCCATTATTGTTAAAATAGTTTAAAGAGTTATAATGAATCATTAAAAATACTTATTTTAATTCACATTTTTTTCTTAGAGGTTTTTATATGTATTTTATTTTATTATGTAAATATCATGATTCAGAACTGCATAATTATTTTTAAAAGGTTTGGAAAAATTACAGTGGTAGAAAAATAATAGAAGAAGGTTTCATCTAAACTGACTCTGCTATCATCATAAACACATTTAAGAACATTTATGTACAAGTAGCCTGTAACACTTTTTATTCTTTTTTAAAATATTTTAGTTGTGGGTGGACACAATATTTTGTTTATTTATTTTTTATGTAGTGCTAAGTATTGAACGCAGTGCCTCACACATGCTAGGCAAGAGGTACACTGAGCCACTGAGCTACAACCCCGGTCCTTATTTTATATTCTTAAAATTAATATAATCATTCATATTTAAGTTACACAGCATGCTATGACAAGTGCAGCTATAATCTACCCAGTGAATTTCCTGTATTAATTACATTATTATTAATTGTAGTTCTTATGTAGTGTATTAGATCATTCGGTTGTTCACCCTGTAAATCTGCTGTATCATATAGTCACATGAAATGCACTTCACCAGTCATCCAGGCAATGTAAATCATGATCACCATGAGATGTCATTTCGTGCCTGTTAGGCTAGCCATTATCAAAGAGAGAGAAATAACCATTACTATCTAGGGTATGGAGGAAAGAGAGCACTTATCAATCTCGGGAAAATGTAGATGGGTACAGCCATTATGGAAAGGAGCATGGAAGTTGCTAAATAAATTTAAAATGAACCAGACACAGTGGCACACACCTGTAATCCCAGAGGCTGAAGAGGCTGATACAGGACGATCTCAAGTTCAAGGTCAGCCTCAGCAACTTAGCAAGGCCCTGTCCCAAAATAAAAAATAAAAAGGACTGGAAATGTGGTTCTGTGCACAAAAAGAAAAAAACAAAGAAATTTAAAGCTATCATATGATGTAAGAATGTGTCCTCTTACACATTCAAAGGAAGGAAGTGAAGCACCTCTTCCTAAAGATATCTAAACTCCCACATTCATTGTAGCACGCTTCACAACAGCAAAGTTATGAAAACAACATAAATGTCCACCAATGGAAAATGGATAAAGAAAATGTGATACACATGTGTACATGTGTACACACACACACACACACACACACACACGTGTACAAATATATGCATGTATGAGTGAAAAATGAAATATTATTCTGCTTCACAACAGAGATCCTGCCATTTGCCACAGCTTGGATAGGATACCAATGGTATTTTGCTAAGTGAAATAAGCCAGGCAATTAAATAAAATTCTTGAATGATCTCACTTGTATTTGTAACCAAAAAGAAAAAGTCAAAGAGATATAGATAGATAATAAAACAATGGTACCAGGACTAGGTTGCCGGGGAGAAAATGTTTAATATTATTTTAATGAAAACGGTAATAGTGCAATCAATGAACATATGGGTATCTATATTTCAAATATTCAGAGTATCACACGATTTCCCTTATTGCAAAGCTAAATTATCCCTTCAGTTCCCAAATAGGAAAACAATTTTATACTATCTTGTATGAAAAACAGGACAATGTGAGAATTGAAAACACACAGCCATGATTACTAACATAAAATATTAATACATTTTGACCCTATCTTCCTTTTCTGGAGAGTTAACATGTGGTAAAGCCAAAGTGCATTTTTATTACAAAACTCTATTGCCTTTTTTTGACTCAAGCTCTTTAAAATTATATAAATCACTGAAAATTACAAGAGAGTGATGTTTACAGAGTGAAAGAGAAAGAATGGCCTTACCCTTAGTACCTCCACCATAAAAACACAAATGACTTCCCAGAGATAAACAAGAGACTATTTCCTGAGACTCATAGGTTGAAAGTAGGACTGCTTTAGAATTAGTAATTATTCTGTTATTTTGGTTAAGAAGGGACTGCCGTTATTTTGCTTGACTGACATTTCACATATATTCTACTTGAACTGACCATGGCTAAGCATGAACCTTCCTTTTGAACTTATCCTAAAAATATAATAATCTGATCTATCTTGCAGTGCCTTATCTGGACATACCTGTTTGTATCTATACACATGGGTATTATTCTGTCAGAATAAACAGTGTTTTATTACAACATTTTAGTTCAAAATGTATATAAATGAGTGTTTAAGCATTATCTTGAAGTACTAAATGCACCCACTTATATTGGACAATCAACTAAAATACGAGCCAAAACATCTGTAAACTATGGAGCCGGTATCTTTTTCCTAACACAGGGAGGGTAATCAGAGCTATTCATTTAGAAACCCAGGGCATACCTGTAATTGGAAAAAAATGGCCACTAATTGTCTGCCTTCCTGTTTTTGTATCCATGTTTTTGAAGTTACAACTGACACTGTGACAGCTGCTTGTCTTCAGCAGGCCCTAAACAGAGAGAGAGCTTTACAAAGGAACAAATACTAGGCACTTAAAAAAATCACAACAAAGGCTGTTAAAGATAAGATATGATGAATACCTTTGTTTGCATTTTAATTTACTTGCTTACCTTGTTTTTCAGAGCATTACAGTTATACATAGTACTAGGTTCTCTGGTACATTTATATATGCAGAATATGTGACTTCCTTGAACTCATTCTATATTTCCTCCCCTTTTCCATCCTCCGACCTCATTCTAAATCCCTTTCTCCTAGTCTGAGTCTCTTAACGACAAGACACCAAGCTCCCATAGCCCTGAGGTAAAATGGAAATAACATGTTACCTCTCTTGGATGGTGGAGTGACTTGGTGGTGGCTCAAATTCATGTCTAGTTGACTTTACTCATTGTACATTGACTCTCTGTTTTGGTGGATGAGAATGTGACTCCTTCTTCACTCTCTCCTTTCCCCCATACCGCGTTTGAATGACAGTCACCATTTTCTTTTCATTTCTCATTACACATTCAAACTCGGGTAGCATAGTTAAATAAAGATCTTTCTTTTCCCTACTTTTTCAACAGTATCTCTTCTCGTGTCATTTGGTCATTTGAGCAGTTTGGTGCTTACAACTCTGTCCTGTTCTCTTCCTTGCTTCTTTTTAGTGAGCTGAAAAGCTTTAGCTTTTCTATCACAATGTCAAAAGTCATGACAGGACCATTCCTTCCTTCAGTCAGATTTAGGTTCCATGAATGGTTTGTTTATAGAGAGATAATTAAAATCCATTGAGATCCTATAATGAATATGAAAATAGAAGAATACTGTGGAGCTCAAGGGACATGAACTTAACATGGAATACTGTTGTTTCATAGCTGTTCGGGCTTTTTGTTTTTTGAGCATTCACGAGTTACTCTAAACATGCTGTATTTTAGTGTTTATTTGAACCATTTATTTATGTGTGTGGCTTTTTGAGTGTTGTTAGAGAATCTTATTGTTTTTATTGTTGTACTGAGGCTGTAGGACAACTTCTATGGTCATTAGTTCTGATTCTAGCATGCTCTTCTGAAACATTTCCTTCCATTGTATTTTGTGACTGCTTTTTAGGGACATCTATTATATCATTTTATTTTACTAATACATTGAATACCACATGTGCCTCTCATAATATATCCATCACTCATTATATACATTTTAGTTGGTGATTGTCAGCTTATAATACAGCTAGGACAAAACAATAAATGATGCTTTCAGAAATACTTTGGGTGCTTCACACTTTATTAGGAAATAAGCCATTTTAACTTTATTGTTTCTAAACCAATATGAATGCATTGCCTTTCAAAAGGCAAATTTGCAGAAAATATTTTATGTGTAAATCAATTCTTCTATAAAATGTCTTATTCATATCATGTTGTATTTAAAAAGATCTGGTGAAAGAGAAAGCAAAATATATAAACTTCTAATAAAAAACTTCCTAGATACACAAAAAAACTCCATTTAGTTAGAGACAGTTGTTAAGTACTTCCTGATAAGTAAGACTTTACTCTCTGTAGACAAACCTAAGAATATAGAGAGTACATTTGTATTGTGGATACTAATTATCAATTACTAACCCACCAATACCTAGGGTATCTTGGTAGAAAGAAGAACCAAGTGAATTTCAGACTCTAGTTCTTTAACTTAATTATACCTAGAGTTCATGTTATTTATTTTAAAGAATTCTCTGGAGGCTGAGTCTGTTGGCACATGCCTGTAATCCCAGTGGCTCTGGAGGCTGAGGCAGGAGGATTGCAAGTTCAAAGCCAACCTCAGCAATTTAGCAAGGGCCTAAGCAACTCAGTGAGGCCATGGGGCTGTCTCTGCATAAAATACAAAAAATGACTGAGAATGTAGCTCAGTGGTTGAGTGCCCCAGGGTTCACTTCCTGGTACTTCCCCTACAAAAAAAAAAAAAAAAATTCTTTAGGTCTCAGAATCCACACCTGAAAAATGGGTGTAACAATAATGACCCCTCAGGTTTATATTGAAATCTAAATGTGGCGGTATTGAAATGTTCTAATAAAATGCAAGCAACATACTAGAAATGCAATGCATGCAATTAATACCATCATTACATAATAGATTGGTGATTATCATCTCACATACTCATATCAAACATTTTTTTTTTCTCAAAAACTGGGCCTTTTTATGAAACTACATTTCTCAGGCAGTTTTATGATACTTTACATCATGTGTAAATAGTTTGTGTCAGGAAAGAAGACATTAAATCATGACTGGTTTCTTCTTCAACAAGTAAAGTGCTGACATATAGCACAGTTCCAAATGAAAAAAAATACATAAATTTATACTTTGTTCTTTATTTTTATCACATTTGAATACTTTTTAACAACATGTTAAGTAAAAATTGAATAAAATTGAAGAATTTATCAATGAGGAAGGTAAAACATAAATTTATGTGAAATTCCTTCCAATAATAGTGAAAACTAAATTGTTAAACTATAAACTCCTGATAGTCTATCATGCTGAAAACTGTTTCCTAAATTACAGGTTGAAATCATGTAGTATTTTTTGAAAGGGAACTTAAAACAAAGCCTAATATTTATTTTTGGATAATTAGTACAACAGTTTTTAAAGCATAACAAAATAATATAGTACTGCAGAGTGTTCAAAGAGTATCAGGGATTTAGCAGAATACTTAGGAAGCAGCTTAAATTCAATTAGAACTATATGTGGAAACAGGACTTCTCACATCTGTAAGGTTGACAGTAAATATTTATTTTCTGAGTGATACTTGCTAATACTCTGCTTCCTAATTACTTTTCAGTATTGAGTAGCAAACTCAAAATCCATTTGAAGGTATTGCACTTTCCAAACTTTAACAATAGACTATCTAAAAGCAAACATTTGCTCAGTTGAGTGCTACAGTTCTATTTTAAATTGCTTTGAATTTGGGTTAATAAGACTGCAAACCTTTGTTGCTGACATGTGTTCCAGTTAACTGCACAATTTAAAAGCATAATACTCCTCTCACCACTTAAGGATTTCATAACTATCTCTGGACTTAAGTGTTTTCTCCTTTCCTATTTAATAATAAAAACAGTACCAAGTTCAAATAAGGATTTTAGATGTATTTTCCACGGGCTATTTTAAAATTTCTTTGTAAAACACATATTTTTAGTGAATTGTTTTCCTTTAAGGATTTACAAACACTCATCAGATAATTTTCACCACAAAATGTATCAACCAAATGCATTTATAGATAAACCCACTACCACCTTTGGTTGTTTTATCCCAATGGTCTCTAATTCTGACTATCTCCTGCTTTATTCTTGCTTTTTAACTTTGCCTTTCTAGGTGATTATTCTCATTAACATATAAACATCCTGTCACAGCTACCATTGCTGAACTGCTCTGCTTCTAGAAACTCCTCAAGCTACTGCTCTTTCTTGCTACTTTCCTCTTTCTTGCAGGAAAATCCCTCGGAAGTGTTGGTCCTCATTGTTCTCTATAACTTTTCCTATTCCTTTTTGAAGAAAATGTCTGTCAGAATTTTTTCCCCAGAAATGTACTAAAATTGATCTTGAAAAACAATGAAATCCAACAGTCAGTTCTTCATCATGACCTTCTTTGACATATATATATATATAACATTCAGTCCTTGATTGTGTGTGTGTGTGTATGTGTGTGTGTGAGTGTGTAAAATTTTTCATCTTAGGCCCAGTGATATTCTCTCACATCAGTTCTAAATCCCTAAATCTCCTTTATAAGTTCTCTTCAAAATCCAGTATCATAAGTATATGTATACATATGTGTGTGTGTGTGTGTATATATATATATACATATATATGTACATTTTGTTTCCAAGTACATAGTAATATTTCTTTGACCCAAATTTCTTCCTTAATTACCGACTCACAGGCACTAGACTTTGATATATCTACTCAGAAGTCAGAATTAATAAAACCGTAACTCATGTCTTTGTCTTACATACCCAGCAGGCATCTTCTCAATATTTCCCATCTCAATCAATGTACTACTTTGCAGCTCTATTCTTTCAGTTGCTTAAGCTATAATACATGGTGGCATCATGGACTTCATTAATTCATCAGGTTCCAAGGAGCCTGTCTTCAAAATTCTTCCCATATCGGATCTTTTCTTACTATTAGCACAACTCTCACCCAAGTTCAAGTTAGCATAGTTTCTACTCTGAACATTTCTGGTAGCATTCTAATGATCCTACATTTTGAAAACTCTCTCCTTAATGGTCCATTATACACACAGTAGCCAGTCAGTCCTTTAAAATAAAAATAAAGTCATATTTCTTCTATATTGTCTGAATCTGTTTGAGTTGTTTTAACAATTACCATATTTGGCTTATAAACAAAAAATTTCTTGAATAAGAAATATTACAAACAAAAAAATTATTTCTTGAACTTTTGGATGCTGAGAAATCTCAGATAAAGGCAGGGGCAGATATGATATCATTAAGGGCTGCTCTGTCCTCAATCTTTTTGTTATTAAAGATTTCTCTGTTTGAGGAACTCACATTTTTTTATCCCTGGTTTAATTGTTCTTTCCCCCTCAGTTTTTACAGGTTTCTGTTCAAATAGATAGCATATATGTAGCTATATATTCATGTCTTTTACATCTACCTAACACTAGAATATGAGCCTTTTGGTATTATCCACTATGTTATTCATTATCTATTAAATTAATTAAGAAGTATTCATGTTTGTGATTTTTTTTCCTCAAGAGAAAGAATAAAAAAGATAATTATAGGTCACATGAATGGAGAGCATCATAATTGCAAATGCTCAAAGGTTTTTTTGGAGTTGAAGTATTGAATATTCTTAGACTATCCATGGAATTGTGTTTAAACATGTCTGTAGGTTGGATTAGTTGGGAAGTAATTGAATGTTCCCTCTAAAGATATGCTATGTACTAACAGGATCTATTGATATTATTGGAACAAATAAGTTAAGAAATGCTTGCAAAATAAGTCAGTATTCAAGATGAATTTTAAAACAATAAAGTGCAGATCTATTCAACGGCCAAACTAAATTTTTTGTTTCCTATTTTTAAATGATATAAGTTCCTTTTAAGTAAAAAGTGACTACATCTTGGGGGCAGTGAATGTACAACCTTGCTACCGTCACCACTGTATCACTTGAATCTGGCATTTATAAGATGAGGTCACAAATGTAAATGTGTGGCCTACTCTGAAAACCATTTGTTGTTGTATTTCATTTTTGCTCTTTGTCATAAATCCTGTAAATGGCACAAGGATTGATGTGCCATGACTTAAAGAGCACAGAAAGTCTCAACAACAGAAAACTAGCCCTCTCTCCACAGCTATGATGTCTCCACAGCTGTATTGCTATAATGTCCTGACTGATCAACATAGACTTGGTTACTTCTTTGTGTTCCAGAAAAATGTTGCATTTAAGTCCTTTTAAAAAGTCTCTAATATATTTTCATATGGACTTTAATTGCATAGGTACTAGCTACATCAGATACCAATATAATCTAGAAAAGTAATATTGAAGAAGAATGGTAAACAAATATTTATAGTGGATGGGGAGGGTAATTCTGATAGATAAAATCTGGACCATTCTCCTTACTAGGATCTTGGGTAGCCACTAAGCATTAAGGTAGAAGGAATTAACGAATAAAATTTGCAAGAAGAGAGAGTGAGCAAATTGTAAAACTTCACTTGTCTCATGTTTTTAATAAAAACTGTCTACATTATACAAATAGTGGGAAAATTATCTATAGCATAATAACCCATCACAATCCCCTCCTGACCTTCGGAGGGCAGAATGAGGAGTATGGAGAAAGAGTAGAGAGGAGACCTGAATACAGTGAAATGACATGGAGTGTGGAATCAGATTACAAGACTTAAAGTCTGGCTTTTACTATGAGTGTCCTTTTCTATCATGTTGTTTCCTCTTCTATTAAAGAGGGGTAAAACCGTTTTCCATTTCTGAGTGATTATTATTTGGATAAGTGACATAAAGCATCAATAACATTAAGAGTCTCATGATGGCCAACAGAAAGAAAGTATGGCATGAATTAAAGGTGTTTTTATGGTCCATGTAATTTGGAAGTTTAACAAAAAAACTTCAAATTCCACTTATCTATAAAATAAACATGATTTGACTTAAACCAAAGGATATAGGGGTCCTAGAACTGACTTGACTAACACCAATATTTCACATTGGATTTAAGATTAATAAATGTTTAAACTTGGTGAATCCAATTCATTCATAGATATCAGAGCAACATTTTCAGACCAATCACTTGGGTCAACAAGCTGAGGCATCCATATGTCACTAGATCCTGCTCCATCACCTTTTGTCCCACTCTAGAGAAGGCTTTATAGCCCTAAGCCAAGGATAATTCCTGGAGTTTTTACTGATTCTTTGCCAAATTCTCTCTTTTATAACTACACAAACTGTCTTATTTGTTATGGTTGCATAACATTTACAGTAAACAGAGACCCAATTTTTTAGAAGTCTTCCATGTAAAAATGGTGTAGAGTACATCAATACAGAACTGGTATATACTCTAAGATAAGCCTTGGACCCAATTCCATGGCAAGGCTTTTACTCATGAGCTAAATATTTCAGAATTATGGACTAATGCTAGTCACTTGTGTTCCAGCCATCAATTCTAGCCAAGCAGAAGGACAAACATTTAATTAGTGACACAACAACCTGTCACTGAGGACACGTGCCAAATACTGAACATGCTATGTCTACAAAAACATGTTGAAGGAAAAAAAAAACATTGCATGTTATAGAGGTACAGAGGTGGAATGAAACTCCAGGGTATTATGATTCTATCCTGAGAACTTCCAAGAAAGGGGTAACAAAACATCTCTAGCAGACCACAATGCTAAGAAGACTGTCATATGCTTAAAAGATTTAGGAAAGGAACACAAGCCTAAATACTTTATTTCTCTTTGGTTAAATTAATAGTCTTTATTCTGTTTTTGCAAAGTTTGCATAATAATTCTGCTTTTTACAAAATTTTAAAAATATTTTTATGAAATTAAATAATGGGCCTATGTATCAAAGCTAAATCATTGTGAATTAAAATATCATTGATCAAGCTAGATCTGATAAAGGAATATCAACTTTCTATTTTATGTCATCCTTTAAAACTCTACCACATGGATTCCTATTAGCAGTTCTCAAAATTCAAGATATTGCCATTCACAGAGTTAAACAGATTCATGGGGCAATGGACTTTTGAAGACTGACCTGGGAACACTGCCTATTATCATGTTGCCACTATGGAGACATTAGTTTCCAAGTTCTACACATCCAATTACAAATGACATTTTGTAATATCATAAGGAAGGCACCTAGGGAGGTGGTACAGTTAGCGTACTGCACAGAGGTGCCTTTGGAGGGCATGAACAATGGTACAAATCCAGTTCCCATTCAGCTCCCTATGTTCTGTGTCCTGCTGTTGGGGCTCTGCAGCAGGAGGAAGAGGAGATAATGCCCAATTCCTTGAAATAAAGAGACCCTCTGAGGAATTTCCATAAAGGCAAAAAAATGAAAGATCACATATAATGGAGATGGAAGTATTAAAGGTGAAGGTTAATAGGAAAGAAGACTGAAGGAAAATCTCATCTGTCATGACAAAGAGCGGGTACAGACTATGGCAGTTTTCAATCAGTGCAGGAGGACTTTGCCCCCTTAGGGACATCTGAATGTGCATAGAGACATTAGAGATTGTCATGATGAACTGGTTCTACTAGGATCTAATAGGTAGAGGCCAGAGGTGATGCTAAATATCCCCTAATGCTCAGGGAAGCATTTTACATCAAAGAATGACCAATCCAAAAGTCAGTGGTACTCAGATTGAGAAACGATGTCTGAGTGGACAAGACAGTGGTTCCCAAGAGGATAAACTCATAAGGAAGGAATGACAGATGGCAGAATGCAGGTTGGTGCTCAAATCAAATTTTGTCTGATGGATTACTTTTCCTGTTGAATTTTGAATTAATATAGCTATTATTTCATACTATTCAATAAATGTCTCCTGGTGCTCTTCTATAGAAGAAAAAATATTTCCTATTCCAAATGTTTCTTTCTGTTTTCTTAAAAGGTTACAGATTTTATCTGATATGAAGTAAAAAACTGTTTAGTGAACATCTGAAGTTCAAAATATGGAAATCAGAGGATGCTACCCAGAGATTTCCAGTCTTGATTATATAAACAAAATACATGTTGAAGGATTTATGTGGAAAATAAATCTGATCAGTTCAAATCCAAGTTTTATTTGTTCATATTAGGAGGATACTCCTCCTCATCCCATATTATTAGATGAAAGTAGTAGGCTTGGCTGGAGGAAGCATCATTTTACTTTAGAACAGGAAGTACAAGAGGACCTGTGCCTTGAACTCTGGCTGACACTGCTCACAGCTTCACTCACATGGAACTGCAGGTGGTATGTTCATAAATGTGCATTCAAGGCATCTCAAAGTATCTGCATTTGTATTTTCATAAAACATGATGTATTTCTTGCTGTGTAAATAACAAAGTTATACGGTATTGCAGCTTTTTAATCTTTAGTTCTAAATAATATGAATGATCTGTTACCAAATGTTATATTGCTTACTTAGTTATATTCAAGAGAATTATTATTCTGCTTCTTTTCATCAGCAAAAATGCTGTTTAATGTACAGGCATCTCAGCTGCTGGTTCAGCAGAAAGGACAGGACAGAATTACACTAGCAGTTAAAAGAGCTTTTCCATTTAAGACAAATAATAAATTTCTCCAAATTGTTAAAATGCCTTTAAACTGTAAAAAAGTAACATAATCATCATTGGCAATACCTAGCCATCACCCTCATAGTCCTGGTTTATGCTTTCCCATGCGAACCTTGTCTGCAATGTTTCATCACACAAGCCAAATAGTTGGAATCTTCTAAGAAAGAAAGAAAGAAAGAAAGAAAGAAAGAAAGAAAGAAAGAAAGAAAGAAAGGAAGGAAGGAAGGAAGGAAGGAAGGAAGGAAGGAAGGAAGGAAGGAAGGAAGGAAGGAAGGAAGGAAGGAAGGAAGGAAGGAAGGAAGGAAGGAAAGTCATGTCCTGAATTGTTTAGACATTTAAATAAAGGTCACAAATTTTACAATGATTCATTTGATTAGAAGAGATATGCATGGTATGAGGTGTTAATTAGTGTGATACAACTCACATTTAAAATAAAGTCTCCTAAAATTTAGGTTTGATTTGTAAATCAAGCTTTCATTCCTAGGGCTCAGAAATTTCAGAAATACAAAAAGAACACTTAATATAACAATAATAACTAAGCCACAAAGGATTGAAGCTTTTTATTATGTCCTGATGAAGTTTCATGTAATAATCACTCAATTGTATATTGCAATATTGTTATATTAGATTCTACAAAACAATCAAGATAGAGTGAAAAACACTGAAAGGTTTACGTACTCTTTAAAGAGAGAAAATAGGGGCTGAAGAAATAGCTCGAAAGAAAGTTTAATTCTAGAATCGTATTGCTAGGGTTCATAGACCAATTTTTCCATTTCAGTGCTTGTGACTCTTCATGTCCTGTTTAACTTCTATGTACCTAATCAAAAACACAGCACCAGCAGCACAATGTTCTGTCTTTCATAAATTAAATGAGATGATGGATATTTAACACCAGTTCAGAGAGCCATGCTCAGGGTAAATGCTGCATAGTATTTGATGAGTCCATGAGAAGTTTGAACAGAGGTAAATAGAAAGGCATCATTCTATTCATATTTTAAAAGATCCTTTAGAGGCAACTGTCCCAGACACTATCAGTAAAGACTTATCTCCCTTTTGTTGGTATTCTAAGAGGGCAGAATAGCAATTTCCTGAACTGACCTCTAACAAGGAAGTTTCATATAACTCTCATCTGGGATTCCATGCAGGAGAAAAAAACATTTCTAAATTTTGTCTTCATTGGATCTAGAAATAAACTTTCTCAGGATGCTTTTTATTTATTGGAAGACCAAGTTCACATCCATCCTAAAGTTCTTCTGTATTTTGAAATTGAGCATCTCTAGTTACTGCTTCATATAAAAATTGAAAAATATTACACATCCTTTTTTCTTTCCACTACAGAGTCCTCATTGAACCCAGTATTTTACTTGTTCTCTTGTAAACCCAATTGTAGAGCTTCTTTTCCCTCAGCTGTGGGACTCTTCTCTTACGATTTCAACATAATCTCACTTTGGTTCTTGTTTTCATTTTTTAATAAACTTTATTATTATCTATTTGTTTTGCTGAGTCATGTCCTCCTATTGATCCTGATTATGCAGAATACCTGGAGAAATGCTAAAGAAAAGTATCTTATACTCACATTTATAAATCATCAGAAAACAATGGGTCATCCCTAAACAGTTCAAATCTAGTCATTTAAAAGCTTTGAACATGGCAGAGCCTCAAAGACAGAGCTTTGGCCCTTATTGAACCTCTCTCTTCTTTTTCTTCATCGTCTTCTCTTTCTTCTATTTAAAACTTTCATCTTTAAATTTATTGAAGATATCATATCTGTCAGGCTAAATCATTTGCCTGTGTCATCATACTGAATTTTCATGATCAATAGGCAAGACAGTTACACTTTTTCCATTGTGCAAATGAAGAGGTTGATGCACGAAGCAGTTGTCACTTCCAAGTCCTGGGCTGTTTCACACTGAAGCCCATGCACTTACCATGGGGGACAGCTATGGATAAGCAAGCGTTGGTTATACCCTTTGTAAACAATCAGGCATCTAACTTATTGCAGTTTTTGTCTACATTTCTCCACTAAACTCATAATGATTGTAGAAAGGACTTTATCAATTGAACTAATTACTTTCTAATATACCATTTTGATGGTCAAATTAACTTTCATCCCTCAAAACTTAACAAAACATAATGACAACCGTAAAAGAAAAAAAACATAAAATAGTATTCAACTCTACTTGCACTAGTATAAAACAAAACTAGGAGAAATAGCAAAAACAGAAACTACAGGTACTATGGCAGATTAGAAAAGGCAGTAGACATTCCTGAGTTGATGTCTCATTCTATCACCCTCAGTGAGTTATGTAATATCTCTGTGGCATAGCATCTTTTTTAAAGAAAGCTGTTCTGTGTGTCCCAGTATCTGTAACACTCCTGGCAGTACTGTACCTTGATTATTATTAAAATAAATTTAAAAATCCATTATGTATTAGATCACATGGGCAAGTGAGGGATATAGCAAATAACATAGGCTACTCTACACAGAGGTAGCAGTATCTGACTAATACTGCCTGTCTGGCAATGTGGCATGACGGACTGACTTAACTCATAATCAAAGAAGAGCCCAAGATGGTGCAGGTTTATCCTCGGTGCTCATTACATTGGTGAGTGAGAAGAAAGGAAGGATCTATGTTCAATCATGTAATGGGTTTTAAAGTTTACATGTGGAAGCATTCTGTGCACTTACATTCATTGGCCATTCAAGGCAAATTTACATGTCCTAGATGGAGTCCTTGGAAAGGAGTGTTAGTCAGTGTTCTCTAGAGAAACAGAACAAATAGAGGGGGAGAGGGAGAAGCACAGAGAGAGAGAGACAGAAAGAGAGAGAGAAAGAGAGAGAGAGAGAGAGAGAGAGAGAGAGAGAGAGAGAGAGAGAGAGAGAGAGAGAGAGAGAGAATTTATATATACATGCTTGTGACATGAAATTTTGTGTATCTAAAATTTATTTAGACTTATTATAAGAAGTTTTATGAGAAATTGGTTCACAAAATTATGGAGCTTTGGAAGTCCAGCCCCAGATGTGCCAATTATATAGTTTCAATCAGAATTCAAAGGGTAAAAACCAAGACAGCTGATAGTTTCAATTTCAGTCTGAGTCTGGGTCCAAAGATAGAAGGCTGATGTCACAACACAATGAAAATCAAATAGGGAATAGTACAGAAAGAACAAATTCCTTTGTGACACCATCTTTTATGGTATTTAGATTCTCAGTGCTTCCAATGAGCCCCACCCACATTGAAGAGGGCAGTTTGTTTTACTTAGTCCACCACTTCAAATGTTAACCTCATTCAGAAACATCCCCAAAGACACCCAGAAATAAAGTTGAATCACAAGTCTAGATACCCTAAGACCCCATCAAGTGGACACATAAGATTAATCATCACCAATCTGTGCCTACAGAAAACACTGTATATTTGAAACAGAAGTGGTTATTTACAGAAAAGTAAGCCAGATTGCACAATGACTTTAAATAAGCACAGGATAAAAAAATAAAAATAAAAAAAAGGATTAGAGTGATTTTCCCCATTGTTTATGTAACAGTACATTTCCCTTCATTTGGTAAATAGGAAAGTGCATAGTGGAGAATGAATCTTTGGTCCTTCTGTCTTAGTCTCATGGTAGAAAAGCGAAAACTCCCATCAATTTCTCATTTTCTCGTACAGTCACAACTCTTTCCCCTACGCTCTCCATATTCCCAGCCACATATGTGTCTAACATACTTTAGAAGTGATGGCACACAGCTGCTTTCATTGCCATCTGTTTCATTGTAAGTGATTCCTTTCAATTTTATGTAATTTCTGAGAATTGTGTCATTCTTATATGAGGTTCCTCTTATAGTGTGCTACTTCAGGATCAGAGAATTTTTAAAAGAAATATACATAAAATTTATGCTATGTTTATATTTATATTTTCACTATAGTATCTAATCATGGAGAGTTTAGAATCACACAGCAAATAACTGACATTCATTCATACAAAAACAATGTGTATAAAGCAAGACAACCTACATGATTATATTTCAATTGTATAATCATGACTAATGTTAATGACTACATTAGCTGTTGTGTGTGCTAAATATACTTATGTATGTAGTTTGCCAAAAGCATGACACAATATAAAGAATCTGGTTGCCAATGGAAACAGACCTATTATCTGCTTCTGACATGATATTTGGTTCCGCCATTCCAAGATACAGGATTTAATTTTTCAAATTGGACGGGGAAAAGAAACACCACAGTTGCATTAGACATAAATAATTCTAGAATCTAAGTGTTAGAGCCATATGCATTCGGAAGAGTAGAACATTAAGACTGTGGATTTCAGCTAGTCTGCTTGCTTCCTGGTGAGACATACATTCCATCTAAAATTTGGTCGGTTTTGCAGTGGTCTGAATATTTTGGCACAGCTGATCACGGTGGCTGTACTTCCTTCTGTTTGATAAAAGGCACACCCATCTTTTAGAAGTTTCAATACTTTCAGATTTTATTTTTAGTTTTGTAAGTCCACAGTAAAAGGAAATTTTATATGACAATGAGGTTTTAGGAATTACGGACTAAAGCTCATGATTTTGTAGAAAAGAAAATGTTTCTTAAGAAGAAACTGATGCCATTATTTTTTGATATGAGTCATTCTAACTGAAGTGAGAAGGTATCTCATTGTGGTTTTGATTTGAAATCTTTGATGGCTAATTATGCTGACCATTTCTCCATAAATTCATTGGATAATTGCATTTGTTATAGGTGTCTACTCAATAATATCACATGTCCATTTTTTAATTGTATTATTTGGGGGGTTTTGTTATTAAGTTTTTGAGTTCTTTTTATAGTCCTAATATTAAAAGAAAAGGAACTCTTACATACTGTAGGTGGGAATGTAAATTAATATAGCTATAATGGAGAACAGAGTGGGAGGGTACACAAAATATTAAAAAAGGATTTATCATATTATATTGCTATCTCACTTCTGAATTTATACACAAATGAAATGAAATCAGTATGAAGAGACAAAAACATGCCCATTTTTTCCATTTCATAAGTCGTATTTGTTAAGAAATGGAATCAACCTAGTTGTTCATCAGTGAGTAACTGCATAAAGAAAATGTGGTACACATACAAAATGGAATATTTTTCAGGAATTAGAAAACAGTGAAAACATACCATTTGTGTTAATATATTAAGGAAAATCAGTCAGATACACAAAGACAAATAATACATGCTCTCTCTCATAAGTACAATATAGAAGTAGTAAATCTGAAGGTAGAATAGTAATTACTAAAGACCAGGGAGGATGGGGGAAGGAAGCTGATGGAGGCAAGATAATAGGCACCAAATCTCGGTAGAGAGAGAACTTCATGTGTTTATTATAGTTCACACAGATGTATATTTTATGAATACAATGAAGAGAGGAGATAAAAAAAACTCCATATCCAAAGCAATGATAAGGAGACGGAAACCTTAATTACCAGTGCACAATATGTAAATGAATTGAAATATCACACCACTCCCCATTAAGTGTGTATAATTATTAGATGCTAATCCAGTTTTAAAAAACCAATGTTTAAGAGGTGGAGATGCTAACTGTTATGGTTTGGATATGAGGTGTCCCCAGACAGCTCACTTGTGAGGCAATGCAAGAAGGATCAGAGGAGAAATAATTGGGTTGTAAGAATCTTAATCCAATCAGTTATTTAATTCCCTGATAGGGATTAATTGAGTCCTGAGTGAAGTGGTAGGTGTGGCTGGAGGAGGTGGGGATTGGGGCATGGCTTGAGGGTATATACTTTGGATCTGGAGAGTGGATCTCTCTGCTTCCCTCTGCCACCCTTTCTGCCATGATGTTCTGCCTCACCTCAAACCCCAAGGAATGCAACTTGCTGTCTGTGGATTGAAACCATGAGCCCTCTAATAATTTCTTCCTCCTTTATAGTTGTGTAGATCAGGTCCTTTAGTCACAGTAGCAAACAAGATGACTAAAACACTAACTATGTAGATTGGTTCACTACACATTGTATATGGTTATCAAATTATCACATTGCATTCCCATAAATTTGTGCAATTAAAAAAAAAATCCCTTAAAAGAGAGAGAGGTGTTTCTCCTTGTCACTACTAGAAGTATCATTAATTGCTTCTGCTTTCTGAACTCTTAGTGAACATTATTGCATGTAAAATGAAGAAATTTTAGCATTGCAGTGACAGTTTGTTTTTCAAGGTCTTTTGTAAGGAGAATACTGTAGGAGAGAGTTGTATATTTCTGTGTTCCTCCGTGCCTCTAAAAATTAGTACTTTGAGATTTAAATGTATTTACTTTGAGATTTAAATGTATTTAAATGTATTGTATAGGTTTTTTTTTTTTTAGGTCCAATTTTATTTTCTAGAGCTCAGTGTACTGATGACACAAATTAAGACAATCCAAGGATGATTTATAGTACTCTGGACCTCACAGATTTTCTACTAGAATCTAATTCCACCCCAAACAAACAATCTCCCTTTACTCATCTGTAAAAGGAAAAGATGTTATATTAAGCATTTAAATCTTACTTCAAACATTTGAATTTGAATATTTTTTTTTTCCTGTGAAATGAGTGAAAATCACTCTATGGAGGAAGGAACTAGACTAAAGAATCCTTTGTCAGGTTTAGGAGTATGTATTCCTTCAAAGGATAAAAACCCCATCATTTTTGCTGGAAATCATATGACTTCAAACAATCCAGGTCATTCAAATATTTAGTACTGGGCCTAAGACATTCATTTATAGATAACGAATCAACCAAGCAATAAGACTATAGATGCACATACCTATATTCAACTGCTGTCTGTGATTCTTGTAGATATAAAACTTCCCTAAACTTGATTTCTTATCTAACATCTCCACCTGGTTGGGATGGTATGGAAGCAAACCATTTTACATGTAATAGTACTGTGCATTCCACAGAAATATTAGAGAACTTATTAACAGGGAGAATCTGGCATGGACGTTTTGGGAAGCCATGATTGTATTGTACTTGACACTTTTGTGATCTCTCATTTTTTAAAAAAAGTTAACTTGTTTCTCCCACAATCCAGTTTGATCCCTGTCTTCTCTTAAAAACCCACTTGTCCTTTTCTGCTGGCAAATGTCTTGTTCTTATGAGATCTCTAATAGAGATTATTGTATGGGTCACATTTTTGGTACTTCTTTTCTTTGAGCATTGTTTTTATTTATGTATATAAACTCATATTGAATTATAAGATTATATTACTGATCACATATAAGTTTCCTTTCCTTAAGGAACTAAAAAGAGTAGTTTTCTAGAAAATAAGCTCCACAGGGAAAAAAGGGTTGATGTTCCCAATTTTGCAGTTAGGAAAATGGATTATTGTGTGGATTAGTTGTTTGACTTTGCCCTGTCATTGCTTCTGGCTCTGAACATCAGCTTCATATTCTCTAAAGATGTCATTTTTCCTTATCACATATGTTGGACACTATCTGCTCTATAACAGATGAGCCCCCCAGACTAATATTTTAGTAGAAGTTAAATTCACTACATTTCCCTTTTAGAGTCTAAAAACAGGCTTTCACACTCATCTTTAAATGTTGATTTTTTGTGTGTGCAGAGATGGTTGTGAATTGTGGATTTTGAAATATTTATCATCTGCCTTAAGTAATTATCTTAATCTTATTTCTATACAAATAGAGGGAAATAATAAGGATTCCTAGTCACCCCCCCATTGCCTTTTTATTGTTGGTTTGTTTGTTTTTTTTTTTTTGCTTTTTCTTGAAAAATGGAGTAGTTTAGGTACGAGAATCTTGGATTAGCTCCACTAACAGAGTCATCAACTAACTTTCCAATTAAAGAAAAGCAGGAGGGGCTAAGGGGATAGCTCAATTGGTAGAGTGCTTGCCTCCCAAGCACAAGGCCCTAGGTTCAATTCCCACCTCTGCAAAAGAAAAAAAATTTCAAAATGCAGTATGTCAAAAAAAAAAAAAAATTAATACAAAAAAGAAAAAATCTATACATCAAAAAAAAAAGATAAAAGAAAAGAAAAAGCAGGGGCATGGAGATTAACTGGGGTGAAATTAAGATCTTAATTTACCTGGTAAAAGTGAAGCAGTTCTGCAATTCCCCAGTGCACTTAGAAGTATTGTGTGGTCACTGGGGATTCCTGTCCCTTTGTTACCTGCCACTTCTGATGTGCTGATCCAGTCTGTGTGATGTAGAACCCAGGACATTGTGATTGCATTAGCCCTTTCTAAAGATGGTTAATATACAGGTATTTTAAAGCACTAATTTTTCCAAGTCTTCCTTTACTTGCTAATATAGGGTAAGGAATCCTTGATTTTTCTTGTTATTTTCATCATAGTAATATATCCATAACAACCATTCTCTTAAATTAGTAAAGATCAGAGTAACACAAAATTCTAGACTATTTATTCTATAAATTTCCTTTGAATACACTCAATCAGTGCATACACATATATCACTCATAATCTAGCTAAGATCACTCATGATTTGTACTTCTGTGAGTCTTAAAGCAATTAAAGGAAATGCATAGGCCCCCATATCCTCTGCATAATCAGTCATGTTTGTATACTATTTTTATTTAATTATGTTGAAAGAGGAAGGTGGAATTTGGAGAAATTTTCTTAGTTTGGAGAAATAAAATGTGCATGATTTGACTGAATTAAAATAAAGATAACAAGATTTTAAAAAAGAGCAAGATGGGACTACTGTCAATTTCAAAATTGTCTACATAATCTGTCAGTCCATTTCACTGAGCAGAATTCCATCTGACACAGAAACTTTATTATATTAGTTTAAATACATTTTTTAATAATTCCCCCACGACCCTCTTATAATTTTAGTATGTGTCTATGTAGGGATAGGTCACCTATGAAAGCCACTGTCAAGTTGTGTAGGACATTGTGTATGATCTACCATCTAATTCTTAAATATGCAATTTGCATTGGAATGTAAATAATTATCCCCAGCTCTTCTATTGGCCAATCCAATATCATTTGCCTGAATATCTTAAGTTGCTAATTTAAATTCATTAAGTACACATGGTTTCATGGTTTTTTAAAGCAAAACTCACATAACTCAGGAACTCAGGTGAGTGTGTGTATGTGTGTGTGTTTGTATTTTTTTTTTTTTTTTTTTTTTTTTTTTGGCCAGCAGTCAGAATCACCTCTCTTACAACATGACATGACCAATTATTGCATGTTGTCTCACTTATACCAATATAAATGGCTTTCTGTTGATCCTGGAACAAATACTTATTGGTTCTTACTACAAAACCTATAGTAACTTGATATGCAACTTGTTTATCAATTAAATGAGAGAGCAAAATGGTTTTTTATGAAAATCTCAATGATTTGAAAGACATTTGATAACATTTGTGTCCATGTGGTTCTATGATTATAGCCTTAGGGTAAAGACTATATAAGGAACTTAGATGTTATGTTCAGTAAATATGGGACACACTGAAATGTCCTATTTAGCACATTTTTCAAGAACTTGGTCAACTGATAACCTTCACCTATTGACTGGAAGGTTACTCGCGTCTTTTGAACTGAAGTTTAACTCTTCTTGTGGCTCTCAGCCCAAGACAGAGCAAGGAGTTATAGAGTCCTAGACATTTCTACCTCACACATAACTTCTTCATGGCCAGTGTTGGTCTGGAATCCCACTTTTGATTAGGAGAAATTTTGGACCAAAGCCTCATCATGACCCCATTAGAGCAAGGGCATGTCATATCGGAATAAATGAAGTTTTTAAAAGATGCAATTTTTGAAAATGGATATTTTAAAGGAACCAGCATCTATATATTTTCAGCTGTAAAATTATACATACTACCATGAAGAGAAACTAAGTGTAAGCAATGTAAACCATTTGTTTTAATTTCATTCAAACACTCAAAAATATGATAATACAGAGTTGTATTGTTTGACTTTTATTGTTGTTGTTTAAATACTCTACTTCTTATGCCCAGTGATTAAAAACACAAATAAAGGTTTAAAAAGAATATAAAATATTATCTATAGGTGGAATTTTTGAAAAAGTCCCAAACTAATGTTTTGAGAATGAGTCACTCTAATTTCTACCTTTAAAATTACATAATACATGAGATAATCTAAACGTTACAGGATTCTAAATTGATCCCCCACCCCAAATTTTCATCCTTCCCAATACCTGGCAATATGAAGACAGAGTTTAAACATGTGACTAGATAGATGCAGAAAGAGCCTTTGACAAAATTGAGCAGCCATTCATGTTGAAAATACTAAAGAAGATAGGGACAGAAGGGATCTGCCTAAACATAATAAACACAATATACAACAAAACCAAAGCCAACATCATACAGAATGGAGAAAAACTGAAAGCATTTCCTCTAAAATCAGGGATAAGAAAAGGATGTCCATGCTCACTACTCCCATATAGTTCTTGAAACTCTATTCAGAGCAATCAGAAAGAAGAAGGAAATCAAAGGATACAAATACAAAATGAAGAAGTCAAATTAACTCTGTTTACAGTTGATACAATGCTATACTTAGAAGATTCCAAAAGCTCCACCAGAAGAATTCTAAAACTGATAACACAAATTCAGCAAAGTAGCACTATGCAGGATCAACATACAAAAATCAATAACTCTCATATACTCCAATATTGAGTCTGCCAAGAAAGAAATCAGGAAAACAATTCATTTTGCAATAGCCTCAAAAAATATAAAATACTTGAGAATAAACCTAACTAAGGAGATGAAAGGCCACTACAATGAAATTATAGAACACTGAAGAAAGAAACTGAAGAAGAGCTTAGAAAATGGAAGGACATCGGATTTCTTAGATAAGCAGAATTGATACAGCCAAAATGACCATATTACCAAAAAATGATCTGCATACCCAATGCACTGTCCATCAAAATACCAATGACATTCTTCACAGAATTAAAAAAAATATCCTAAAATTCATATGGGAGAATAAATAGCCAAAGCAGAATAGCCAAAGCAGTCCTGATCAATAAGGTTATGTTATGTGAAGTAAGCCAGTTGGGCCTAAGCTAATTTCATGAGCTCTTCTAAAGCATACAGCTTTCCTTAGCTGGTGACATAAAAGGAAGAAATAGATTTGAACCATAAAATATTCAAAGTATGGTTGTTGCTGGCCAGAAGGTGGAGAGGGCAATGTGGTAAAAGTGAATGCAGTCTCCGAGAGCTGAAAGGCCCCAACTGCTAGCCTTCAAGGACAATGAGATGCAGTCCTAAAAGTACATGGGGCAACATTTGCTTCATGTTTGTTTGTTGTTTCCTTCTAATTGACACCTACTAATTGTACATAGGTACTGGGTACAGTGTGATGTTTTCATATTTTTCCCACATTGTGTAATAGTCAAATCAAGGTATTTAGCATACCTCTCACTTCAACTGCTTATCCTGTCTGTGTGATAAGAACATTAACTCTCTATTTTGAAATATAGCTATTGTGCAACAGTCCACCCACCAGAACTTCTTCCTCCTAGGCATAAGTTTTTACTCATTGACTAATCTGTCTATGCCTCATCTCCTCTACACTCCTGAGCCTCTGCTAACCACTCTTCTTTCCACTTCTCTGCATCTGCTTTTCCTTGATTCCATCCGTGAGTGAGAACATATAGTATTTATTTTTATGTTCCTAGCTTATTTCACCTAGCATAATAATGTCTTTCTGGTTAATCCACGTTGCTAAGAGTGACACAATTTCTTCTTTTTTAGACCTATCAGTATTCCATTGTGTATATATGCCACATTTTCTTTATCCATTCATAAGTTACTGGATGATTAGATTGATTCCCTATTTTGCCTATTGTGACTAATGCTGCAATAAATGCAGTAGTGAAGCTATCTCTTCAAAATACTGATTTCATTTCCAACTAAATTCTAACAACAATCAGAATGAACTTGAGGGCAAATCTTTCCCTAGAGCATTCAGATAAAAATTCAGAATGGTAAACACCTTGATTTCCTCTTTGTGATATTTTGAGCAGAGAATCCAGTTTGTGTATTTGCTTTTTTTTCTACAGCACTATATTGTTTTACAGCCCTAAGTTTGTAATAATTTATTATAAAGCAATAGAAACCAATATTATTATATTTTTTCATATTCTAAAAATAATACAATTAAAAAGATATATCTTTTTTGAATCCTCCAAATAATAAAACTTTAAAATTTGCTACTCTATTTCATACACAATCTTTTTAAAATTAGCCATTAATCATTCCCTAATAGTTAGCAAAGATGATCTCATAAACACAAGGAAGGAAACATTTTTGTTTTAAGTAACTCACAAAGGAGAAGTTCAATCATTCCACTCTAAACCTTGAGATTTGAACATAACTTAAATGAAAGAAAGACTTGCAAATAAAAATATTTTTCTGGGAGTATGGCCAAGCATTTTATATGTTCTAATGAGAATGTTACCAAGGAAAATGATATATATGTGGAATTATAAAATATGCATATTAATCCAATTCGAAATAAATGATAGTTATAATATCTTTGACCCTGTTTCTTTAAGGGCAGACTTTACTGTAAGCAGCTACATGCTCAGACTGTGGAACTATGAGGAATGTCTTTAAGCATGGCATCAACTCCCATAAACTCCACTCCAGTGCATATTAGTACTGGTTATGGAAGTGTATGATCATATATATGCATATATATATAGGAATTGTTACAATGCAGTTGGTTACATATATACCAAATGCATTGTAATAATTGACATTTTTAACAGTTATGGATGAGGTTTGAAATTTCAATATATAACCTACAAACAGTATAATTGAGGGTAATATTTGAATAAAAGAAATACTGTTTTTTCAGGGGGAGGGGTCCAAAAGATGATTTTTAAATAGAATTTAATAGAAAAGTAGAAGTTCTTATTTTATTGTAAACTGATAGATTTTTCTCAATTATCATCATGAAATAATGATGAAAAAGTATTTTTAGTATCGATAAAGAATTAGACTCACTGTTAGGTATTAAGACACTATAATTTGCTCTTTGCTGAACACTGACATGACCATTCAGAAGTTCTAAATATAAATATTTTGGATCCTTTCAAATTGCTCAGGAAACAGTAGATATACAGCTCAGGAAGTCAATGAAACTGTATTCTTGGTTACATACATCTATGCCCTATTAACTCAAACATATTAAAAATAGTAGAAAGGAGTGCATGGAATTAGTGTCATGTTTAATAATTTTAATCTTATTTCACCTAGTGTCATGCTTCTATGGAATAAACTAAATAATTAAGTATTTTCCTACAATGAAGGACTTATTTTCCAGAAAAAAAAAAAAAAAAAAAAAAAAAAGCAGTTGTGGGCTGGGGAAATAGCTCAGTTGGTAGAGTGCTTGCCTTACAAGCACAGGGCCCTGGGTTTCATCCCCAGCACTGCAAAAAAAAAGCAAAACAAAAACAAAAAAGCAGTTGTATTTTCATTTCTCAGTATTAAATTATATATTTTAATGTATTAGTATATTTTTGGTAGTTTAATAAGATATTTTGTACTGTACTGCATAAACAATTTATACATTTTTAGATATCTGCTTGTATGCAGAAATTAAGAATTTGAAGAAATGAAACTAGTATTTCAAAATATGTAGATAAGTAATCATTATGCTTCCCAATCAGTATTAACTAATTATCTAATATTTCACACACACAAAAAATTCTACATTTTAGGATAAGAGCAAAGACCACCAGTATTAATTGAACATTTCCTAAACAGAAAAAATAATTTAGTTATATTGTTTATGTATTTCCTGATATCTAGTGACGCAACCTTAAGGTAAACTCCTCTGGTGGCTTTTCTTTCAAGACCACAGCACAAAAATTAGAAGCAAATATTTAAGTTGGAGATATCAAGGAGCACTGCCAGATGGGAGGTAGCCAAGCTCCGTGATGAGTCAAGCTGCAGCCTGCACTCACCACACAGGTCACCAGAGAGCTTCTTCCCCTCCAAGAGCTGCCTTCTGTATGAGTACATGAAAAAACACCTGCTGCCTCATTTGCACTAAAAGATTCAGTTAACTAACGCAGGTAAAACAGCGTGCACTGCACCATCCATCAAATCAATTCCAAGTAAATGCTCCGTCAAGTCCCTTTTCCCACTAAAATGTTGATTATTATTATTATTGCCATGTATATTACATATACAGAGATTTATTAAAATTGGCAAAAAATATCAGACAATATATTCATTGACTTATTTCTTATTCAAACTTATTCTTCTCACTATATTATTAAACTAAAAGTCTACCATGTATACTATGTGAACGTGAGAAAGCTATTTTGTATATTCAAACATATATGTTAATTATACATAAGAAAGACTTGAAATAATTAGCATTAAATTCATTAACGTTAACTTGGTTCATTCCTGTATTAAGATCTAAATTCTACTACTTAAAGCTATATTTTAGCTAAAACCTACTTTTTATTTTCAACAGATTATGCTAACCTTATTTCTGATGTTGATCTCCTGGGTACCATTAACAAGTGTGGTTAAACGTATGGTTGATTTTGACCCAAATATGGCAGTCTATCAGAAGATTTCCAAGACAAAAAAATAAAGACATCCATATTTTGCTACATTGTATAAAATTAAAATTAAGGTGCTTATACCCATAAACACACAAAATGAATATCGGTATATAGTTATTTTTTGTTCAATAAGCAATGCTGAACTAAATAATGTTTATAGGCTTGGCACATATATATTATTTCTGAACCTCACAGAAATTCAATGAGAAACATATATTTTTTCTCATTTCAGAAAACTAAGGCTTAGAAACTTTAAACAATTCATCAATGGCTTTAGAGCAACTAATTGGCAAATTCCTGATTAGACCATAAATCTGATCTGCCTGACCACAGATCCTTTTATATAATCCCATACAGCAATTTTCTTCAAGGTTTTCTCCTGTGACTACAATGTTCTTACAGTATTTTTTTTGAATCCCTGATCAAATTGCTAACACGAAACAAAAATATTAAATTATTTAAGAAGGAGTAACGTACAAGTATACTTAATTTGTGGAAAAAATATATGGAAAAATATTTTAGAATTCATATTTTTGTTACTTTTCATGGGTGATATGATTAAAAAGTAAGATTTATATTGGACTTGTGAATTGGTAGGCATTTTTAAAAACATATTTCCAAGCGAGATTTTATGTAGAAAAAGTGACTCTGATCTGAATGGATAGCAATGAAGGAGTCAGGAAAGAAAGTTATGATATAAAAGAATTTACTGAGTGGCTGGCCTCAAAAACACACTTGAACATTATAATTTCAGAATCGCCCTAACAATGGGGAATGACTGAACTGATTAAAGGAAAATGAGCCTGAGGACAAGAAAGCTGATTAAGAGAAAATTACAGCAGTTAAAAATGACCTGGGTCTTCACCAGATATTATTCCATTGAAAGGAAAAGAAAATCATGTTTGGGCAACAAAAATTGGTCAAATTTGGCTGAAGACTAAAATAAAATGTTGATTTCCCTTTGCTAATTAACCAAATGATTCAACTATCATCATTTTCACACCCACTAGTTTGAAAGTATATGAATCTATTTTACATGTTTTATATCAAGATTCCCTAAATGGAAATGTGACCAATTAAGTACAAAAAGAGAATGGAGAAGTTGAAAATATTCTGACATACACTATTTGGCATTTTTCTTATTCTTTCCTTTTTATCCTGGAAAAATAAATCATATGCTTCACATTAATTCATGACTTTTTTAGATTTATGAAAAGTCTTCTATTCTCCATAAGTTAAGACAAAGCCTCTGACCCTTAGAAGCTCATAGCCAAGTGGGAAAGAATACCACAAATGAATATTTTTACAGTGCGATAAGGTCTGTAGTTTTATGAATTAGGCAGAATTCTTCATGCAGTAAAGAGGAACTATCCTTCACTGCTTCTAAGTACAAAGGAAGATTTTCAAGACAAAATCCTTTCTAGCTGCATCCTATTAGATATGAACTTAACAGAGAATACTAATGAGCTATTCCAGGCAGAGGGAACAGAATGTCCAAAGGCATTAAACAAAATACATGACCCTAGAAAATTATTGTAGCTCAAAGTCAGCAGAGTGGCATATGAGCAATTGGTTGGGGAACTGCCTTATTGAAGACCAGGGGAGTGCTTCTTTTTCTGCACATGTACTAAAATTGGAATGATACAGAGAAGATTAGCATGGCACCTGTACAAGGAGGACATGCACATTCATGAAGCTTCTGTATTTCTGAAATATACTTGAAAGAGAGGGATAGGATTGTGGAATGGCAGTAGAATGAATCTGACCTAATATTCCTGCATACATATAGTGAATCTCACCATCATGTGCATTCACAAGGCACTAATTTATTTTTTTTTTAATCTGTAATTATATAGAAGAAAGAACAGTATAGTAGAGGGAAGGGAACAGGCCATGGGAGGTGGGGAAGGAAACGCAAACTACTGGGGACTGAATTCAAGGAAAGTATATTCCATGCTTGTATAACTATGCTAAAATTAATTCTGAAGTTATGTGTAACTAAAACTAATCAATAAAAAAGATCAGGTGACTCAAATAGCAATAGAGCTGCATCTTCATCCATTCACCAACTCTGGTTCCCTTGAGTCCTCAAATTCACTGCAAGAAGTTGGATGTGAATCCAGAGTCCCTCCTGTTAACTGTATCACATGCCTTTAGCCTTGTCATTTTTCAGTCCATGCCTCAAACTACCCTCAGGAAAATCTTATATTCATGTCTTTGTTCACGATCCTTCAGTGGTTCTCAACTGTTCATTCAATACCATCCAATCTCTTGAATAGAAGAGACAGGAATTTTCCTTGTCCGATATCTGTTCATCATGTTAAGAGAGAAAATCAAACTTGCAGTGATATCAGTGAACATACCATTCCATAGCTTATTCATTCTTGTGTGTTTCAAATCCTAGTCATATCTTTAAACACTTTGAACATGCTTTTGTTACTCATGATTACAGAAAAAACAGACCAAAACATTTGCATATTTCAAAAATGTCTGCAATTCCACTCACTCCTCACACTTTCCTTACCTCTGCTTTTTTTTTTTTTTTTCTTTTTCTTAATATCACTTGGCGTTCTGGCCCCATGGAATGTTTACACAACAATTTATCAACCCAGGCTGTTTTGCCTATCGTTTATTTTACATAGCACCTTACCTCAATAAAGTACAAAATTTTGAAAGCAGGAAGCCATTCTTTAACCACTAGAATAGGAGACTAGAAAAATACTAAGCAGAACCGGACTCTTAAAAAAGTTTTAGGCAAACAAATTATTACATAAAGAAATACCAATGAGGAAATTTGGATTTGAGCTTTTAAACAATGATTAATTGAGACATTTTGGCAGAAGAAGAGTTGTTTCATGGTGAGATTTAGTATTTTACAAATATGATTTTGGTTGCAATATGGGTAGAAATTGTGGATTTGTTTGTTCAACACTCATTCCAACAAGCAGCCCTCCTTGTTATGCCTTGGCTGGAAATCTAAACCCTACATTTCCCAGACTCTATTGCAGTCTGAGTTCCAGATGGAATTTAAGTTTCTCTAATGAGTGCACTAACAGGAGGCTTTGCAGAATTGAGTTGGTTATGGAAAGAGGCAGAGCAATTTGTTGCTTGGATTAGCTCATAGGCAGCATGATTCTGGATGGAGTTACTGTGGGGGTTATGGGCTTATTCACTGGCCTGGTTCTGCAGTGTACTTCCATCTATTGTTTAGCTACAGTATAGATTCTGTGAGCCCTCTGTACCACTTAATAAACACCATTCTTCTTTAGCCAGCAAGGTTTCATGTTTCTATAACTAAGAAACCTGGCCAATGAATAGTATGAACAATTTAATGAGAATAGTAGAGAAAGGAGATGAGAGGTAAAATTAAACAAAATTCAGAAATGACAAGTGTCAAGAACAGGCAAGGCTGAGAGCTGTAGATATTAGAATGAAGGAATTGATTTGAGAGTTAGATCTTGAACAATAGATATTATGTGAATATTAATTGGAAGTGGAGTGAAGGATAATAATGAAGAAGATGTCAGATCAAAAGGATGTCATCAGTTTAGAAAGGAATTCCAAGAGAGGGTAGATACTTAGGGAAAAAGATTCTCTATTTAGATTTGTTAATATTAATAAGTCAGAGAAACATTGAGTATAAATGTGTTATAAAGTTTAAAGATAGATTTTAAGGGAGAAAATTTTTATATTTTTACAGGGGAAGAAACTGATGTAAAATTAGCAACTACTAATATTACTCTGCTCCAAATTAAGAAACTTTAAGGTGGCAAGTTTAAAGATTTAAGTACAAATATTGACCCATTTGAATATAATCAATTATATGTCTGGGTGATATATTAAAATATTAATGTGAAATATCCTACCAGATTTCTCTCATAGTCAGGAACCTCTGGAAAAATTATGTGAAGCAAATATCACATAGTATAATATTTTGGAATCCTTTGAGTATTATTCTTAATTTCTATCTCTAAACTCTTTTTCCTTCAGGTGTTGCTTAGATTGTTATAACTCTCATGTAAACAATTGCATTAAGCTATAACATCATTTTAAGGAAAATATTTGGAAGTGTCATAATAACTGACCCATTATTTCACAGATATAAGTCTCATTCAAATATTTGGGGAAAATTTCTTTTTGTATCTTTTACATGATTATTTTCAAACCTTGTGTATTTATTTAAATTTTAAGACCATAAGAGACTGTGTGTGTACATTTATTATATTACTTTATATATATATAAATGTATATATATAAATATTTATAAAGTATATATATATATATATATTATAGCTAGAATCCCATGAAGAGCAAATGGTAATATCATTCATCTAAATATTGGAGAAGGAACAGAAAGAGTTTCATTAGATTTTTATACAAGCAATGTATTTCCTAATTTTATAGTGCAAAATTGCCCCTAAGCCTTACTACTTCATTATTATTATATTCATTGCATCATTTCACTAAAACCAATCTATGAAGTGCATATTATGCAAAATCAGAGAAATAACAAGTCCTTGCTAAGTATGAATATCTAATGCATTTTCTGGTGTATATGTAATAAAAATGGAAGATTATCAGTGAAACCCAAGACCACCAGTGAAAGTTGGAGGAAGATTTGAATAATACAAATAGAATAATAAATGCATCATGATTATTTCTTTGCAAAATTAATCTATTTTTATGTAATATGTTGGACTATATTAGTCAAATGCCTTGTGAAAATTCTAAAGTGGTAAATTTATGATGATAAAATTCTCATAATCACATTAGTTTTATTAACAAAATATTTATCAACTGTTGAGTCCATGACTTTTGCTTATTTAAAAAAATGTGTATTTGTGGCCCCATGTGTGTAAGTAATAGATGGTATTCTCCACCATTCTCATTTTATTATAATACTCAAGGAGATTATGTAATATTTTATTGAGAAAATAGTTACAATATATAACCAGTAAAAAGTATATACTTTTCATTAACTTAAGACATTCCTTTATGTCGATTTTAAGCAAACATCCCCTAATTTAGGCTACTCTACTTTGTGCTTCAAATGGAAGTCATTCTTCTTGTTCAGATATAACTAGAGTTCTACTGTTTGCTTTAGTGACATTTTCTTGTTGCTTAATACAATGAAAATATTAAGACTCTGTTCACATCCTCAAGTTCATTAGTAATGGTGTTTTTTCAAAGGACTTGCCTAATCGTTTTGTTACAAAAGTGACAAAATTTCACTTTCTTACTTATTTGTATAGTGGTTATTCATTTACATTTTATAGAAAATTCTGATAACTCTGTCAGTGTACTTGATTGCACCTATAATCTTACTGAATTGCTTTAGGATGCCTATTCTGTGAAAAACATTAATGAAACACCGATGTTTTCTTCTTTATATTTTCTTAAGATCCTTGATACCACATATCAAAAATTTTTTTAGAATATATTTTTAAACTTTATTCTATGTACTTAAACTTATTATAACACATAGACAAGGTTCAAAAAGGGAAAACTGTATGTGGTAATGCCTTACATGTTACTTCATATTATATGGAAGTTTTGTTTCAAAAATTTCTGCTGTGCAGTCCAAAGTTCTATATCCTCTTTATATTGCACGTGCTAACTTCACTTATTCCCTTGTGCAGCTGTACACCCCTGAAACCAGTTCTATCTCTATCAGTGCGATATGGGTACAACAAGTGAGTGGTTTAAGTGCATCTACATCTAGATCTAGAATACAGGGAATTACCTTCTTGCCTCAGTCCGTGTGACACTGTCAAGCTACTTCAGCTCCCAGGGCCACAGTTCCAGTCATGAGAAGAAGATAATAGTAGGACCGTACTCATTCTGTTTTTGTAATGATCAAATGTCAAATTCTCTGAAGTGTTTTAGGTCCTGGCACATACTAAGCATGTATAAGTGTTACCTGTTTGTGGTGTTTCTCTCTTTGATTCTCTTTTCAATACCCTGCAGCCTCTCTTGCTTAGAACACATTCTTGTGTGGAAACAGTTGGGAATGATTGAGGAGGAAGAGCTGCGGGGGGTGGGGGTCCCAAGCAGGCACAACATCCTTGTTTGTTAGGAGGACTAAGCTCTGTTCTATGGCGGAGTAAGATAAAAATAACAAAAATGAGTTATGTATCTTAAAGAAGAGAGGAATTTGAGTGTATTCATTGTAAAGAAATGGTAAATGTTTAAGTACACATGAATCAAATCATCATATTTTAACTTATAAATATGTACAAATATTATGTGTCAATAAGAAAGACTTTAAAAAGATAAAACAAATTGTTAAGAATGTTGAACTTGTGCAACATATAAAGACCTAGACGTTTGCTTACTTACCACATGTGTCCTCTGTAACTAATCCTAAGTGATAGAGGACTGAGCCCTGTACCTGTTCACTAAGGGGAGTGATAATTCTGTGTGTCTAAGAGACAACTTCTCATCCAGGTGGTTGTAAGCTGCTGTGTTTTTCTCACACACCTGTTAACACCTACACAGTTATGACCCCTTCCTGCCTCAGGATTATACTAACAGCCTTGCTTTGGCTCTTCTGCTTTCCTGCCACAGTAATGACTGGCAACTGAGGAGACCACAGTCCTCCCCTACAGTTGTCAGATGCCTTTGAGTTAATCCAGACACTCAAGATGGAGGTGACATTGGAAATGTAGTGAGTTTTTATCTTAGGGACATTTTGGTTGTCTTTTTTTTTGTTTGTTTGTTTTGTTTCGTTTTGGTTGTTCTTGGTGGTGGTGTTTTTTTTTTTTTTTTTCCCCTAAAGATTTCCCAATTTTGCTTCTTTTTAGAACATTTTGTCCTTTCAATCAACAAAAGTTCACCTTTTAATGGTCTAGTGAATGTTTGTACTCAGACTTTTCCCAGTATTATTCATGAAAATCACAGATCTTTCCTCAGTGGCAAAAAAATGTGATAGAATATATTTTTCCTGAAATAGCAAATTTGACAAATTTTGGAAGTGAAAAAGTCATTATAAGTAGATTTGGAGAGGAATATATTTTCCTACCGTATTGGCAATATGAATTCCAATATTTAAGGAAAATAAAATGATTCTTTGTTAGCCAATGCCAATTTTCCAAGGAAAAAACTTCTTTAAATATGTGAGTATTTCAGTATATATTTAATCCTTTAGAAATAAAGATATTGATCATACTTACTGAAAAAAAATTGTCATTTTAAGAGACTTAATTTTTTTTAAAGTGAGCACATCAAATTATTTCTGCCAGGAATTAAAATGCATTCCTAATATTCTAGACATAATGTGAATAATCATTTGATAATGCTGTTTACTTGAAAGAGATAATGACACAAGGAAGAATACATGGAATGAAAGTCACTATTATTGTGAATGTAAATTTATAATGCTCATAAATAGTTAACATTTTTCTCTTTGCTGGTAGGAAAACCTAATAATATTTGGAAACTCTGAGCCATGTTGAGAATAATTAAAGTAGAATTCTGAAATTTGAATCATGATGTACACAGAAATTTTGAAGATGAAAATCAGTTCAGAGATCAATTCTAGAATACATAAGCTAGAGCACAGTGACTGTGGGCCCATTTTTTGTGTCCCCATCATTGCTTGGACCCCACATTTTCACCTTCTCCCTTCACTCTAGAGGAATGTGAGCATTCTCAGTGATTGAGTGAACACGTCTAGACAAAAGGGGCATCATATTCAGAACAAGGTCTTTTCCAACTGAAAGATCAACATTTGAACAGTTTCCTGTGACCAAATATTTTCCCAGTTGGTGGGAGAAAGAATAATTGATACTTAGAAGCCTCCCTCTTCCCCAGTTCCTTGGAGCTGTTTCTGAATAATGCTCTCTCAAACAGAGGTTCCAAAATTCTGAATTCCCACTACTACTTCAATTCCACTTTCCCACCAGTACCATTTTTTAAAATTTTATTTTTACTAGTTCTTCTTAGTTGTGTATAATATTGGGATTCATTTTGACATAATTATGAAAGCATGGAATATAATTTTTTCTGATTTCCTCCCCAATACTTCCCCTTTCCCTCCTCTCCTCCCTCTCCCATTTTGCTTCTCTCTACTGATTATATCATATTTAATCTTTCCTAGAGTTAGAGTAAAATGAGTCTCTGAGAAGATGACTAGCTTTGTTATTTTGCTATACTTAACATTTGACTTTAACTGTATATAAAATTATTATTTTTTTATTCCTTGGCTTTCCTTTTACAAAGCTGAAAACTTAGGTCTAAATGTTTGCTCTGGATGATTCTGGCTCTCTAATGCCTTCCTTATATGATTCCTATGCACCTATCAGGCATTTCTGTGAAGATTTTCACTTTCTTCTTTGACTGCAGTAGACATGATTTTTAGAAGAATTCTCTTGCAGGCTTACCACATCACAGTGATATTTACCATACTGCAAGTATTAAACCTTCACCTCCTGGACAACTTGGAAGAAGAACTATGGTTTTTTTTCAATGTGTCCAAAAATATGTGCAGTACCTATCACAGAGGCTTCCTGTGAAATGCAATTAAGTATTCATGACTACACTTGACTGGCATTGAATCTCAGAGGGTGCTAGACCCCTCTGGCATGTTTAGAGAACACTCCCCTTTTACTTCTTATAAGTTAGAGAAGTGTTGTGAGTGTTCTGTCACTGGCATTTTTGTACAACCACCGTGGTATACATTCTCTAAAATGGTACATTAAGCAGCAGGATATCTATTGACTTAAATAAGCAATCTAAAAATATTTTGGATCTCGCCATAAACAACTTTACTCGCTGTTAACAGCATTTGGGGAAAGCACATTAAAAATGCACTTGAGTGTATAAAAACAAAGTAGCATTCTAATTTTAGGTATAAAAATACACTTATAATAATGTACTTACAAAGGGAATTTTTGGTTGTCTTAATCTTTGGTATACGAAAATAGGTAGTTGTGAATTTATACATGTTGTGCCCTTTGGATCATTAATACCATCTATGTTGAAAACTCTAAGTTGAGGATATGATGAAATGCAAGTCTTATTTATTTTGAAGATAAATGGTACCTATAAATAAAATTCATTATGACATTAGCCAATCAATATTAATCTATAAATAAATATAATCATATACTAAGAGGTATTGAAAATAACTTTCCTTTTCCCTAGTGTCCTAGACTAAAATGTTTCAAGATATTCTAATTTGGTTGGTCATCAATCTAGTAAGTTCATGCTCACATTGTGAAAACAATGGAGAACTTTTCAGGGTCATAAATGTCAATGGAAAGTGCCACAGAGCTAGAACCACAAATAGGGCATGTAAACAGAGGGATCCAGTGAAGTGAGAGCTTAGCAAGAGTCCCAGTGGTGAGGCAGGAACTGGAGTGGCCATGTATTAGTACATTCAAAATACCAAGTACCTCTACTTCCCCAGGTATACTACGTTGCCATAGAGGCGGCATTATCACTCACAATTTAAAAGGAAGTTTATACACGTATAATGTGTTAATATATAAATAAAGATTAATATGTAAAGATTGACAAAGGGTAAAGTTTTCTCATTTTAGATATATTTATAAAAATATATAATGACATCTTATTTACAGCAGATACTAATAAACTTCTAACATCATTCCACAATGTTAAAGTCATACTTTTCCAAAATCTTGATGTGTCATCGTGTAGTTTCATTATTCATTTAAAGGGTTTTAAAAGCTCTCAGTATTTTGATAAGTGGTTCCAATGCCTATTATTTGCTAATTATGGTAAACACATTCAACATATACAGTATTTATATGGGAAAATTACTGAGGGCATTGAAGACTGGGTGGGTCATTTTGGATGAGACAAAAATAATTAATGTACCTTGGAATTTTTTTTTAAATCAGTGGAGGAATCTGTCTGTTTATTAGCCCAAAATAATACAGCTTAGTTTCCTATAAAGCACCTCTTAAAAAAGCACAATAAAATAAGAAACGTATAATGATGCAGCTCACAGTATGGCTTTTGTGAGGTTGCTCATGGGTTAGTATATTTAAATATTAGTTCATATGAACCCATTCTAAATTTTATTACCCTCAGATAGTTCAGTAACTCAAATGAGTGATAATCTTCATCATATCTGATGATGCAAGTCATCCTTTAACTTCTAAGAAAAAGAAGTTGAATAAAAAATGTTTTTTCAAATCAATTATTTTTTCTCTACATAAATTGGATATTGCCTGAAACATATAATTTTAAAGCCCATATATAGTGCCTCATACAAACCCCCAAATCTCATAAAAATCTAGAGATCACATTTTTTTCCCTTGAGGTATTGTTACTTCATTGATATAGGTTGGAAATAGAGAGAAGACATTAGTAGCACATATATTTTTAAACTAGAGACATTTTTTAACAATTACCAAAAATGTTTTGCTATTATTTTGACATTGTGTTATTCGAGTCTTTAGACAAGTATTTTTTAAAAATACCTTAAGGAGTAGTAAGGGTTATTACAGATATTCTTACATGAGAATATATGTACTGCAAGTTCAGAATTGATTTTAGTCTCCCTGGGAAGTCACTTGACGTGTCCTCCAAGTAAGAGAATAAACAAAATTCCCCTTTTATTTTGCTTGTCCCACGGGGCTCTGAATCAATGACTATAGAGGAGTTTTGTTATATAATTACAAAGCACAAAAGGAATTTGCTGCAGGGAGAGTGATTTGGTGACAAACAAGAAAACAGCAAGATAAGACCCCTACAAATGTGATTCTTCTGGTGTTACGCTCAGCTCAGATCAACCCCATCCTGAACAAAACATCTCACAATGCTAACTGCACCCTTCTTAGAATAGAATGTCCTTCTCCAGCTTCTCTTCATGATGAAACTCCCCTTAACCTCCCTATGTCAATGCTGCTTTCAAGTTATTTTTGATTCCATAATTCAGAATTAGGCACCTTCTGGGTAACTACACAGATCCTCTTTCATAGCATCTACCAGACAGGTAGTAATGCTTACTAAACAATGATAAATGCCTTTGTAACTCTCAGTATAGTTCATGTATTTAGAAAACAATGACTGAATAAGAGCGCTAGGCCTTGAATGTCAGAGTAAAATCTTCTGTCTCTATAAAATCAAGTGCATCAGTTAAAGGTCATTGAAGAGTTGATCAGCAAGCCCGTTTTATCTCTAAACACTACTGTGATGTAATGGGTAGAATGGTTTGAACAGGTGTTACGGTTTGGATGTGAGGTGTCCCCCAAAAGCTCGCATATGTGGCAATGCAAGACATTTCAGGGAAGAAATGATTGAGTTGGAGAGTCTTAACCCAGTCAATGTATTAATCCTCTGAAGGGGTTAATGGAGTGGTAACTGGAGGAGATGGGGCATTGGGGTGTGGCTTTGGGGTATATATTTGTTTTGGTGAGAGGAGTCTTTCTCTTTCTGCTGTCTGATCATCATGTGATCCACATCCTGCGTCACCCTGAGGAATGCAGCCTTGTGTCCACTGATTGAGACCTCTGGAACCATGAGCCCCCAAGTAAATTTTGCCTTCTTTATAATTGTGCTGGTCAGGTCTTTTAGTCACGGCAGCGTAAATTTGATTAAAATAACAGGGATGACAGTAAATGTGAAGAGAATTGTTTAGAAAATATTTCTCTAATTTAGGGAAGAGATGACAGTACAGATAACAAAAAATCTCAGTCAAGATATAAGTAATGCAGTTAATGGATATGAAGATGCTATTCATGAGATAAAAGTATAATGACTCCCTAGAAATACATCATGGAGATGTGAGATGAGCTAGAAATAAAAAATGATCCCCGAGGTCCTGAAATATTTGCATCAATAATTATGCCAATCATTGGAACAGGAAATTCTGGAAGAAATTCTTGATTTAGGATACAGATACAGTATAGGAGGTGTTCCTAAAGAATTCCAACAGCAATCATAAAGAAAAGTAGGTGTGAAGAAGATTTGGAGATGGAACAATGAGAGAGATGGGATAAAAAATAGAAATGTGCTTTGTCTCAAAGCTTAAGGAGACCACTGGAGTTATAGGTCAGTGGTAGACCTATAACTTAGCTTGTGGAGGTCCTGACTTCCATCCCTATGACTTTACAAATTTGTTATTGTTGTTGTTTTTTGCTCTGGTGCAATGGTACTTGGCTGTAATCCCAGCATTTGAGTAGGTTGAGGCAGGAGGATCTCAAGTTGCAGGTCAGCCTCAGCATCTTAGTTGATAATTAAAGCTCAATATCAACATAATCCATCAAAATAAATTTTAGCAAATAGAACATGAACGATAGAAGAGTTCTAAAATCAGAAAAATATAACTTAAATAATATTATATTTCATATATTTTTAATGTAAAGAATGTATCTTTCAAACTGTGTTAGTGTACCTATAGAAATGAAAAATAAGAGGAAAATATTGGTGTTATTCATCAGCTAAGGGATTGCCCTAGCCAGGTATTGTCATATTTTGAATAAAGAGGAATTAGGTTATCTTTGCCTGATGCAATTAAGTATTTAACATTATTATAAAATTCCCTTGTTCTCTTTCTGTTTTCACAAAGCTATCTTTTCATATTGATTTTACTTATTTAAGTTCTCCACAGGGAGAATACACTAGGTGTGAGAATTTGCTCTTTTAGTCTGCTTAGCAATTATGGTGCTCTATATAAATTATATACACCATACATCATCAAACTCATTTTATAGACCAGTTTTAGGATCCCTGTTAATGGCAATTTGGTCTAGAGAAGTTAACTTAATTGATATGACAGATTCCAATTGCTGAATATATAACCTGAGGAGAGAGTCCACATTTCAGCAACATACTCGGGTGAAACCCTTCAGGAAAGCTGGTGAGGAAAAACCATTTGATGACATGTACTTTTCTGCACCAGCATCCCTTATTGATTATGAGGTTGTTCTTATTTCCATTTTCACATTTACAAGTCTGTACCTCATGGGTCATTATAATCACTTTGCTGGCAGATACCGTTTATTTTCCATTGCACTTAGCAAATTGCTGTAGACATATTGGATCCTGAACATAAAATAAAATTCTGAGTGTTTATATAATTTTATTGATGTGAATGTGCACATGCTCAGAGCATAATTTGGTTGGCAGCAAAGTTATAGTTTATGTCCACTCTCCATTTACTTATTCAGTTCTCTTGTGCTGAAGACTAGAAACCCTGAGGGGCAAGGGTATTATTGCAAATATTGTATACACTTTCTAGATCTTGGATTTTGGTAGGTAGAAATTAGCTAAAAAGAAAAAGTTCTGTAGCATACTTGAAGGTTTTAGCAAAACTGACATTCATGTGAAACACAGTTGCAATGTACCATCAAGAACAGATTGCCCATAACATGCTCTGTTTGTGATGGGATATTAAAGACCAGCTCTCATAATTTTTCACTTCACATTTATAGATTTGTTTCTGCTGACAAAATAGTGGAAATGTAATTAAATGTTTAGTTTAATTAAAATGGAAAATAAAGGCTTGTTCTCAGAAATTCAATGCAGTTCCCAAAATAGCAAACATAAGTGATTATGTGTCTTAAAAGCATGTAGTTCTGGTTCTTTATATGCATGTACTTCTCTCTAATTTTCAACTAAAATTACACTCATTTATTGAACCATATCTAAATTCTGCATTGTCATCAAACACACACACACACACACACACACACACACACACACACACACACACACCAACATCTACTCAGAATGAATGCAAAGTTTAGAATAACATTTATATTATGAAAATTGGCCAAGGTTTGCCTGGTGAATTGATAAGATATAATAAGTACTGAGAAACTCATAAAGATACATCTGCACCAGGGGTGAGCCAAATATTTCTGTAACATGCCAGAGAGTAATGTTCTTGGCTTTGCAGGCTGTATGGGTCTCTATCAAAATTACTCAACTCCAAAGTGTGGTAGTATGAAAAGAGCCACTTTATAATCAGATGAATATGATTGTGTTCCAGTAAACCTTTATCTGTGAACACTGAAATTGGAATTTCATATTATCCTTACATTCCACTAAATACTCTTATTTTATTGTTCTTAACTAAGGAAAAAAAAATGTAAAGACTTTCTTAGCCCATAAAACATACAAAAGGAGGTGGCAGCCCAAGGTATCCTACAAACTGTTCTGCAAATTAGCAGAATTACGATCTAGAATGCTCTCTTTCTGTCTGTCATTCTCTCTCTCTGTCTCTGTCTCTGTCTCTCTCTCTCTGTCTCTCTCTCTCTCTCTCTCTCTCTCTCTCTCTCGCTCTCTCTCTCTCTTTCAGGTTAGCACTTCAAGTCACTCCACACAGGTCTCTGATCTCCACTTTATATCTTGCACACTGTACTGTATTCACACAGGTACTTTTTGCCTCTTCCATGAGCACTCCCTTCTCTGTTTTATTTATTTAGTTATGCTTAAAAATCCTTCCTACATTCAAAGGCTGTATGGATATTTAACTATTTTTCTAAGCATTTTTATGCACTTGTTTTTTCTTAAAATCAGTCACTGTGTATTCAACACATTTGTCAAGCATAGCTCAATACTGGGTTTTCATGAGAAGATGTCTCAGTCAGGATCAATCCCAGTCATGCTTTTTTTGGTATAGGCTAGATCAGAAAATCTGCCTTCCTTTGGTATTCCAAATTGTTAGCTAATTGATCCTCTATAAATAATTAAATCATATAACTTTTCCATTTATAACTCATTTATCTAGTTTTTCCTTTTCTAATGTGAAATGGCACTTTGCCATGTATTAAATCTTTCTAACTTTTGAGATATTTGTCTGAATTGTTTTTGGCTGCATTAAACCATTTATTTGTATAAAAGTTATGTTTTTAACAATTATATTAATAATATATCTGATATTTTTGGGCAGTCTATAATGACTTCCCTTATTCAAAATTGTCTTGGAACCTTCAGCTTATTGATTTGAAATGTAACTCATAAAGTTGTCAAGTTAAAAAAATTTATTCAAATATTTGTTTATATAATTATACCTGAGTATTGCTATGTTTAATTTTTCCTCATTAAAAATTTATATCTCTTTTAGTTTCTTTTTAAATTTTTATAAATTTTCTTACAAATGTCTTAATTTTCTATGTTCATGTTACAAACATTTTTCATGTATATCCAAAATATAAATCACCATATAAATATGTCACACAAAATTGCTAATTTATCAAGCAGACTTATTTGTACTTATGAAATATTTCTAAATACTCTTTCATGAAGTATGTAAATCAACACTGCTTTAAACAATTATAATAGTTTTGGTTTTAATTATAAAATATTTTGTGATAATTGAGGACAATATGGACACCAAGAGAAATAAGGAATGGAAAAATTAAAAGTACATTCATATTTCATAAATCCAAGCATTACCACTTAATAATTTATAATTTTAATTTTTATGACCATTTTAATTGCCATTATGGAAATTATGAATATTTATGATTTAAATTTTCCAACAGTTCAAAATATTTAGATGAGAAGGGGTATTCTTCCTCTAAGAAATACTCCTCAGAGAATTCCTTATTTTTTTATTCTTCTTATAGACCATACATATGTATGTATGTTTATATATATGTATACTCCACATTCTTGTGACATATTCCATATTCTTATAAATAAAATAATTTATCTATGGCTTAATACTGTTAAACCATTTATTCACTCTTGGCCCCTGCTGTTTGCTATCTAAAATTCTTTTTGTCTGTATTTTTATTGCTTGCAATTTTCATTTTCTCTTTTTTCATTTCCTCAGCCTGGTTGTAATCAGACTTTACAAATACTATGAAATCTGTTTCCTATCACCCTTTACAAATACTATGCATCATCCTTTACAAATACTATGAAATCTGTTTCCTATCCACCTCCCATCCTGCCTTTTAATCTTTTCTTTTTGTGTGCTGTAGGTTGATTTTATATTGATGTGAGCATGGAGTTGTTTTCCTATGTTTTAAGAGTTTATCAAAGGTGAAAATCAATGGTTTCAGTTCACTTTTGGAATTATATCTATTTGAAATTGTTACACAAAGAACAATCTCCTAAGCATCAAGTTTTAATGAACATTTCCAAACTTGTCTCATGATTAGAATCAATTCGTGGGAAGGTTGTTAATTTGGATTCCTAGATATCTTTGATTTCATTGTTCAAGAGATGTCTAGAAATTTTCAGGCCTGGTGACACACACCTGTAATTCAGAGACTCTAGAGCCTGAGGCAAGAGAATCTCACATTGGAGACCAGCCTCAGCAACTTAGGGAAAACCTATCTTCAAATAACAATGAATAATTAAACAAATAGGACTGGGGATATAGCACTTCTGCATTCAATATCAGTAACAAAAATAAAATGAAATAAAAATAGAAGAAAGAAAACAAATAAGAGAAGCCTAATACTTGTTCAATAATCAGACAAGATTGACCTGACCATCCCTTTTTAAATCCATGATCAGTATTACATGTATTAGTGTCTGTCTTCATTTTTTTAGTTTAATTATCTCTCATTTTATTATGGAATCAATCTCAAATGGCATACATAGATATATACATATTATACACACACACACACACACACACATACACATTTGTGAGATATATGAGATTGTTGCCAAAGGACCTAAAGTGTTGTGAAGTTCTTGTCTAATCATATTTCAGGAATAAATTCATGGACAATTTTATATATAATTTGCCCCTTTGGGATTCTTTAAACGTGAAAATAGAATATTCTGTGGGATAGTGTATTTCCCCAGTAATTTAAAGCCCAATAGAAAATGCCTATTTTAACCTTTTACAACCCTTCAAAGGGACCACAGATGTATGTGTGTACATTCACACACACATACACACACAGGCACATACTGATAATTATGTTTGTTGAAATCTTAAGAGTTTGTAGATTTTCATGCACTTTGCAGTCTTTGCCTTTTGAGCATTTTGTATGTGAAAAAATAAAAACTGTTCAAATTTTCTAAAATGGTCTTAACAAACACTTGTCTTTTTTTCTCTTTGCTAATATATACTCGTTCTAAAAATTTCAAAGTCTATAAAAATTGCTGCAAGCAACACTGACAATGTTTCAAACAATTAAATCTTTGTATTTAATTTTCACATTAAATAGTGACAATTTACTAGGAAACACACTCAACAGGTGAATTGCTCCTTTATGTTAGGCTAGTATTCTGCTTTTTCCAGGTTTCACATGCTCACGGTTGTGCTCTGCAGGTTCTGTGATTGGCAAACCAATCCTCTTTATCTCTGGGCTCTCAGTTTTGTCCTCTGGAACTTTGAAATAGAGAAAATCTATATCTTCCTTGAACAGATTGTGGATGGCAGCAGATCCCTTCTTTAGCCCTGCCTTTCACTTTTCAGAGAGCAGGTAATCTCAATAGCATAAGATGTCAACCAATGAACCATATTGCTATCACCACAAATCATCTCGTATTTTTCTTTTGTAATCTGTTCTCTTCTTTGGTGCAGTCAGTTATAACTTAGCTACATTGTGGAGGATGCTATTTATAAACATATAGGTACTTTGATAAACCTAAAACAGAAATTGAGCAGTTTTGTCTATTGTTGTAAGTTATTTTCTGAGTGTACATTTTACACCAGACACAATAATAGGTGAATTGCATATCTTGTCTCCTTAATTAAATGTAGTTGCCAATGCTCTTTCATAATGTAATGTTATAACACCAAAAGATGAGTAAATTTGAGCTGGTGTTTATAAAAGGCAATACACCAAATATATGGCAATGCTCAAAATTGACCCAAACTGTTATCTATCCAAGCTTTAGTTTCTCTTTAATGTTTATTTAAAAAATAAAAAGAATGATGTAAGAATTGAACAGAAAAGAACTCAGTTTTACAATATGTTCAATAAACGAGCTAGGGAAAATCCATGAATGGTTATTAAATGGATAACGCCGTTTCAATATAAAAGTTACATCAGTTGGATCTCTGTTATATGTGGAATAAAATTCAAAACATAGAGAATTGTACTAGAAAGATTTAGGGGACTTTAGAAAGAAGAGATTCTGGCTTGAGGAATGTGATGAGGAAACAATCAGTGTGGGTAATGACTAGTTAGTAGTAATGGAGAGAACATATGGTGAGGGACTGTATGTGTAAAACTGCCAACGCTAACAAATGAATATTGGTGGCTTGAGGAATCTTCACATAGACAGAGAATGACAATGACAGCCCCACACTGGCAATGGCTTGAAGCCTATATAAATGTAGCCTTGAGCAAGAATGCAGTATCTTGAGAATAGCCTGATCCAACCTATGCTTTTATGTTGCCGTTTTGAGTACCCAGTGTTGACCAGGATGATAAACTGAAAGCCTGAATTTTCACGTCTGTCGTGAGAAATGTCATGCAATTCTTAATGGCCTATGCTGAATGCAAGACTGGGTTTAACAATGTAGGACCCCCATGGGTTGTTAATTTCAGCACACAATTAACTTGTTTTATAAAAAGAAAAGAATAATAATATAAGCCATCCTGAAATGGCCAATCTAATCAATCTCCCTTAAATCTAAAATTGACACTGACGACATGGAATGGACACACTTTCTAGACAGCGCTTCAAAGACACTGCTCTCTTTTTAACTTACTCTGTTCTTTATGGGGTTGATGGCATCTACTATATATTCATTGAGTTACAAATAATCAGACTTCATGCAATGATCCATTCTTTTCCAGGGTATATCTAGTTTTCTTTCAATCTCTCTTTCTAGTGATATAAATAAACTTTAAAATTAAGCAGCTTCTCTTTCTATTATATACTCAAATATTAATATATATATATTATATATATATTCAAAGTAAGGAAAGGTAGTACAGTTTGTATCTCAATTTCTTTCTTTGCATGCAGTTTTTAATTTCCTCTATGAATAATTATATATGCTTAGTGCTTGGCAATCCTTTTATAAAGGGACTTTGAATAAACAAGGAAATGGTAAAGCAGAGCTAATCACACACTCTTAAATGGAGATCAAGCTTCTTATGCATTAAAATAAAAAGAAATTATGAGATTTCATTTGACAATTTTGCATGCTGTAGAATATGCAAATTTCTACTATACTGAGAGTTAATTTGATCTATTTTTAGTTGCATATTTTTTCCACAGTGACCAAACCTTACCATGGTTTCCACATTTTTACCTTGTCAGTCTTTGCAAATGTGAGAAAAGTTCTGTTTACTAATCAGAAATATTTAAGTCTTCAAGTGAATAAAATGACTCTAGAAATCATATCAACTGAAGATTTGGGATGTTTTTTCTGATCAAGACTTCTGAGGATGTCTTGAAGTGCTGTCTCTTTTCTCTCCTGTTCTCTCCTCTACTTCTCCCCGCCCCCCCCTCATTTTCCTTCCCCATTTCACACTCTGCTTTCTCATTTCCCTCCTCTAACTTCTCTATCTCTCCTCTCTCTTTCTCTCTCCCTCTCTCTCTCCCCCTCTCTCTCTTACTCTCTCTCTCCCTCTCACTCTCTCTCTCTTTCTCTCTTTCCCCTTTCCCTCTCTCTCTTGCTGGTCACTAACCTACATGGTTCTGTCATTGATTCTTTAGAAAATTTTCTCTTCTGAAGTGAGGGTTGTAACGACATATTATTTTACTATATTGTTATCACTATCTGTGCATGACTCATAAAATTATTTCACCCACCCAAAACTATTTCTAAGCATTTCCAAAGATGCAGTCTTATATTGCCAAGTGATTCTTGGAATTTTCCTCAAAATGTTATCTAACACCTTAACATCACATATTCCAAACTGAACCTATTATGCTCCCTAACAGATGTTGTAATTTTCTTCCTTCTCTCTACTAATGATGGTGCTATATTTTCCAGGACCAACTGAGCTAGAAAACTCTGATTCATTCTTAGCTCCAGTATGTTACATTTAATTCTTTCTCTAAATATCTCCAATTTGTGTATCTTTCCTTTATCTATTCTCATACTAAATTTAAGGCATTCATTATATTTTTCTGTATTATTATAACAATAAAATTGCTACAACTTATTCATTTTGCAATATATGTATTAAGATAAAATACCTGTAATGCATTCAAAACCTTGGAAACTGTAGGCAATGCTCCCAGCCAGTCAACTTCATCTTAACATCAGGCTCCTGTTAGGATTTCTCTGCTCCAACACCTTACTAGCTAATGTTGAAAATTACTAACTATTAAATAGGAACTTCCAACCACTGACTGTTCTTCAGTTGTATGAGAGGCAAGCACTCTTGTCACACGACAGATGGTAAAGTAGAGTAGACTATGAATCTGAAGAAACTCCACGTGGAAGGAACTCAGTGAATTATTTGAGGACTATTAATTAACACACAATGATTGGAACTTGAGTCTGTGGACTGGCACTACTGGTGATTAGGGCTACAGAGTAGGCCCAAAACCTCTGTAACTAAACCAGTTCCCAAAACAGAGGACTCATACTGGGTTCAATGTTCTACTGTTGCCATCTTGAACTTATTAATAAGTTTGGAATAAGTGTTCCCACATTTCATGTTCCAATGTTTTCTCAATGGCATAGTTGGCTCTGGAGTTATGGAAAAGAACACCGGAGTTAATACACAGAATTTTATGTTTGCTATTGTGAATTTGTGTGTGTGTGTGTGTATTGGTGTGTGTGTGTGTGCATATGTGTGTGTTGGAGGTGTGTGAATGGTGGTTCTTTCAGTGATTCAAGAAGCCCAAAACCAGAAGTGAATATGAAGTACCTTTGAGTCCCCTTCTGTGCTTTTAGGGACTTTATGCAACATTTATCATTTTCTTTTATTCATTTTATTTTAAAATATATTTTATAATCATGTGCTTCCTCTTTTTTGACTAGGTAAGTTTGTTTCTACTCAGAAACAATTATAATAATAATATAAAACATCCATTTTGAACTCCATGCAAATTTATTATTTTATGATTTTGTTTTGTATTTAAATTTTTGTAAGTTGATCTGTTTTCATTTGCCTGTAAACTATCTTCTTTTGCCACCAGTCCCTTGCTTCTGCCAATGTCACTATTACAAATAACCTTAAATTTCCAGTGATAACATGACAATTCACTTCTTATGCTACCAGACACAATATGGTCCATTCTCAAGTGTGGTGTACATCTCTCTTTCTTCAGTTCTGTGACTCTAAGACCTTCTGATTTTCTTTTTACTGCGTCGTTGTTTGAGATATCCACTTTAAGGGATTCTCCCCCATGGCTCTCGCACACTCTTCTATTATCATTTAGGGCTTTTTCCTTTTTATGCTACCTTTGAGCAAATTCATAAAACACAGTTCATTGTAGACTAAAAACTATGTATAAACCACTTCCCAAATTTCTTTGCTACTCTAACTTGTTCTCTGAGTATAAAGGCAATGCTTAAGTGACAACCATGTGTTAATACCTGTCAGATCTCTCAAAGTCAAGGTGAACTCAAATGAAGTTATCTGCTTCCTTCAAACTAGTTTCCTCTGCCAGGGTACTCCCTGGTTATATTAATACTCCAGTCGGAACCCAGAGACCTTCACTACATTCTCCCTTACTCATCATATTCAACCTATTACAAAAGTGTGATTTATTTATTTATTTTTTATTTTTTACATACTGGATTTGGATTCATTGTACACAAATGAGATACATCTTTTTGTTTCTATGGTTGTACACGATGTAGATTCACACCATTCCTGTAATCATACATGTACATAGGGTAATGATGTCTGTCTCATTCCACCATTTTTCATAACCTCCCTCTAATTTCCATCTACATAATCTAAAGTTCCTCCTTTCTTCTCTCACTTCCACCCCACCACCTTCATTATATATCATCATCCACTTATCAGTGAAAACATTCGACCTTTGGTTTTTTGGAATTGGCTTATTTTACTTAGTATATTCTCCAACTCCATCCATTTACTTGCAAATACCATATTATTCTTCTTTATAGCTGAATAATATTCCATTGTGTATATATACCACAGTTTCTTAATCCATTCATCTGTTGAAAAGCATCTGGTTTGGTTCCACAATCTAATTATTGTGAACTGAACTGCTATAAACATTGACTTGGCTGTGTTACTGTAGTTTGCTAATTTTAAGTCCTTTGCGTATAAACTGAGGAATGGGATAACTGGGTCAAAAGGTGAGTTCATTCCAAGTTTTCTGAGGATTCTCCACACTGCTTTCCAAAGTGACTGCACCAATTTGCGACTCTACCAGCAATGGAAAAGTTTGCCTCTTTCCCCACATCCACGCCAACATCTACTATTGTTTGTGTTCTTGATAATAGCCATTCTAATTGAAGTAAGATGAAATCTTAGAGTTGCATTTCTCTAATTACTGGAGATGTTGAACACTTGTGAAAAGAGAGCCTACAGAGTGGGAGAAAATCTTTTCCACACGAACTTCAAACAGAGCACTTATCTCCAAAATTTATTAAGAACTTACAAAACTTTACACCAAAAATACAAAGAACCCAATCAATAAATGGGCCAAGGAACTGGACAGACACTTTATGGAAAAAGACATATAGGCAATTAATAAATATATGAACAAGTGTTCAACATCTCTAGTAATTAGAGAAATGCAAATTAAAACAACTCTAAGATTTCATTTTTAACTTCGAGTATTTTGTTTATCCATCTTCACATTTTATCCCTAATACAACTGGTGAAGTCAGTGAAGCCATAACTTACTAGATTATTTTTATTACAGCATTATAATTAAATATAGTACTTGAGTTCACTTTGATAAAATCATTCATGCATGGAATTTGACTTATTCCTTTTCAGTCTCAGTTCTCCCCACCTTTCCTTCCCCTCCTTCCTTCCCCATTTTTTCTTACTTTAATCTACTGATCTTCCTTTTGCTCATTTATTTACGTGTCTTACATTGGAACATTCTACATATACATGCAGGTGGATTATTACCTGTATAATACTTATATATGCATGATTTTGTTATTATTTTGTTATATAGCATGATTTTGTTAAATTCTTTCTACATTTTCTTCCCTTTCCCATCCTTCCACCCTCCCTATAAATGCCCTTTTTCAACTCCACTGATCTTCCCTATATCTTTCTGATAGATTATTGTTAATAGCTTCCAAATTGTAATTAGTTTGACTCTCTAGTGTCTGACCACTATGGTTACAGGGTAGAGATTCAGTAGTGAGATCAAATGACACCATGTCACCATCAGACTTAAAAAGAGTCATTTGATAATGTCAAAGGCTTTCGACAAGAATAGAACTTCTGGAGAAGTAACTTTCTGCTTCTTTCCATTCCATCTTTCCTTTCTGTTTCTGCCTGAAGTTCTCTGATGTGAAAGATTTTGTGAACGTGTCTAGATCTCAAACTCTCTGGCCTCTTCTCGTCACTTCGGAATAATCTCTCATTATCCAGGAAACTCCCTAAATACTCAGGGTGGACTGAGATACATTTATGTACTTTCATAACATCCAGTGTGTGCCTCTATAACAGGATCATGTTAGGATGAAATGTGGATATTTAAGCTTCCTCCATTCTAGCATTACATTCTTTTTGCGGGGGCAGGGGGAACTGGGGATTGAACTCAGGGACACTTGACCACTGAGCCACATCCCCAGTCCTATTTTGTATTTTATTTAGAGAAAGGGTCTCACTGAGTTGCTTAGAGCTTTGCTTTGGCCAAGACTGGCTTTGAACTCGCTATCCTACTGCCTCAGCCTACCAAGCTGCTGGAATTATAGGTGAGCTAGCATTATATTCTTGAGGCAAGTCCCATACCCACTTATGGTTGCAAACCTTGCACTTAGGATGAACTACATTAAGCTGAAGCAAAATCTGGAACAGTAAACTGTCATGTGTTCTCAAAGATTTTAGAGCTTATCTCTGCATAAGAGCATGGCAATCAGCACATTATATTGTACTGTGTCACGTGCATCACGTGTTAATATAGGAAGCTTACATAGAGGACTGATTAATGCTGTTTCAGGCCATCCAAAAGTGGTCCAGAAAAGTAAAAAGAATTTTATATACATTTTACTCATAGTCATCTTCTCAGAAATGCCTTAACATTCTACAGTAAATACTTCCATTGAGATCTTAAACAGGAATATAAGCATACAGCAAAATATCATAAATGTGATGTATTCCATAAAGTGTTTGTTCAGAATATTCTGTGGAACTATTTCAAAATAACTGGATCCAAAATTTTGAGTATTCAGATGACTGCAAATATCTGTAGATCTGTAGGTCTATAGGTCTCCAGAGGCGCATTTGTTTTTTAAAATATATTTTTTGTTTGAAGCAATTTCCCATTCATCAATTTATATTTTTTCTCTTTTTCATTTAAACCTCACCACAGATTCTGCCTCTACCAAGAGTGTTTTATCAGCTCATTGAAAGTAATTCATCAATTTTTAATACATAAAGAACATTGTCCATGTATAGCACATAAAATTTGTGGTGTTGTATTGTATTTCTGTAATTTTTCTGGCTTTTTAGCTTAAAGCTAGAGAAGGTAACTTGCTTCTGACATTCTGCATGTATTTTCCAAAAATAAATCTAATCATGTGCACAAATATGTTTATTTTTATATGCATAAGTACATTCACACACATTTTATGCCAATTATGAGAAAAAAGTACAGAAACTTCTACTGAACTAAATTTTCCAACTTGTCTTCCAATGATGTATTAAAATAGTTTAAGAGATTTATAGTTCTCAATTAGCAATAACGTGATAGAGTAAGGATATGAATAGACGTTGTGAATGAAAACAAGGAATGGTCCATAAACATTCCAGGAATCACTCGAATATAAAAAGAAAAAATGAAATATTAATTTTCAGCTAATATGTAAGCAAACTGAAAAAATGCTCTTGCTCAGGGGTATCAAAGAATGAATTAATCTTTTATTACTGTCTAATCATGCTGCAAATCAATAAATAATCGTGAGCTTTAAGAAATGACCATGGATAATCGAATATATACAAATGCAATAGGCAGTGATCCAGGTAAAGAATCATATACAGAGTCATTCATTGAACATTTTTATATTATCTAAAACTTGGCAGAAACAATAATGTTTACTGACGAAGAAAGGATCAAAGTATATTACATATATATTGTGGAGAGTGATATATAATGTGGAAAGTAATTTATTGAAAATGTTGGATAAGAACTTTTAGTGACAGAGAAATCTGATATATTACAATGTAAAAGGCAAGATAAATTCATCATTTTTCAAAGTCTCTCATGATATTCTTAGGCTAAACAATAATAAGACTGAGAGTGACTATATAGTACTACCTCTCTAGAATGGTAACAGATCACATAATCATATTTAATTTTTCTGAAAATATTAATGATTTAATCAAGTGGATGATCTGATTATTAGTGAAATTACCCTTAATTTTTATAAACTGAGGTTATAAAATGATTTTAAATTCTTTTCTCTTTTCTGATATTTATAAACACTGTATCCTCAGTTCAATATAATATTTCTTGGATGGTTAGAAATCTTACAATGCCTCAGGATCATCTAAACATCAATTTTCATTATATATCACCAAAAAGGTGAATACAGATATGGAAGGTTGAATTGAGTGGATGCTTTCCCCAGGATATTCCACAGGAACCATAGTTTCTATTTTAATAGAAAATTCCCAGCTAAGAGTTTGATTTGTTTCTTTCTACTACGATGAAGCACAAGAAGCAAATATGACTTATAATATTAGTACTATACATTTATTGGTGGGGTCAACTAACTTTTGTCCAAAGTAGGAGAACCATGGTTCTCCTACCCTGTGTCCTGAATGCCCTGATTTTCAAAACTTTATCTCAGATTTTAATTTACAATACTGGCTTCCCTGTTTCTTAGGCTTTTGTGTTTGGACTGGAACTATTGGACCAGATTTTCTGCTGCAGATGCAGATCATACAATTTCTCAGTCAATAAGTAATTGTGCAAGTCATTCCCTCATGAATCCTTTCCTAGATACCTCTATCTATATTTGTATTTAAATAGCCATATAATCTATGTAACTACAGTCCTACATGCCATTGTTTATGTTTCTCTGGAGAACCCTGACTTGTCCAATAGGTAATATTATTATGGCTATTTTACCAACAAAGAAACTAAGCACATATAGTGATGTAATTTAACATATTTGTTTGCTTTCTCATACTGTGTTCTCAACTAATGTGTCATGTTTACTCAATAACAGTTGGTTCAAGTTATATATTGGTGGAATTCCAAAAGCATTTTAAGGTCTGAAAAAATGGTGGAAGCTCATCATATGTATCAGAGCAAGGTACTTTCTCAGAACCCTTGAAAGTTGGGTAAGTCAGGTATCGTCACAGGGAAAGTAAGGAATGGGATCACCAAAAGGGTGAAGGAAGTAAAGGATTTAAAGATGGGATTAGCTTTGTCAGGTAAAGTAACACAATATGATAGTACTTATAAAAATATAAACTAATGATAAAAGCCAAGAATTAACTATTAACTCTCTAAAATGAAATACTACAGATAATTTCTCAATAGTTCAAAGTTCAGTAATAACAGCACAAACTTTATTGTTATTTTTGCTTTTAAAAGGATGCCTAAGTTTACATTTACATTTTGATTACCATAATGCATACTTGCTTTTTATTGAAAATATTTCCAGTAGAAATCTCTTAATCTTATTCATGAGAGTTTTGATTCTAAGACTTGTCTCTACTTTCATATCTTTTTTGGCAGCACGAGGAAACAAGAGATTGAACTCAGGGGCACTTGACCTCTGAACCACATCCCCAGAACTATTTTGTATTTTATTTAGAAGCAGAGTCTCACCGAGTTGCTTAGCACCTTGTTGCTGCTGAGGCTGGCTTTGAAGTCACGATCTTCCTGCCTCAGCCTCCCCAGCCCCTGGAATTACAGGTGTGTGCTACTGCACCCAGCTTCTATTTCCAAATCTTTTTTATTAATCCAGTTATGGAATTTCTGTTCTGCTACACTGAGATAAAACTTAACTTTTTTCAAGAGATTTTAACAAAGGTATAGTTCTTCAACTAGGTATACTAGCTTGTTGTATAATCTTTTATGAATTATTTTGGTGTTCATATCATAGATAAAAGCCAGGATTAGAACATGTTGAGGATAGATTTGGACTTGGAACTCTGCAGCTTAATATAGTAAAATAGTAAAATCCCCTCAACTAACTGCTTCTACATTTCTAATCCTGTGTGTATGGTTGTTTAACCAGTTGCCACATAAAGTAATTGTATTTGAACTTCTTCATGTGATTATAGTGAAATCATGACAGATAATTGTGATGTTCCAAAAGTCCCTGTCACACACTAGCCCAATTTCCAGTTTGGCACTTTCTATCTCTGGGTGATGCAGGCATAGGAATCCCACAGTATTTTCCTAACTATGGTTCTCTCACCTCTTTACCAAAGCACCTCATGATTTTGCCAAGCTCCACACTCAGTTCTATATGCCTTAGTTTTTTTTTTTTTTATCTCTTTTCAGTTTAGTTTTGAAAGCTGAAAAAACTATTTCCCTCTAGTTTAGCTGCATTATTTATCCTCATCATAATCTCATATCTCCTACAGTACTATCATTTTTAAAAATTCTGTCATGTACTTTATATGATTTATGTTCAACAAGGTTTATCATTAAAATTTAGGGTTTATAATTAGTACATTTTCAATTTTCTTGGAAATCAGTATACTCATTCTGTTTTTTATACTGTAGCAGTTATGTTATGCCGATATAAGTTGCATATGCAATAGATGCTGAATTTTACTTTTTTGCTCTGTCAAGTATCAACAATATAATATTGGATTCAAAAAGCTCATTGAATATTTTATATTTTACATACACTTAAGAATACTAAAAATGTGCAGTCATTGAACTTACCATTATTCTGAGTAAAGGCAACACTATTGTTTAGAACTAATCACACGCAAAGTTGTCTTTGAAATATTCTTGATAGATTTCTGTCTTTCACTTTCTTGAATAAATATTTTCCTTCCTAGGATTCTACAGTTCTTAATCCGAAGTGTGATAAAAGATTGACTAAAGTTGAAATTTATTCAGTTACCTTTAATAATAAAATCAGAGGCCATATTTTTGTCACCAAAAGTTTTCTACTGACATTTAACCAAAATATGTAAACTACAGTTCTTCTTATCCAAACACATAAAAGAATTGCAAAGAAAATTGCCCATTGCTTCATAGTTTTACCAACTGTTTTTCTCGACATAAAAATGAAATCACTTATCTTATTATTGTAAACAATAATAAAATGGTAGCTATAAAGGTGGTACATACATTAAGTAGTTCTAATGTGATTATCATTTCACAAAACAGCAAAATATCAAGTTTTGTACCTTATATATATATATATATATGACATTTGTATATATTTTATATATCTTCAAGACTTTTTAAAAATGAACCAATGAACCCTGTTTGCATGGTTGACTGTTCCAAATGCTGAATTATAACGAGCGGAATCACAACATTTCTTTTACATTCTTTCTTCATTTATGTTTAAAAGCATTATACTGCCTCCTAAATTTCCAGGGTAAAATTGAGCATGAGATGACATCTAAAGAGACAATTTTCTGAGTCTCTCTCTCTCAGAAAATGATCACAGCTTAGCACTACAATTTTATCTTTCCAGTTTCTATAGTCGAACCAGCATCAATCCTGTGTTGGATTCTTCTCTGTCACAAGCTAAAATGATTCTTATAATTCTCCCAAGGTAACATAAGAGGGGACTCAGTATCAGAAATGTCCATGCTTTCAGTTTCAGAGATTAGCTATGTAATAAATCCTGTTGACTGATACATTGTCTACTTTTTGAAATAATCTCTGACATAAAGGGAAAAATAAGTACCTGCCCACCACCTGCCTTCCCCCAAGCAGCACGTTCTGTATTGGTTCACTTGCTTTCTTTTTTTTTTAACTTGAAAATACAACAGCTGTACTTAGTGGCTGACAGGTTCGCTTTTCTGTGGCTAGGAATAGCTGGCACAGTTTCAGGATATCAAACTTCGAAAGCCACTTAAATCCAGTGTACATTGCACCATTGGGTTTGTGGAGAATCTAGAGCCCTTAATCTGAGTGCAGTCTCATTGATACAAATCCTCCCTTGGTGAATGGATTCTTTTTCCAGAAATGGATTGTACTGTTTGGCAGTTTTGACAATTCCCCCTGCATGTCATCCCCCTCACGAGTAAGTGCCTGTTGACTTCCATTATGACAGTCCACTGGATGTACTTATTATGGTCTTATCCAGGGAAAACCACCAAGGAAGGCTAGCAGAAACATGTTTTGTTTTCAAGTGCATCCTTAGGATGCTCATTGCTGGTGCCTGAGCGAAGACTTCAATAACAAGCAGGCAAACAGACTTTTTACCTCATTTGAGCAGGGACAGAAAAATAAATAGTTAGGTTTCTCTAGAGAATGCCATAATATGAATTTTTAAAGTTATTCTCCATGACCTCTTGCAGACTGAAAGCTCCTCTCTAAATTCTGTTTATTTTTCAGGACTGTTTCCTTGTGTGCCCAGAGCTTCATCAGCATAGTAACATTTGAAATTCATTCTTTTTGAATATCTCATACAATTATTAAAAATGACTAAGAATTTGCATCTAGACACTATGGATGGCACATCCACCATTTGAATTAGAAGCCCTGCAAGAGGGAATATGCACAAATAATATATAACCTGGATTCATCATTCTTATGCTATTGTTTCTGTTCTATTTTTCTCTACTACTTTAATTTTGGAGATTTCCTAATTCAGATTGACTTCTAACATCTTTCGTAAGAGCACCTAAGCCTTTGATGTCCGATTCCTTCACAATTGGAAGTAATCTAATCCATAAACTTTGTTCCTTGTTTATATAGTTTTTTTTTAAAATCACATCAAACTTCAAAATCAAATAAATTCCTCTACATTTTACATCAGTCAACTGAAATAAAGACAATCAAATATTACTATAGGTGATGCACAATATTTCCTCTTCGGTTCTTTACATTTCTAATAAATACCACTTACTTTATCTTCTCAAACTCATTACCCGTTTTTAGAGCAGGGGAAGGGGAAAGATAGAGATGATCACAATTCAAGTAACCTTTGTCAAAATTTTACCATAAATTAGGAATAACTATACAGATTTTCACTGAATCTTCACAGAGACCCTCTGAAGTGAGAAAAGTCTAGAAAAAAAGTCCTATGAAGCTGAAAAAGTGAAAAAAACAAAACAAAAACACACATACATACGGTCAGGTATAGATGAAAGACCCAGGCACGATTTGAATTCATTTCTTCTCTTTCCCCTATCACATGACTTTTCTTAGGTTTAAGATTTTTTTGTTCCTTTAAACCTCTGAGCCTGGGCATTTGTAGTTTTATCAACTCAGTAGGACAATAATGCTCTTCTTTTAGTGTTTGCAATGATTAAGAATCCTGGATAATTCTTAATATGTCTGCCAAGGGACTGATGGAATAGCCATTCTATTTAGATAGACTCCTACACTTGTTTACTACACTACTTTAAGTGGGGATTCTGGATGTTCCTAATGGGTGAGAGTGGGTGACTGCGTGCTGGGAGGAAGCCCTGAAGTTGTTTCAGCTGTTAACATCAATTCTGAGTACAGCCAATCAGGCCTGAAATCCCTGTTATCCAAAGCTATGTACTTTACAGATCGTTTTAATTTATTCTGTAGTAATAAGAGGTGAGAAGTTCATGTGCGTGTTAGCTTTCCTGGCAAAAGCGAAGTGGGTTGGAAAGGCATTGCAGCTTCTATTCATCTTCCCAAATATACTGCTGACCTCCAAAGAGAAGCTCTTTCTAATATCAACCCTCCATGCCTTGAGTACTTTGGGGTAAGACATTAAAGGGCATCACTCAAGCTAAATCTCACGGCTACCACTGGACTATGGATCACTGATGAATGAGCCAGCAGTTGAATGTTTAGCAGGCTGTGACGACTTTGCACGGAAATATGAAAATTTATTACCAGCTCGCCACATCAGCGCCTGCCCTGCCTTGTATTTCTCGTCCCCTCGCGATGTATACTCCCACTCCATCTGACAGTCAAACCCCTTCTCGCCCCAGTGGTCCCTCCCCCAAAGAGAATAGATGATTTAAACTGTCACGGAGTCCTTGCTGTCATTTTTCCAGTGCTCAGGGTTTTTGTTTGTTTGTTTAAATGATTGCTACTAATTGTCTTGCTTTCCATATGACCTTGTCCATGGGGCTAAAGGGTGTCATTTCCGTGTGCTACAGAATTTGTGCAGCCCCAAAACTATATGCGGTGGGGTGGGGGGAGAAAGAGGCAGAAGGGGAAGGAAGCAGAGAGGAGAGCCAGAGAGAGGAGGAAGGAGGAGAGACAGGGAGAGCAGAGCATCAGGCAGACAGGCGCTGCCAGCCAATCACAGGCGCGCTCCGGAGCTGCAGAGACCGAGCCTGGGAGCCCAGGGCTGGAGGTGCGCGGAGCCCGAGTCTGGGCTCTCCGAGGACCGCGAGCAGCTGTGCCCAGAGCTCTGGGAAAGTCCCCTCCTTGCTTCTCATAATTTAAGTTCCTTTCCACCAGTTAGGGCAAGTCAGCCAAGGTAAGGCTTTAATAATACCTGCCACTTTACTCTGTCGTGACATTAATATTTGTGTGCAGTGGAGATGCCTACCCCGTTCTGAGTCAAACTGTATTTGGTGAAATCTTCCTCTGGAAGGATTTCACAGGGTCTGGTGCTAATGGGAAAGTTGTAGCTCATGCCGGCAGCCTTACCGCTAGTGTGAATTTGTATTTTCGTATGCAGGAATGTTGCCATAGAGCCTATGGAACGTGAGTCTGCTAATCCAGCTGGGTCTCTGTTTATGTTGGTCTGTGGATGTGCTGTTATCTGCCCTGCCCCTGAAGAAGTTGGAATGATACTCTGCAAAGCACATTTGAATAGTGATGGCATCAGTATAAGCTGTCGTTGATGCTTATCTGTAAAAGTGAGGGAAGGCATCATCAGAATCAAACAGAGACGTGGAAATCGGATCTTTGATACAGCTTTTTAATTATCGTCTTTCCAGTATCCTCTAAAATTGCGTGCTATCTGAGCACTGAAACTGCAGCGGGGCGATCCTCATATTTTCTTTTCTCTTTTCATTTTTTTTTTTTTCCTTTCCAAGAATCGTTTACATAAATGCATATTAAGGCTTAAGGTGAAACTTTTACTTTTTTTTTTTTTTTAAGGGCTGTACAAATGATGCATGTAAAGAAATTAGACAGGCTCCTGGGAACAGCAACACACTTACTTTATTTAGTATATGTCCTTATGTTTGTGAACTCTCATTCAGTGCCTTTTCTTAACTTCCTGAAGCTGGTTCGTTTCAGTGTAGAAATAAATATTATTTTGTCGTAAATTTCACATTTTAAAACCAAGGTAAAATTGTGCCTCATGCACATTCCTGTGTGAGTGTGTGTGTGTGTGTGTGTATGTGTGTGTGTGTGTTGTGTGTAGATGTGGAGCTAGGCAAACCTCTCATACGTAACAGGTGAAAAATGAGAATTTTATTAGTGAGGGTTATTAATTGTTTTAAATCTAATATCTGTGGTGTTTTATGAGCTTTCTCTTAGCCATGTATCAACAATCCTTGCTTTTTCCTTGTTGGAACTCTAGAAAAATAAAATAATTAGCTAAAAATATTATGGTCTTCGGTTTGCTCAGGTGATGGCATCAGTGCTTTGAGCAGAGAGACAGATCAGAGAAAGATTTTGTTATGCAGCCAGAAAACTAACTACAGGCTCTGCCTGTGTTTTCCAACCTTTATTTTTCGTGCTGGGATCACTAGCACATTTTTCAATGCAGGGGGCTTTCCTTCTGTGGTGATTGTTCTCCTCTATTTTAGTGCACTTGTCTTATCAGAGAACATATTTAATTCTAAATCAAGAGTTTGAAGTCCAGACTACATTGCAAGTGTACCTTGTGGGAAGTGGGAGGAGGAAGGAAGGATGTGATACTAGTAGAATTAGTTCTGAAGCATTCTGGTCCAAGCACCAATCACCACTGCTGTTTTCTTCAAGACTCTTGTGATGTATTTAATTCCAGATTTACTGATAATAAATTAACCTGGTATAGATCACCCCATTACTCACTGCATAAGGCATTCACTTAATGGGCTTTGGTGGATAATTGTTTTATAAATCATAATTCTGATGCTTTTTTCAGAGAGATAGCTAACCTAAGAAAACAGAGAATGGTGCTAATGGTCAGAATCGATTTCCTACCTGACAACATGGGGAGGTAGAAAATGAGGATATGCTATTTTAGCTGCAAAGAGTGCCCAAAGGAAGATAACCCAATGGCAAAGGAGAATATAATAGTAAAAGGAAAGTAAGTGACTGGAAACTCTAGCTGTAACTGAATCCAGTAAATGCTGAATATAACTAGTTATACCAGATGCAGTGAGGGGGTGGGCTGAACCAGTACTTGAGTAAAGCCTATACTTTGTGCAATTAGAAATTATTATTCTTCACAATGACCTATTTCAACTGGATATAGTGGAATGATGACAGTGAATGAGTCAGCCAAACTTTATAAATTTTTTAGATGAAGGGTACTATATATAGTAAATATGCTTTTTCTCCATTGGCTAATATAAATAGAATTATTATGAGTTGTATTGATATTTGTGGCCTAATGAATACAGACCACATGTTTACAAGTCTATATGTCCTGCCTATTCTGATTTTGGCTTATTGTTGATTAAGAATTGAAAGAATATCTGCATCTTCACTTAATGGTCCTCTAGAATCTAAATGAATATGCAGGTTCATTTCAACAGATTCAAGAAAAAAACTATTGAACTTATTGACTGAGGAAAACATACTTATCTTAAACCCATATATCTGATACAGTATGGTCTAGGGGAGAGTAGTAGAGTACATTGGGGGAATGAAGACATGGTGTGTAAGGTGTTCTTTTGTTTTTTTAAGATGGGTACTTTACACTTTTTAATTTGCTTAATGATATGTCTTCATTATGGTTGCATTATACATGTTTATACAATCATATTAGAGATTGGAGCTTCTTAACTTTCCTGATGTTGATATTTGCCACTGTATCAACATCCCATGTGGTGTCCTGTGCTTCATAATCTGCTTAGCAATGTCCCTGTTCTCTACTTACTACATGTTGGTAGCAGTACCCTAAGTTGTGACTGTCAAAAACATTCCTATACAGTGTTAGCTATTCCATGGGGGATATTGCACATCCACCCCCATTAAGAACCACTTCTGTTAGTAAAAAATAAGCATGTGTATATAAGATAGAGAAAGCAGGCATGTGTATCCTGTACATTTAGGAAGTTGCCCATGTGAACTTTAGTTTGGCTGCTCTGCAGATCCTCTCTGCCCTCTTGCTTTGATAATTAGTGAATTTCAATGTAAGGTTCTAATATGGTGAAAGACCTTATCAGTATCATTTTCCAGTATAACTGAGAGATTAGGACATCATACATTAGCATATAGGGGCATAAGAATAGCACAGTGCAGCTGTTGAGTTGAAGACAAATTTCACTTTTTTTTTTCTTATGAACCTTTAATATAAATACAAGTAAATGAAAGATATTGATTCTCTCTACAATTGCTTTATTATTTTGGAGGAAATCTTTGTATGTGTAGGTTGTTGGAAAAGGATGTACACTCTAGAATTCTGTATGGTTAGATTTGTTTTCAGTGTTCAAAACCTCTACAAGTAAAAGGAAAGTATCTTGGTTTAAAAAGAAGAATTCTTAAGCAATGGTGACCTTTAGCACCATAGGTTAGGATTGAGCTTGACAATTTGAGGACATGGCAGAACTTTGTATACTGTCATGAATTACTGCACACCACATGGCTTCTCTGTAGGTCATTTTCCTCTTTTGTAAAAAGTGATTAAAAGATTAAAATAGGTACAGAAACAAAACATACAGAGTGCTCTAGTTGATTGTAATTTGTAAGTATCTATGCCAATTTTGGTAAGTTTTCATTTGCTGAGTGTACTTAGTGATTCCTTCAGGAAGAATTGATTCAGCATGGGAAATTCCAGCTATTCTAAGGTGGATAAAAACATCTACAGAATTCCTACTCTTCTCTTTCAAAATGCTTTCCCATGAAAGAATAATAACAGATTCAATTTTAAATTTTGTGATGTGGAAATCATAGTGTTTAGTATTACACTTATTTCCATCCTCATTTTTTCCATATTTAAATATTGTTGCTAAAATACAGAAATGGTAAATATATGAGTTGAGTAAATATTGGTTGCAAATGTATATATTTTTAAATTACATTTTCTATCAATAGATTGATATGGGCATCTTTGTGCAATTATAAATCGCACAAAGTAGAAAGGGAAAGATACAATGATACATGCACATGCATACCTTCACATGAACAAATATTTGGAATGCAAATACCAGTTGATATTACACGCAACTAAGTATATGCAACTACTTTTATAGCTTGTTTGTCTTTCATGGAATCATATACATAATTTGTAATTGTTTAAAACAGTCCGTTGTGACATTATGCACAAATTTGATATTTGACTCAATGTTAGAGACATGCATTTGCTTAAATCTTTTTCTCATTAAGATTGGGTACGTCAAATTGGTAGGTGCCAGTCATATTGAGTATGATTCACTTTGATTGTTGCATATGATTATAGGGATATACTACCATTTATTTAAGTAGTCCCTTGCTAAAATATTTTAATGAAGAGTAAGGAGGCCAACACAAATTAAATAATTTAGTATCTCTATCTGTGCTCATAATGTTTTGACTAAGTGTAGTACATGTTCCAGGAAGATATTTCCAGGGAAGTAAACAGAGAGGAAAAGTAGAATCGGATATAATAGGCACATTTGCTGTGCTGCATCCTAAATGCCCAGATGTTGCTTCTATGGAAGATGAATGTCGATTTACACATTGCTAGGCTACATAAATTTAGGAAAATTATTCTCAAAATAATATGAATAAAGTTTAATTGTGAAGTAGTCAGTATTTTATTGACACAAATACTTAAATTATGGCAGGTTCTTCAATTTCAACACTTAATCTTACTCAAGATTATACTTGCACTGCATAGATCATGATGGGTTAAGTCATTAGTCAAAATAATTCAGGTTTTCTACATTTTCCACTAAAGAAGAATTCAACTCTCATTTCCATCTCATTATAAATTTTCATGAACATAAATATCCTCAAATAGGTATTTGTTGTCCTTATGTTGAGGACTTTTGCTTTGATCTGTAACTTATTGACTTTTATGTTATTATACATTATGAGAAGTAACTGACAATTGTACTTGAGAAACAGTTAACCAGTTATGAGTGGTATTTTAAAATAAATCTACCTAGGTTAAACACATGGTCTTCAATAGAATATAAACAAGACACATGCTATGATAGTCTATTGAATTATTATATTATAAAAAATTTTCAAACCAGTTTGACACAGGTGTGATAAAACTCTTATTTACATTTATTTCTGGAAACATGAAAATTAATAGATTTCTTGAAATACTTATTTTTGAAAATAATTTGCAATTGATTGTCAAAGAAAGAAAGGGTTTTATTAAATAACCTTAAAAAGTAAATCATTAGAAAATCATCAAAAATATCAAAAAGGAGGAAAAAATTCCCCTCCAAGTTGAAATTAATTTAATAATTTGAATCAATCTATATTAATAAATTTCTAGAAAAAGCAATAATACATTAAACTTGAAACATAATTTTATATGTGTTTTGATTTGAAAAAGGATAACAAAATTCATTTTGACTCAAAAATAATTTGGGATAAATATAATATTTTGAGATAAATATGTGTGCCCCTCACACTTTTCTTATTGCTCACATTATCTTTATTTTTTAGGTATGTATAATTAGTAATTTTAGCTGCAACACATGCTATAATTTGAATGAAACTTGACAGTAGAAACAAAAATATATTTTAGTTATGTGCAAGTTTGCTGGTTTTATGGAGAACACCTTTATTGACTGATTGGTTCTATTTCACTTTAGATGTAGATGAGAAAGTTGTTGAGATAGAAAAGTGAACTAGTTCTCTTTTCTAACCTTTATAGTAACCTTTTCTATTTTGTTTATCAATATTCTCCTCTTAGAAATTTGTCCTATTTTCTTAAAAAAATACCTATTAAATATTAAATTGTATTTCCTCTACTATATACCAAATTATGATCATGTATTCATTCATTGATGGAAGTTGAAGTGTATTTGGGAAGAATGATGGAAATCAAGTCCACAACAAAGATTTTATGATATTTGTGTAAAACAATTCATTAAAGAGATAAAGAAAAAGAGAGAAATGAGAAAACAAAAGTTCCAAAGATAGGAATGGCGACTTTATGTTTAGGTATAATGTCTAGGAAGCCCTCACTGAAAAGACTACTTTGAGTAAAAGCCTTGGAAGAAGTGTGGATATGAACAGTGCAGTTATCTTGGAAACCATATTCCAGGAAGAGTGAGAAATACAGAATTCCTAGGGGCAGAGCTTACCTGCCTATTTGAAAAGTAGAAGGACAGCACAACCTGAGTTAAGAAAGAGCAGCTTAGACCTCGTGAGTTTAAAACTTCATTATTAATGCAACAGTGTTGCAAGGTGTGGCAAAATGGAAGGCCTTCAGGTCATAAGAGCTACATTCTCAAGCAGGAATCAGGGTCATTTATAAAAAGGGCTGTCAGGAACCAGTTGGCTCTCTCTTGCCCTTCTAGCTTCTACTATGAATTAATACAGCAACAAAGCACTCAACCACATACTGGAGCCTTGGTTTTGGACTTCTCAGCCCTCACAACAAAGAGGAAATATATTTTTACTTTTTATAAATTACTCTGCCATTTTGTTAAAGCAGCATAAAATGGATAAGATCCTGCAGAGTAGTGTTAGTACTTTCTATTTCTCCTTAGAAGAGTTGAAGTGATCAGATATTTCTTAGCAGAGAATTGGCATTATCTGTTTTACATTTCAACAAGGAACTCTGGCCACTGCAGTTAGGTTAGAGAGGAGCCAGAATAGGTTCAGGGAGCTCAGTTACTATTCTGATTAAGGGACTATATGCTATTTTGCTATCCTACTAGTGATTTATGCCTGGACTTTGAAGTACAAGAGAGATCATTAAGATCTGAATATATTTCTGAAAAGAGATAGTGGTGACTTGCAGCAGAGCAATAGCAGTTGAGACGGAGGGAAGAGGTAGTATTCTATTTTCACCTTGAAAATAAAGCTGAGAGGTTCTCATATGCTATGGTATGTATCAGGGATAGGAGAGAAAGAAGGTAAAGGTCAAATTTTATGTATGTGCTAAACAAGAAGGATGAAATTGGTGTTTCCTAAAAAGGGAAAGAATGGAAGAAAAGCAAATTTTCAGGAAAAGGAGAGAAACAGTAGAAATGAAGAAGTGTTTTGATATTTTTAGGTTGAGGTTCCCACGTGGGGGTGTCAATGGGTCTGTTGCACACACAGTTCATAGCCTGGGAGAGGCTCTTTGATGAAGGTGAGAGACTATACATGTTCATAGACTGCATTGAAAAGTAAAGAAACTGTGAGAGAAAATATGGAAAACACGTGGGCCAGGACCTGGAGCAACCAACACCGAAAGCTTGGGAAGATGAGGAAGCATCAACCCCAGAAGCTGAGAAGTAGTTGGAGTGAGAGGAGGGACCCCTGGCATTGGAGTGTCTTAAAATTCTGGGAGAGATGGAGTTGAAGGAGAGATTGTTTTGAAAAGTGACTTAAATTGTTGAAATGTAAATTCCCAAATATATCAACATCTATGTTGCTTTGTCTGAATACTCTTCATTTCTTCACATTAATATGTTGGAAAACTAATCTTCAGTGGAACAGTATTGAGATTTGGGGATTCGAGGTCATGTGGTCTCTCAGGAATGAATTGTTGTTAGGATAAAGCAGTCTTAGAGTGGGTTCTCTTTTACTCTTCTGCCATGTGAGGACACAGCAAAAAGATTCTTACCAGATGTTAGTGCCACAATCTTGGAATTACCAGCTCCTTAGATGAAAGAAAACAAATCTCTGTTTTTTGTAAATTTTCCAGTCTTATGTATTCTGTTATAGCAACACCAAACAGACTTAGACGTGCATTATGGACATTTTACTATGGATATAATGTATTCCTTGCCTAATTTTTTTAATGCTCAACTTAATGGGCCTGTGTTATAATTGCTTGCTTTATTCAGACATTAATTTATGGTAATCATTTTAGATTCAATGTAAGTCTGACACTATACACAACTAGAAAATTCTTGATGTTATAATGACAAATATGGCCACAAATCTATTGTTTTACTCATCCATGGATTCTATTCATTACTATAGTTCTTGTCTTTTAATATATATCACTTTCACCAAATGCTTGTCTTCCAGATATGACTACTTTTTATTATATAGTATATCTCATTTATTAATAATTCTTTAAAATTTTATTGTCAACCTAAGAATATTTTACAAATAATTTTAATAAGATAAGAGTACACATATAAAAACCTTCATCCCATAATATTCTGATTAAGGGACTCTATGCTTTTATTTTGCTATACTACTAGAGATTTATGCCTGGACTCTGAGTACAAGAGATCATTAAGAACTGAGATACAAATCTGCAGTTTCAGCACTGAGTTTGAGATGACTATTAAGTTGTGAAACTCTTTGTACAAAAATGCAAGAATAATGTGTTTCAAGATTATTTCAATGATGCTAACAACATTGAAAACATTGTTTTAAGACAGACATAATGGCACATGCCTGTAATTCCAGTGACTCAGAAAGCTGAGGGAGGAGGATCTGCAAGTTCAGGACTGATCTCAGCAATGTAAGAGGCCCTATACAGCTTAGTGAGAATTTGTCTTAAAATAGAAAACAATATATAAATAAGGCTGATGATGTAGCTCAGTATTAAAGCATCCCTGGTTCAATTCTTAGTACTTAAAAAATAATTTCATGTAACTAATTCACAACACACTCACACACACAAACACACACACAACCACCACCACTACTACCATCACCATTAACAGCAGCTATAAAATCCCACTTTTTCTTAATGTACTTTTTCAATGATCAGCTTGATTACCTAGCTCTTGTTCAACTGAGCTTCACTCTGAATGTTTACTTCCCAGATAAATCAAGTGATGTAGATTCTGAAACTCAGTCTTATGTGACAAGTTACAATATTTTTAAAAAAAGTTAGATATTCGTAAGCACTGCTTGTGACTGCATTGAAAGCCACTGTATTTGGAAGATATTCGTCCCCCAAAATATGTACATCCTAATCCCTGAAACCCGTGATTTCTTTATGTTACATGGAAAAGGAGATTTCGAGTGCTAATCAGAGAACCTTAGACAGGGGGCAATGCTAGTTTAACAAGTGAATTCAATGTAGTCACAGGGTCTGTGAAGTCTGAGATAGAGGGAGGCAGAATAGATGTCGGTGATGCTTTGTGAAGACTGAATCTGAGGACACTGGTTTGGACACCAAAGAAGAGAGTCGAGAGCCAAGCTCTTTGTGCAGTTTCTTGAAACTGGAAAAGTCAAGAATATGGATTCCTTTCTAGCACTTCTAGATCAGCACACAGCTATGCTAAAACCGACTTTAGCTCATTGAGACTCACAACTGACTTCTGACCTACAGAGCTGCATAATGATCATTTTAAAGCATATCTGTGGTGCCTTTTTACTACAGAAATAGGAACAAATTAAAAATAGGTGTGTTACCAACCTACCTTATGGAAAAAAGCATCAGGTGAAGATTATGAAAAGAAGCATTAGGCCATTATTGATTTTGTAACAAAAATTCAATTGATAAAATGTTCTTACATTGTTAAAGATTGAATTGTTGAAAATATCATATCAAACCTGAAGGATATTAGAGACCTGAAGATTGTGTTTTCTCAAGAAGACAAACTTATTTTTCCTGTAAAAGAAAATAATTTATCCTATCTGATATGTACTTATGTGTCCCAAGTAATTATGCTGTATTGCAGTTTATGATTTTATTGGACTTCTGGTTCCTGTTTCCAAATGCATTTTTATAAGTTTTGAACTATTTTATATACCTCATTTAGATAAATTATCCATTTATGTAACTATGCAAACAAAAGATAACGTATAGATAGAATGCATTCCAAATTTGACATATAACCAGGAACTGAGTATGTGGTTTAGTGGTAAAGCACTTACCTGGCATGTGTGAGGCCCTGGATTCTAGTACTCACACACACAAACTGATTGCCTGTTTTGTTTTGATAGTACTGGAAATTTGACTTTGAAGCTATATCACTTTTTTAAAAGTAAATTATGAGCAACTCTCCTATAGCTTAGCATAAATGTACACCTGGTATGATAATAAAGTCAGAATTAAAATGAAAATATAGAAATACATGTACTTTTAACCATTTTAAAAGAAGCGGCTGGTATATTTCTCAGTCTTCTCAAAGAATTAAATAGGGGAAAAGTTACTTATCCTCTCGAGATGAATGACTCTCATGTTTAAGTTATAACATTTGTAAGAATGTTCCTAAAAATGTGAACAAATTTTAAATGCATAAAAAATAAACGATTATAGTAAGGAAAATCACCAATTATACTTGGTTAATTATAATTTTATTTCAATTTTTAAAATGCTATCTGGCTACTATTTGCTCATAGATGTTATAAAAGCCCTTAAAAGCATGTTCTTTGAGTACCATGCTCCTTATGAGCAGGATGACCTCTCCTCCTGCACCAGCTATGAACTTGATGGAGAAGACAAATGCAGTAGCATATATCACTCTCTCCTAAACTGGCTGGGGATGACCTTGGAAGAACTTGAACAAATTGCCCATCTGAGCTTTCTTATTGTTTATCAGACCACACCATTCACAAAATTGAATGCCAGGTAATAAAAATGTGGAAACGAGCCAAAGTTTTGGAGGTAATTTCATCTAAGTTCAGAACCTGTGGAAACACCAGCTTGCTCAGAGTAAATTAGCAGTTTGTCTGCACTCAAAATTCCTGACTGGGTACAAGGGGCAGGGATAGTTCACCATCTGAGTCCATCCCTACGACATAAAAATGTGCCACTTTCTTTTTCTCTTTGCTTTCCTGGTTTGCTGTTTTTATTCTATTTTTTCCTCAAGAGATGGTATTCATTGTAAGAAGGAAAAATCATAAGAAATTAAATAAGCTCCAATTCCCATTCTTACCTGAAATATGCATACTTTGATAATTTTCCCATCTATTCCTTTTATTAAAAAATAAATAACATAAATAAATAAATATATATACACACATAAACATAGATGTACTTCTGCATTTTTTCAATTTTTCTTTTTTAAAACCAGTGAATTATTTTTTAAATATTACTCTGTACTAAATCTTTTAAAATTTTATTTATTGTTTTTTACAGACTGCATTTTGATTCATTGTACACAAATGGGGTACATCATTTCATTTCTATGGTTGCACATGATATAGATTCATTATACCATTTGTGTAATCATACATGTGCATAGGGTAATGATATCTGTCTCATTTCACCATTTTTCATACCTACATCCCTCTCATTTCCCTCCATGTAATCTAAAGTTCCTCCATTCTTCTCTCACCTCCCACCCCCCTATTATATATATTATCATCCACTTATCAGGGAAAACATTTGGCCTTTGGTTTTCTGGGATTGGCTTATTTCACTTAGCATGATATTCTCCAATTCCATTACCTGCAAATGCCAAAATATTATTCTTCTTTATGGCTGAATAATATTCCATTGTGTATAGAAGCCCTTCAACAGATGTATGGATAAAGACACTGTGGTATATACTAAATCTTCACTTAATTTTAATTATATCATTGACATCTTTACAAAACATAATACTGATTCTCTTATTTTTCTTATTCATTTCTTAACTATTTTCAAACCTCTTTCTATCTCTCTGTATTTTGTCAGTTCTCTCTCAATTTTTGTGTATTTTTACTGTTTTCCCACTTCAACTCTATATTATTATATTTCTAAACATCCTATTTATTCCATCTGCCAATCTTTTTCTTTAATTATTAAAATCTTTTTTATTTTTACAGACTGCATTTTGATTCATTGTACACAAATGGGGAACAACTTTTCATTTCTATGATTGTACATAATGTATATTCACACCATTCATGTAATCATACATATACATGGAGTAATACTGTCTGTTTCATTCTACTACCTTTCTACTATTCTTAATTCTACCAATATGTCCAATCTTACCATTCTTCTCTGGTACTTATAAGTTCTTTTATCTCCAAAGTAAATCCATCTTATATACATCCTGAAGAATATACCTGAGAACTTTAGGCCCCTGTTCTTTTGAAAACCATTGATAATAAAAGACCAAGTCCACGTTTATTCCCTGAAATTTTGCAAGAAACTGTCATAAGTCATTCTTCAAAACAGTGTAAAGGTCTTGAATATTACTTGACTACTGTATTCACTCTATACTCTAAAGAACTGAAGAGAGAGAGAGAGAGAGAGAGAAAGAGAGAGAGAGAGAGGGAGAGAGAGAGTTTTTCCCTTAACATTTTCCTATAACAATGTAAATGGACAAAAATCTGTGAGAGTTGCTGGGGTTGTCCATCAGTGGTAGAGCACTTGCCTAGCATGTGTGAGACACTGGGATCAATTCTCAGCACTGCATATAAATAAATAAAATAAAGGTCTATCAACAACTAAAAAGAAAATAAACATTAAAAGTCTGAGATTTTGTGTTTTCTATGATATATAAAGACATTGGGGGCATCATATGTGTGTATTAAGTAAAGTAAAATTAAAAATCATTACTTTTAGAGATTTTAAATAGACTTTGTTGAGGTTTCATTAGAGAAAGTTTACTTTGAACCATTTAGTACTCACATGAGTAATAAAAGGAAAAAAAAAAAGAAACCTTCAGAAATGACTAAGCCCTGGTGTATAAATATCTCTGGTCTGAAAGTGCAAAGGCATGAATCACATTTTCTGATGGGGTGCTCTTGGGTGACTGTGATTGTGGACACGTGGAATAGCTTGGTTCTCTGAGGAAGCATCCCCATTTTCAATCTACACTATAGAGGATTCTAAAGTGTATGCAAAAAGGTATTTTTAACACATAAATTTGGTATTAGCATTCTGGAAGTGCTGACTCTTCCCAGTGTAAAATTGTGGCATTCAGAAAGAAATAAACTAGGACACTCTGTCAGCATCCTGGAAATGATACTATTTTTTTTTTTTTTTTTTTTTTTTTTTTTTTTTTTTTTTTAGTAAAGGAAATGGCAAATGTTTAACGTGAAAAAGAATTGAAAAAGAAATACATTAACTCAATGAAAAGGGTAGATTGTTCTAATCCATAGGCTTGATAAACTAGTTTATTCTTATACATGTTTATGTCCCTAATTTATTAAGTCACAAAAATCATTCTTTGAAAAATATTTGATTTTCTTAGAGGCATAAAATATTTAAAATAAGAATTGCTTCAAATCAAGACTTTTTAATTGTTATTGATCTTTCTGTTCAACCTAATGCCCAGTCCACAGTTTGCCCTTGGTGGAAATACACTTAGATGTTTATCATAGTACATTTTTTTATATAAACTCCATAATTTACTTCTCCTCACATTTTTTTTTCATCTAGTACCACTTGATTTTTTCCAATTTATTACATTTAATGAAAAACAACTAAGAAATTAACAGTTTCATGAATTACAAAATTAGCAGGTTTTTGGCAAATAATGGTTCTGTGGGAAAAGATGAATTTCAATGTTGTATTAACTGCTATATGGATACATGATAGGTTGACATTTTTCAGAGAAGTTATTGGATTTTCGACTTTCTGGTCTATTTAATACTTATTTTATACTTATATAATTTATCACTTATAATTTTCTCATGTGTTCATAGTGAACCATGTTGACAGCCAATTTTTTTACTGGACTCCTAGTATGTATTAAAATTTTTGCATATGAAATCTCCTTCTTGGCCCTCTGCACTTGAGGTTTAGCAAGTACAAGTAATTTCACTGTGTAAAAATAAATCAAAACCTTAGGCATTCCCGATTTAACCCAACAGAACATCCTTAGTAGCTGAATCAGAATGGATTGTGCACTCTCATCTTCCATTCTTCAGGTGCCTTTCTTCAATATCCGTATCCCTCCAACCTGGATTTCTTGGCTTGGGGTGACTGCAACACAGGTGAAAGTAAAAAAGAATGAATAGAAAGACAAAATGGCAGTAATACCTTTCTATCCCCTGCAAGTATGGATTGGAACCCTGTCAATCAATGCCATTTAACTGTTGTACTCAGAGACACTGGCCACCTATGATGGCAAAGTTCAACAGCTCAAATCGGAGCATATTCCTCCTCTGGTGGTACTGTTGTGGACTTTGGTACCCATGAGTGACCATACCTGCCACATAACCGAATTGGACAATGCACTTGGAAGAGACCTAATATATACACGCAAACTTACTTCCCACTTTGTCTGCAAACTTACCGTTTGTGACCTTGCAAGAGTTGTCATAGAGCAACTCATGATACCTGATGGCTTTTCCCACTTTCTATGCTTTCTTCTCCAGCAGCACACACTGACATTGTATTTTAGGTTGAGGCTTTAGCTAAACACAGTACTCTGCCTTAAACATAGATGTCACAACTTTTGTGATAAGGAAGGCCCACAAATGTGGAAAGTGGTCCTTCAAAGTAGAATGGGCGTAGGCATGATAACTGTTGTGTGTATACCCCTGAAGATTATTATAGTGTGTCTTTGCTTTCAGGTAAGTTGCAAACCCACACTACAGCTATAGGTAAACAGTGTTGATCCAGTTTCTGCTTGGTTACAACTTCTTTCTGCTACCTGGAGAAATGTCATGCTGTCTGCTTGATCTTGTAGCTGGGTTTACCACATTCTGTTGCTCTTTGTATTGTTGTTGTGGAAAGAAGTTTCAATGTACATCCTGATGTGTTTGCCTGGGGGAGATTGCAGAAGTTTAGTGTGATAACATCTGAAGGGCCTTTAGGCATATGGGGACAGTAAAACACCATTTTGCTGAATGTCCCCCTCTGTTCTCAAACACCTAGCCAAGTTAAGCAAACAATGAGAGAAAACCTGGGCTGGAAATTCCAGACACATTTTACACTGCTTTCTCTTGTTCATGCTGGGAATGATGGCAAGTTTGATCACTTGGAGAAAGCTGCTTCCTTGCATGCACACCAGAATCGTTGTTCCTTGGGATGCTGTTCATACAATCAAACTGAGCAAACTAATGCTGATGAACTAACTGCTTCTTCATCTTAACAAATAAAATCTGCCTTTGAGTGGAAACTGGCTTTGTATCACATTTCAATTATAACTTTTCTAAAACCCATGTGACAGCAACTGTCTCATATGACCTCCACCAAGTCTGTACATGAACTAGTATCTATACTCCAATCTCTTGTCTCTGTTTAAATTATAGTGAAGGGAGATCCCTGCTGCTATATGAACATTTGTTCTCAGCTTTCCTTCTCTCTACTTATTATGGTTTGGATATGAAGTGTCTCTCAAACCTTTCTAATGCAGAAATTGTCAGAGGTGAAATGACCAGATTATGAGAGGTAAGCTAATCAGTCCTTCCTCATTGAATGGACTGCCTGGGAGGTAACTGAACTGTAGGCTGATAGGATATGACTGGCGGAAGTGGGTCCATGGGGCACCTTGGAGGTGTTGATATTCCCTGTGGCCCCTTTCCATTTCTGTCTCTGCTTTCTGACCATTATAAGAAGAGGAATACTCCTTCACCAGGCACTTCAACCACGATGTTTTCTCTCACTTGGGTCAAGAGCAAAGGAGTCAGCTGAGCATGGACTGAACCTCTGAATCTGTGAACTGAAACATACTTTTCCTTCTCTTCATTGTTCCAGTCAAGCAACATAAGGCCCTCCGTAAATCCCTTTAATTTTTTGTACCATCATATTTTCCCTTAATAATGAATCATGTCCAAAATTGTGCTTCAGTAATTCCAAAAATTAAAACACATCTCAGGACCCCACCACCCATTCACTCTTTTTGGATATGATATGCTTCATTCAGTTGTCTTAATCAATGATACCACTGTATATTTGCCAGGGCATCTAAAATCCCAAATGTTGTGACCAAGCCCTTCTTTTCAACTTGGTTCCCACCTATACTCATTAAGCAACATTTTCATGCACTTCCCCTCTTCAAGTATGCTAAGGATCCCATAGGGCATTTTAGTGTCCTTTCTTCGTTTATTTCATCTCTTTCTTTCTTTCTCTCTTTTTTATATTCTTAATTTGTTCTAATTTGTTGTATGTGACAGTAGAATGCATTTATACATTTTGATAGATCATACATAAATGGAGTACAATCTCTCATTTTCTTGATTATACATATTGTAGGATCATGTCTGTAATGTATGTCTTTATATATATATATATATATATATATATATATTTTTTTTTTTTTTTTTTTTTTTAGTACCTGGGATTGAACCCAGGGGTGCTTAACCACTGATCCATATTCCAAGTTTGTTTTCATTTTTTATTTTGAGACAGGCTCTTTCTGAGTTGTTTAGGGACTCGCTAAATTTCTGAGTCTGACTTTGAACTTGAGATCCTCCTGCCTCAACCTCCTGAGTCATTGGGATTACAGGTGTGCACCACCATGCCTGACTGAAGCTTCCTTCTTTCCATGAATTTCCTTATCTTTCATACTTTTCTCATTCTATTAAAAATTAAACCATCTTCCATAAAGTTGTTCCCTATCATACTGGCCTACTTTTTCATGCCTTTCAATATTCTTCAATATTCTTTAACACTTTATTCAGTTTGTTTAATATTTTTCTTTTTTTTTTTTTTTTCTTCTTACCACTAACTACATGGAAAACTTTACTATACCTAAGCTATTACATTCTGCTCATTCACTTTTGGATCCCTGTGTTTAAAATATTGCTTGAAACATTGTCTTGAATATAACTCAGAAAATAAAATACAAGGCAAAAAATGTATATGTAAAAATTGTATTTTTTTTACAAAGTAAGCTATAACAATTTGATTGAAGTATAGCCCACCTAGCTAATACTTCCCAGATCATTAGTGTGTGGCCAAATACATTATCATGAAATGAACTTACTTAGGGCATCATCCACACTAAAAACTATTGTGTGCATACCAAAAGTCTCTTTGATCACTTTCACAGTCCCTACAGCTTCCAAAATCTTCCCAAGATCTCTTTTCACTGACTTTTAAGAGCATAATAACTTTTACCTGTGCTATTTTAAAAAAGTTCTATGATATCATTCAATTGTGTTTGACTTTTCAATATTATTTTTTAAAAAAATCATTCATTTTGAGTAAATCATTAGATTATTATTTATATTTATATAAATTAGTCCATTGTATGAATATACTGTAAGTTACCCATTTTACTACTCAAGTGCAGTTGAGCTGTTTTTAGTTATTAATTACTAGAAATACTACAACTGTGAATGATTCTCAAGTGTGACTTTTTGGAGAACCTATATATGCCATTTTATTGGGCTTCTGCTGGGAGATTAATTGCTATGCTGAGGGTGTGCTTGCCCATGTTCAGCTTTAAGATACAGAAACATACATGTCTGAAAAGATGTACTAATTTATATCCACAGATAATTGTCTGAGTTATTATTGTCAATTTTGTTAATTTTGATCATTATGCCAGGTAGTAAATGATACTTTCTTCTGTTATTCCCCAAATTATATTCTTAATTTTAGAAACCACAATGAAATTAAAGAAATAAGTCAGTGAACATTCATTCCCATGAGATGAATTTATCAACTGTTTCTATTTGCCTTCTGTAGTTTTCTGAATATTTGAAGATAAATTAAAGAAATTAGTTGCAGCTTTTAATGATCAGAAACTGAAAAATGTTCTGAAATTTATGGACAGTGATTTTCAGTGGCTAACAGAGCAGGTTCCTACTCAGAAGGTGTGGATCACCTGAGAAAATAAAAGTCTGAAATAATCAGTAAAAGATTAGAGACAAAGCCAAAAGTTATACTTAAAAAGCAGAGCGCCTGATGGGTCTTTACAGTTGGAACTGAACAGCTGGAACTGACCAACTGAAAAAGGCCCCCATTCTTTATTTAAGGGGGAGTACATCAAAGGCAGGGATAAGTTTCAGTGGGAGGAGTTATTTTCTCAGTTCTTGTTTCCAGGTGTGGCAGGGTTCTTGCAGTAAACAAGTAGATTGGCATTCAGCAAGCTACTCGCATCTCAGGAAGGCTGTGCTTAAAATTGGAGCTGTGAGCAGGTCAGGGTGCCTGCAGGAAGTAGGTGGTCTGGAACCAGAACCAGTGCCTTTGTTTTTTTTTTTTTTTTTTTTTTTTTTTTTTTTTTTTTTTTGGTGCTGGGGATTGAACTCAGGGCCTTGTGCTTGCAAGGCAAGCACTCTACCAACTGAGCTATATCCCCAGCCCAAACCAGTGCCTTTCTGACTGTGGGTTCCCAAGACAGGGACTTCCCTGACTATTGCTCAATCGTCACTCAATTCACACACATGGTTCATAGATGACTGTCAGCAACAAAATATTACTTAACCATAAAGAAGAATGACTTCATGGCATCTGCCACTAAATGGATGGAACTGGAGACCAGCATGCTAAGTGAAATAAGTCAGTTCCAAAAAGTCAAAGGTCAAATGATTTCTCTGATATGCAGAAGCTAATCCAAAATAATGGGGAGGTATAAAATATAATAAAAGAAATATCAGTGCAGTAGACACGGTGGGGAATGAAGGGAAGAGAGGAGAGATGGTGCAGGGAAAGACAGTGGAACAAATCTGACATATCTTTCTTGTATACATATGTGAACATACCGCAGTGAATCTCACCAGCATGTACAACCACATTACACTACTTAAAAAAAAAAAAAAAAAAAAAAAGCTAGTTAGGCACGGTGGCTCATGCCCGTGATCCCAGCAACTCAAGAGGTTGAGGCAGGAAGATGTAAAGTTCAAAGCCAGCCTCAACAATTTAGCAAGTCTTTAAGACCCTGTCTCAAAATAAAAAGGTCTACAGAGTGACTCAGTGCTAAAGCCCTACTGTGTTGAATTCCTGGTACCAAAAAAAAAATAAATAAATAAAAATAAAATAAACAAACGAAAATAGCAGACAGATCAGTAAAACACAGAGAAGGAAACTCAGGGAGAAGGGAGAGAGAAGGAAAAGGAGAAGTACTGGACAGAATTAGAACAAATTACATTCCGTGCTTTTAAAGGTATGTTAAAATGAATCCTATTGTCAAGTATAACTTAAAAAAACAAATAAAAATGTTTAGTAGATTAGAAAATGTTACTTCTTCTAGACAAAAATAAAAGCAAAACCTTAGGACATAATGTTTTGAGAAGGAATTTCAGTATTTTGTTTTTCAGTAAAATTTTATCATTAAATCTCCAATGAAAATAATCTTAAATCCTTGATCTAAAAAATCATCCATATTACCCATGTATGCCAACAAGTGATTCTTCACTAGAAACTCTTATCTGAACTGTTTTTGATAGTATTTAAATTACTTGAGTTTGTTCTTCATGACAAAGAAAATCATCTTTTGAGACACACTGGTAGCAACACAAAGTTTAAACAGTATTGTTAAAGTACAAATAAATGTTTAAATAATTTTCCTATGAAGAATTTGCAGAAAATGAACTAGTCCTATTAGAATAGTGAGCCTAAAATTTTAACTTTCTTTTCAGTTGGATCACTTATATTTGGCATCATTTTATCCACAATACTGCATAGCCATTTGAAAGAAAGAATAATGCAGTTAATACCTTAAAAGCTTAAGATCAAAAGTAAGAGGACTTCTTTTATTGTATATCAATTCACCTGGTTTTTTGTAGTCTAAACTTGCAATCAACTTTTCACTTTTGATGATAAAATGAAAATGGCTATGCAGTATGAAATATATACAATATATCTTGAAACAGAAGGCTGTTCTGTCTTAATAATGAATTTAATCTCAAATTTCAAAGTGCATATTGATCATTAACAAATTATAAATACAACGACAACTGACTTATGGTGATAGCAACACTTCTTAGGAAAAAGTTATCAATTTATTTACAGTTGTGTTTTTTGTTTCATATGTTTATATTACATACTTTGTTACTATTCATTCACCAATTTGATTCTTCCTATTTCACTTCTGGGCCTTCTTTCTCCTTCCCACCTAGAAACGCCCGTGTTTCACAGTGGTCTTTCATTGACCATGTGCCTCTCTGTGTATTCTCCTTGCCTTGTTCAGCTCATCAATTTTCATGGCTGCCACTCATGTATTTTTATGACTCCTTGTATCTTGTTCATTCCTTTAGCCTCTGATCTGGTTTTTTATCTCAGCAATGAATAAAGTCTCTTTGCTAAGTTAACACACTCTTTCCCTCACTTTTAATAGATATATAAAACTCATAGATGTTTAAAAGCTCATGTTATTATAACAAACATCAATAATAAAAAAAAAAAAAAGGACAGCCTCTCTTTGTAGTCAGTGTGTCAAGACTCTTCATAACGTGGAGGGAAACACATTTTTCTGAGACTAACACGAAGTTGTGTCAAGTATAACATTCAGAATCAGTCACAAATTGTTTTGAAGCTTGATAACATTAATATTTGCATCTTCACAAACAAGTTATTTCATTTTCCATCTGCAAAATAGGTATGAAACTAAATAAAATGATTACAATTATACATTTAATCAGTACACTTAATTGTATGTGCAATCAGTAAAACATGAGTCATCATTATAATGTTACTGTTAGCCAATTGTATCAATCTTACTTATTTTTCTATTTATAACATTGGGAGTATCATGATTCCTTTATGTTCAGAAATCTACAATAATAATTATTTTCCTCAATCTATTTAATTTCTGCTGCTCTTATGATTAATGTATCTTGTTAATAGGAATAATCTGTATTCTAGTAATTCTTTATCCAAAATCCTTAATCTATCCTATTTACTTAACAATATCATAACATTTACTCTTATTTTCTTTTCTTTTCTTTTTTTTTTTTTCAAGGTGCTGGGGATTAAACCCAGGGCCTTGTGCTTGCAAGGCAAGCACTCTACCAACTGAGCTACATCCGCAGCCTTTCTTTTAGTTTTTTGTTTTGAATGTTTTTATCTCTTACAACCAATGTGTACTACATATTGCTTAAGACAATATATAATGTCATTAATTTTTATGTTACCTAGATCCTGAACTCACAGCGAATAGATTATGGGTATGACATACATTTTAATTGATTGGTTTGTTATCAATACAACTTTTTCTTCCTAATATTGGAAATTTAGTTGTGATGCATACTTGATGTAATTCTACATCTTTGGTTGTGTAAGCATATTCTACTATGTTTTATTTCAAAATAAAAATTCTCTTGAAATGTGAGAATTTTGAAATAACTTTTAAATGTTCACCAGAACTATTAATTCAAGGAATTGACTTCATTTATTTCCTCATCACTATTTATACATAAGCAATAATATAACTCTTGATTTTAATAACTAGCAGTTCACTGAGAGAAAGAAAATCTTATTCAAGAAAAGTCAGTCTTTTAGTTCATTTCCAGTAACATACTTTTCATAAACCACAATCATTTGATTTGGAGAAAAGGGGAATTTTCCTGATGTATATTGTAGTAATTTTTCTCCCTTTAAAAAAAAAGGTTGTTATTGATATGAAGTTTTGTTAAAAATATTGTCAATGTTTCAAGTATTAGACTGAGAAACCAATAGCAATCCTACAGTATCCAATTGGAACATAAAGCTATGTGGATAGCAAATATAACATTAAAATGTGATTAACTTTTTCTTTACTTATTCAGATTTATGAGCTCTTAATCTTCTCTCAGACTTCCATATTTTGGGTGATTAAAGATTAGAAGCCTAACTAATATCCATGAAATTAAGACATTTTTCTCTCTGAGCAAGAGCATTATTGGATGTATTATTTATGATCTTATCATAATTGAATTAAATAATCTGAACAGAACAGCTGCACAGAAATGAGCATACAGAATGTTTTCAAGACCAATAGCCTCCACTGATATACCAAGTGATCTTTCTATAGCCTTTCTTCCATTCTTTTAAGACAGAAATTCTTCTTTTATATATAAATCAATTTGGAATGTGCAATAGCAAGTTCAAACTCACAGAGTAAAATTAATTCATTTTCTCTCCTGAAAGCAATTACTTTTTTTTTTTATGAAAGCCACATACCATCTGTTCAGTATTTACTACAGGTTATTATCACTGTGGAAAGAGAAAACAAAATTGTTCCATTGCAATATATGCACACCTTCTCTATCATGCCATTGTCTCTGGGACAGGCATAGCTTCTTGGTGGCATGGCAGCACAATGTGTTAGGATACTCTGTTTTCTGTTTAGTTACACTCTTCCATCCACAAAGAAATAATATTTATTTATCTCTTCCTGCCCTCACCTTAAATAAAATCCTATAAAGAAATAGAGTCTGCAGGATAGTAAAATTGGTGATTTAGTTTACATTTTGACACTACTCACTAATTAGCAGAAAGAAATCTAAACAATCACTCCTACAATTTAGTTCACTAATTTAGCTTCAATATCTATTTTGTTTATATTTCATGAAGCCAGGATCCCATAATCCCCTTCAATGACTCCCCCCCATGATGACTTACAGGCCTCCCACCAGGTTCAGCTTCTCAAAGCTTCCACCACCTCACAAGAGTGTATCCTGTGGACTCATCCGTGTACACATGGCCTTAGGGGGGCATTCAGCATCCAATCTGTAGCAGACAGAGTCCACCTAAAGTTGTTACTCTGTTAAATCTTGTGTATAGAGCGATTTCAGATTCAGGGTTTCTCTGAATTATTTGTCACAATTTTGGAGAAAATCCATCTATTTGTCCTTGTTGTATTCCTGCAGGTATGGTTACATTTGTACATTACATTCACATAGTCACAGAGAATTTTTATTTATTGGATATCACCAGGGAATTGAAACTTTATTTTTTATTTTTTTATTATTTTTATTTAGTTTTTATTTTTTTACAGACTGCATTTTGATTCATTGTACACAAATGGGGTACATATTTTCGTCTCTATGGTTGTACACAATGCAGATTCATACCATTCGTGTAATCATACATGTACATAGGGCAATGATGTCTGTCTCATTCCACCATTTTTCATACCCCCTCCCTCTCATTTTCTTTTACATATTCTAAAGTTCCCCCATTATTCTCTCATTCCCCACCCCCATCCCCATTATATATCATCCTCGACTTATCAGGGAAAACATTCGGCCTTTGGTTTTTTGGGCTTGGCTTATTTCACTTAGCATGATATTAACCAATTCCATTCCTTTATTTGCAATGCCATAATATTATTCTTCTTTATGGCTAAATAGTATTCCTAGTATCCCTAGTGTATATATACCAGAGTTTCTTTATCCATTCATCTGTTGAAGGGCATCTAGGTTGGTTCCACAATCTAGCTATTGTGAACTGAACTGCTATAAACATTGATGTGGCTGTGTTACTGTGTTTGCTGATTTTAGGTCCTTTGGGTATAAACTGAGGAGTGGGATAACTGGGTCAAAATGTGGGTCTATTCCAAGATTTCTTAGGATTCTCCATACTGCTTTCCAGAGTGGCTGCACCAATTTGCAATTTCACCAGCAACATTAAAGTGTGCCCTTTTCCCCACATCCACTCCAACATCTATTATTGTTTATGTTCTTGATAAAAGCCATTCTAATTGGAGTAAGATGAAATCTTAGAGTTGTTTCAATTTGCATTTCTCTAATTACTAGGGATGTTGAACACTTTTTCATATGTTTATTAATTGCTTGTGTGTCTTCTTCTATAAAGTGTCTGTCCTTTTATTCGGGTTCAATTACATAGTTCCAAATTATATTACAAAACTTTTATTCAAATTCTTTTTAACTTCTCTGCTTGACTAACCAATTCTGCATAGTCATTGACAACTCATCTGACTGAACATACTTTAGACAACAACATAGGGAAATATTTCTGACAAGTCTTTGAGATCTTAAGCATGTTCTAGTTTTAAAATTTTTCAATCAAATGTTAGACTTCAAAAGCATCTGAAAGTTCTGTGTTTTGTGTTTTTCCTTTGTCTTTCACACCACTATTATCACCTTTCTATAGCATCATAATTTTATACCTTGAAGCAAAAAAATTGGATAGGAATGAAAATTGCTTAAGAATGTATCCCTCTTAAGAATTTTCCAAAAATTACATAAAATGATGGAAGAAAAACTAGAAGGAAGCTCAGAAAACAAACTCATTTTTGAAAATTTTTGTCCAAAGTAATGCTAATGTTATCCCAAGACTTGTGAGAAGCTGTGTGACGCCAGTAATGGAGGGGAGCACCTGGGGTCTTGCCTGTGTCTCTGCTGATGACAGCTGCCTATTGGGATCTTCGGTTTGCTTTTTCTTCTCAGATCTTTTGATAGCTATAAATCTCAGGCAGTTTTTAACTGATTTTTAAAAAATTATTAAAATCTAATATCCTAGGAAACACAATGAATTCTGTTATTACACAAACTCGGTGACTCACAGGAGAAAGGGTAATAAACTCAATAGTGATTTTCCTGCCTTGCTGAATTAGATGGGAAGTCACATCATTTTAAATGAATTATGTGGAATGAATACATTACACAGTATTCTCTGAGACTTATGAATTACATGGAATCTCTTTAAATTTTCCTGGAAAATGCCAGCCAATTTAGAATTTCATATCATACCCAAATAGCATTAGTCTAAAAGGAAAAATAAATTTCCGTTGTTTTTTTTTGTTTTTTTGTTTTTACAATTAATTTCCAAACTTGTTAATAGTGAAATTGTGAACCTCTTGTCCATTTTAATTTTTTTCATCTAATTTTCTAAATGTCAATAATAAATTGGATTGGCATATAGTTTTGTTTTCTTCTTTGAAGACTAAGAGTTGAGGTTAACATAAGCCAGGAGAAGTGAATCAAAATCAAAGAATATCCTATAATGATGTAAAATAATGAATTATCCTACACATGTATATTGTTTAATCAAGGAGATTTACCACTCAGAGATAAAGAGAACCTACGTAAATAATAGGAAAATTGGAGAAATTCCTTAAAAGTTCACTTCTTTAAAGAAATAATATCCCAGAATCAATTGCAAAGTGTAAGAACACAGAGAAAGCAGAAGGAATTAGTGGAATAATTATGATACCTGCAGGAGGGATGGTTAGCATAAGCTTACACGTTTTAATTAAAAATACTGCAGAGGAAAAGTGGTTTGGACTGAAAAAAATATAAACTAAGCCAACAAATGAAAAAATGCTAAAGAAAGCTATTAAAATATTTATAGCAATCTAGTGGAAGGATCAATGACTTTATCATTATAGCAATAAACACTTGCAAAGTCTTCTGAGCTATAATCAAGACTACAAGATAGTATTGTCATGTAAGAAATCTGTAAAAACTTCAAAGTTAAAAGGATGGTCTTTTTTTAATATAATAAGCAGTAGACAGTATATTATAACCACATAGATTAAAATCACTATGAATTCTAGGCTACGTATAAGTAAGCGGATTCAATTTATGCCAATGACATAATTTTTTAAATTTTAAATTGGAATCAAACAGAAAATGCAGGACTGGTCACTTGTGCTGAATGGTCACCGTTTTATCTTATATTGCTAGTGGTACACTAAATGACTTTGATGTTCTGGAAGGACATTTCATGACTGATATTAAACAATTGCTCTACCCTTCACTTTTGAAAAGCCATCTCCAAGGCACCGTCCTACATACAGAAACATGTCCTTCCATAGCCTGTATTTACAAAAACCACACATTGGAAATGATATCAAAAGTCATCAATTTTCTATGATACTGAATAAACATTAGGTAGATTGTTGTAATCATAAATCTCATAAGTGTATTCTTAGACTAATAAGTAGAAAAGACTTAAAAAGTAGGAAAATATAAAACATACAAATTTTTAAAGAAATATAATTAAAACTATACACATCCCTATGTATAGGGAATATGTATTTTGACACTGATGTACATTTTTGTATTTAAAAAAAACTGCCATAAGTAAAACAACATTATTATAGCTTTAAATAGTTTATATTTAATATTATCTTAAACTAAAAAATAAAAAATGTTTAATATTTCATATCAAAAACATGCAGTTATACACAAACACACATGATCACACACATGCACATCCACAGATGTAAAAAAGGTAGATAAGGTGTGTGAACATCAACCACAGTGTTCCCCAAAAGCTCATGTGTGAGACAATCAATGCAAGAAGGGTTGGAGGAGAAATAATTGAGTTATAGCCTTAAACTACTCAGTTATAGCCTTGAACTACTACTACTGATGGGATTAACTAGTGATAACTGGATGCAGGTGGCTTTTGGCTGGAGGAAGTGGTTCATTGGGGGCATGGCTACGGGGTACATATTTTGTATATGGAGAGTGGAGTCTCTCTGCTTCCTGATCATCCTGTAAGCTGCTTCCCTCTGCCACACTTTTCCACCATGGTGTTCTGCCTCACCTTGAGCCCTGAGGAATGGAGTGCGCTTCTATGGACTAAGACCTCTGAAACCATGAACCTGTGAATAAACTTTTCCTTCTCAACAATTGTTCTGGTTAGGTCTTTTAGTTGTACAGTGAAAAAGCTGACTGAAACACCTAAGAAGATATGGTAGTGAGGGCAGATAGCAGCAGGTCAGCAATATGCTTCAATGGCAGCTACCAGTGACCTGAGGCACAGACACCATGTCACTTTTTTGGAAATTGAAGTATTCTCCTATGACATAACCACATAATACAGTGAAATGCAGAACACTGTACATGAGTCAGGGTCCCATTTGTTACTCACTGCCTTCCTAAACTTACACACACTGATTCAAGTACTGGTGCTAGAATTTAGAAGAGAGGGAGTCGCTTGGCATTCCTAGGTTCATAGTAACAGATTCTAAGTATGAGATGGGGGCTTTTTGACATGCTCTGCTTCACTTTTACATGTCTTCTGTATTTATTCATTCAGGCAGCGTTGCAAAGTGCCTGAAGTTCCTACATGTGCCAGGCACTAACAACACAATATCTGGTCCCAAGTTTCAGAGACTTTACTATATAGCTTTGAATATTACTGACATGTTGCATTTCCCTGTTTTTCATTCCCAGGGAAACAGAAATCAGCACTGACAAGATATCAGGGCATTTTTCCACACACCTGCTCTATTTTGAAGTAGAAGCACATTTGTTATTAAATATCATGAGTTTCATAACCTCAATAAATATGATAAATATTGATGTAGATTAGAGAATTATGAGCAACTTTATCCTTAGACTATTCATGGGTGTTAATCCTTCTCAGAGATTTTCACACTTCAACTCTTCTTGTTTTCAGTTGTCATACATAATTTATATAAAATCTCAAGAGCAGAAATCTGTGAACTAAGAATACCTTAGTAAAATCCTGAAAAGTTAAAGGTAGACACAAGTCTATTTGACATTGTAAGTTACATCTTCATATAACTGCCTATAGTTAGTTTTGCCATTCCATTTAATTAGTTTTTAAGTGTTTCTGCCCAATAGGTAGTTGGGAGATTCTGAGGGAAGAAAAATCTGCTCCTCAGTTTGGCGAAGTATTATGAAGTTCCTTTTGATGTTTCTGGTGCTATAGTATTTAGAATTTATGATCCTTTTCAGTAGCCATATTGATACCAGAACTCGATCCAGAGAATATGCATACAATTTGACCAGGCATGGACAAATAACTATTGAGAATTTTTTTCATACCACTGTAGTGAATTCAGACCACTGGAAGCACATATATAATATTGTGTATATATATATATGTACAACTATGTATGTATAATCATCTATATGTATGTTTATAGAATATGAATAATTAATATGTATGAAATATTATGTATAATTATACATATAATTATACATGTAAATAGTGAACATATTAATATGATATATATTATATTTATAAACAAAGTGTAATAGGGTTGTGTTTTCTCAGTGCTTAGTGCACTTACCTAGCCTGAACAAGACCCTGGAGTCTATCTTCAGAATCACACAGACACACACACACACACACACACACACACACAACAGAGGATAATAATTTATCTCTTACTTATATGTTATGTGTGTGTGTATGTTTTGGTAAATATAGTGTGTATTTAAGCATATATACATAAACTTTGCCTTTATTTTCTTTTTTAATAAATAACAACATTGTAACCAGATATGACCAAAGTATTTCTATTCAGGTGTAGGTGTTAAGTTATTTGAACACTTGGTGATAAAAGGTTGTCTATACTGTCAACATAATCCATTATTTGGTTTTAAGCTAAACACATGTATGCAATTCAAAAGGAGACATTGGACTTACTTTATGCATTTGAGAAGAATTGCACATATTTTAAAAATTTTTTTCATCATTTGTTGTTACATACATCTGATATATATACAACGGAGGACTATTTATTTTTTAATCTATAAGAAAGACACTTTTGAGAAAATTCAGTCTGTAGTTTTATTAACTAGCATTTCCTATTGTAATGTAATTGTGAATAACTGAAAAAGGGAAGCATCTTTTCAATGATGTTGATGCTAAATTATCTCATTGACAAGTTCACTATAAGATTAGGTACAATAGACAATGAAGTAAACTTTGTAGCCTTGCACAAGACTATTTTTATCAAATTCCTTTGCGTTTAGTTTCACTATATGAAGACTGGTCCAGCCATTACAATTTTCATGTGGGAACTTTGTTTTTCTTCATCCTCTGACTGAAGAATGGAATCTGTGTAAAAGAATACACGTGCTGATGATGGTAGAACTTCAGGCTCCTAAATCTCTAAATTTATATGTATTTTTTTTATGTATCGTGGATTGAACCCAGGGCACTTAACCATCGAGCCACATCCCCTGCCCTTTTTATTTTTTTGAGACAGAGTCTTGCTAAGTTGCTTAAGGCCTTGCTAATATGCAGACCCTGGCTTTCAACTTGCAATCCTCCTGCCTAGACCTTTGAGATGCTGGGATTACAGGCATGCACCATCATACCTGGCTTCTAAATGATCTTAACCATTGATCTGAAACATGTTGAGATGCTCAGTAACAGAACAAGCAAGGACACAAGCTTTTATTATATACAGTTTAGGAATGTTAGAGCTATAATTTATATTATATAATTATATAATTATAATGCTATAATTTCTTATAGAATATGTGGACAACGAAAATTATAGCCACATTCCCACTTAAACAAAGAAAGAAAGGTAAGAAAAATGGTGTTAAGATAATGCACCTAAGACTTAGGATCTGCTATTAATGAGCTTTAGAACTGGACTTGAGGGTGTGGCTAGGACTTTACGACCTTAGTACCTAGTGTATGCTAGATATTTAATAGGCATCAAGTAATATTGACTAAAGAAGAAATATAAAAGGCAAGTGAAACAGGACATGTAAAATAATCCCTAGATCATTCTAAGCTTCTGTTAAATTTAACCTAGGAATGCCATGCAACTGAATCTCATGACTTCAACTCTAAATCTTACAATATACTTGAACCATTGTGTGTAAGTTTGGGAAGGCTAGGAATGACAAATGGAACCCAGGTTCAGATGCAGTGTTCTGCATTGCTCCATATTCCATGATTAAATTTTAGGAGAATGCTTCTACTCCAAAAAAAAGGAGACATAGGATCACTGCCTCAGGTCATTGGAAGCCATGCCCTTGAATAATGAGGTAAAATGCTGCTCTCTACCTTCACTACCATGCCTTCTTGGGTTTCATTGAAAGATGACACTTTTTTTTTTTTTTTAAATCAGTAATATCTATGTCTTTTTTTTATGTTATTCTGAAACGAAAGTTAACCTTTTCAATAAAATGATCTTGTGGGAGAAAAAGAGAAGGAAAAATGATTATTCTACTCAATGTCACAAATATTCCCTTTAAAGAAGGAAAAGATATGTGCTGTGCTAATCTCTAAGTAGGTGGCAATATATTCCTATTATACCAGTGTTGTTAGATACAAAAGTAACTATTTGAAAAAGAGTTTAAAGTGGGAATATTTTGATTTTTAATGGTTTATCAGTATCTGTAATTTAAAATTCAGCCATTGTTATCCAGGCTCTGTGGTGTACCCCTGTAATCCCAATGGCTCAGGAGAATGAGACAAGAGGATCACAAGTTCAAAACCAGCTCTCAGAAACTTAGAGAAGCCCTAACAAACTTAGCGAGACTCTGTCTCAGAATTTTAAAAGTTAAAAGATAAAAAATATGCTAGAGATGTGGCTTAGTGGTCCAACACCCTAAGTCTAGTTCCTGGTACTGAAAAAGAAAAGAAAAATCAACCAATGTTGATATTAGTGATTTCGTGTAATGTAAAGTGATTTAACTTAATGTTAATATTTGCAAGTTTTTTCATCAATTTTGTTGAGCTGTTTTGCAAGTATATCAGCATAATTTGACATATTACTTTATTGAACCCAATAAGATACATGCCAAATCTTAATATAAATGGATACATCCATTTTTTTCTCAATTTTCATATTCAATGTACTTTTTAGCACTTATATTTTTTTGCAATTCTTTTTAAATATTGCATTGAATCTTGCCTATATAAAAGTAAACAAAAAATAATCTAATACTCTTAACAGGCTTTTTACCTTCCCTTTTCCTAAAATTAGATTGTTTATATTAGCAAAACTGAGCGTGAAAGTACTAATAGTTGCCTTTGCAAACTAACATATATGTGAGATATACATATCTATATCTATATATAAAATATATTAGGTTTTTACATATTCTATAGAAAATATATGAATATATATATAGCAAACATAAAACATATTATATATTTACATTTATGTATAAACATAAAATTCATAATCATGAATTATAGGTGGTATTTTAGAGCATTTGCTAATTGTAGATAATATTAGTAAAACAAAGTGATTGTAAAGATGTGTTAGAATCAAATTCTATGAAATTATGGAATACAGTATTCTAAAAATAAATATTTTCAATTATTTAAGTATATTTTTAGTAGTCTTAATTTTTAAAACCTCTTAAAGTATTTTTAAAATGTTTCCTTTTTCCCAGAAACAATCAAAACTCTGATGACTTTTCTTTTGTAATCAAAGTCATCCCAAATACATATAACACACAGATAATAAGTCTAAATAGTAAAGACTCCCACATTGTGACTATGAACTAATGTTCAAATTCTGCTTTGGTGGAAAAATCAAAAGCTATTCCATGCTGACAGAAAGCAATATACTGATTTCCTGTGTTGTTTTCTATTCTACAAAATAATTTACACCATTAAATCTACTTCAGGAAACAAACTATATATCACTATGTCAATGCTAACCACAAAGAGTAAAGTGGATTAACTTTCTCAGTACAGAAAAATGTTTGATATTTATTAGTTTTCAGTGTTGTATGCAATTATTTTTAAAATTTAATTATTTTATTTTTATTAGAATGGAACTTTCTTGCTTGCAAGTAATGATTATTAATTACTATAGTAAGAATGCTCAGGATTAATTAACAAACTAAAGAAATTCCAAGCTTTATTCATTGTTACTATTTTTATACTCAATGTAAACCCATAGATTATAAATAGTATTGCAGTTCTTCAATTATATCATGAGACCTTTTGTGGCTACTAATATTTTTTATTCTTTGTTCTTAAGATACTCAATATTTGTCTTGTGCGCAGACTTCATGCATTTGTCTCATAAATAATTGATAGATATTCAGAAATATGTTTCAATATAGATCTTCAGGAATTTTGGTATCCAGCTGAGACTTTATGATTTTTTTTTTCATTGTGAGGATCTTGATTTTTCAGAAAGAATTTTCTCGCATTTCCCACGGGACCCAGTGAGAGATATTCAGTGCACAGTAGCTCATTTCAAATATTTTCTTAGAAAAATGAGCCTTTTGAAATATAACCCACATAATTTCATTCTATAATAATATCGATGAAGGTTTTTGCCAATACTGTTTCCAAGTCTGATAATGGAAGTACATAAAATGGATAATTGTGACTTAATTCAGACTGTGAAGTTTCTAAAGATTTATATGTTGTCTTAGGGCTTCTAGTTTCAAGCCCTTGAACAGTAATATAATTACACATCATAATAGCGATAGGTCTTTAATTCTCTACATCACATTTTCCCCAAATTCCTAACATGTAGGAAAAGGTAAGGGGTGTGAGCACACATTAATATTTTCAGCCATGAAACTGCTAACTTTACTACATAGTAGCCAGTTCTATGCATGGCAGAATGCTGAGAGCTTAAAACTACAGCGAAATACATTTAGCAAGTCGTTTCACTGAAGTGCTTCCATTTCAAAGTATATTAATATTTGCTTCTTCTATGAAATGCACCAAAGAGATTGAGTATGCTGGTAATGAATGAAGATTTTTGCGGAAAGAACCAAATAATAGAGATGTGTGAAGTGTGTATGCATATGTATTTTGGCCTTAAATTTGCCACAGAGCAGTGGAGATGTATGTAAATTTCCATTAATCAGATGTACTGAAACACGTACTCACCTAGGAGGTAGAATTACAAGGATTCCATTTTATCTCTCTTGCAATTCTAAACAGTTATAGTAGAGTCAAGATTATATTATATGTAGGAGAATAACTGTTCAGATATACTATTTTTTAGACTTCAAAGGTTCTAGGTTTCTAAATAAGTGAGATGAGAATTGGTAAGCTGCTTTTGTATTACAATGTAAAAATCGATAATTTGAAATGTTTTAAGATTTCTAAATATTTATAGCCATATGGATACCTCTGAAAAGCGAAATAGCAGGGTCAACAACTGGAAACTTCCCTGCCTCCATCACCTTCATAGTAGAAAAACAAGGAGTAGCCTAAGATGCAAACATGTTTTCTTGTGTAAAGTATTCAAATTTCATTTTAATACTGATGAAAGTACTAAAAACAATAAATTGAATACTGGTAGAAGAGCTACTTATATTAACACCAGGGTTCTATACACTATAAAATAAAGTATCATTATTAACTCAATTTTATGATAGAGCCTCTCTAGGGCTCGGTGGAAGTTTCTGTGACAAAACGTATACTCAAGAATTGAATTGTGGGGAAAAAAAAAAACCTGAATTGTGTAGATTTCTTCCCAATATTTAAAAAAATTTTCAAGATAGTGTTATAAGTAAATACATGGTATCAAATATTAATTCAAATTTTCAGGAAGACAAAACAAATAATTGGTAGAGAAAAAGCAATGCTTGAACCTTGTAAACATGATGGTCCTTTAATTGGTACTGTACTGTCACATTCATCTGAATGCTGCATTTAATGTACTTGTAAACTGAAGTTAACAATCACACAGCTTTGGTTCTCATTTATTTTTGTAGAATCTAAATGTACCATCTAAAAAATACTGAGCTGATGCCTCATGGTATGCAGATTTTCACACAAATGCAAGGCATTTCTTTTCTTTCCCACTGTACTTTGGAATTCTTCTCAAGACTGCTGTAGACAATTTAATGGGGCAGAATCTGAAGTTGAAACCTGAACTCTCCAAACATACTTGATCCACAAAGGCATGGTTCAACTGACTTATCCTTAAAATGGCCCATCACTGTCACTGAACCAAAGCAATGGATAACCCAACCCAAGTGAGAGGGAAGAATCTTGTTCGTCTTATTTAGTTCATGTTGATAAATTGTGTATAGATGTCTGGGTTTAGAAATATTTGCTGCAGGCAAACTTTTGACAAATTTTACATTAATGAAAATTTTATTTCTATTAATATTTAAGCACAGTAATATAACTTATTAAATGTCAAATTCTGATCAATTTCAGTTGCTATTTGTGATTGAGTTCTTAATTTTATAATAAAATGGTTTCTTGCCATCAGTTGTTTTCCTGGTAACTTAAATTCCAGGTAATAATTAGTAGAGATAATTTGGAAAGGGGAAAAATTAGATAAAAAAGTATTTTTACAATTATAGTTAATATTTTTCACATATTATGAGATAGTTTAGTGGTTACTTTAAAAATATGTATTATATATCTCGGTTTTAATTTTTATTTCTTACTTTTGAAGCTAGTGACTGTTGGTAGACTAAAACTGAACAAATAAATGATAACAATATTGGATCCACTAAGAAAAGACTGTGAATTCTACTTTAGCCATAAATTTGTGTAAACTTTTTATACTTTTCAGAAGAATTAAAGGGTTTCAATTATTTAAAGAATAATGTTCTTTTTAAAGTTTATTTCCTATTGTGACTTGAGAGCTCATTCTTTTCTTCTCAGTCTAAAATCCAAAGAAAAAGACAAATTAACTTGCTATTATTACTTTGGAAGAATATTATTAAAATCCTAAGCTTGCATCTGGTTTCGAAATGGACATGATGGAGCTGCAAGAGGGCAGATCTGGCTGATATATTGCTAAGCCCTTTAAAATATGAGGGAGAGCCCATGCCTAGTCTTTTGAGGAACCTCCATACTGATTTACATAGTGATTGTAAAATAAATCCCAATCCTACCAACAGGGTAAAAATGTTCCTTTCTCTCCACATTCTCTCCTGCATGTATTATTGTGTGAATTTTTGATGACTGCCTTTCTCACTAGTGTGAGATACAATCCCAGCATGGTTTTTATTTTCATTTCCCTACTTACTAATGATGTTGAACACTTTTTGGTATATTTATCGGCCATTTGTATTTACCATTTTTGTGTGTTTCATTCATTTGCCCATTTATTAATTGTGCTATTCCTTTTATTTGGTGTTGATTTTTTTTGAGTTATTTATGTATTCTAGATATTAATCCTCTGTCAGAAGAGAAGCTAGCAAAGATTTTCTCTAATTCTGCAGGTTCCTTTTTCCCACACTTAATTGTTTTCTTGGCTGTACAGAAGCTTTTTAGTTTGATGCCATCCTATTCATTAACACCTGGCATTATTTTCTGAGCTTTCGGAGTCCTATTGAGAAAGTTTTGCCTGAGCATATATGCTGGAGTGTTGCACTGCATTTTCTTCAGCAAGACCCCCAACTATATCACTCCTTGGTATTTATCTTAAAATTTAAATTCACCATACTTTGCATTACATGCATACCCATATATGGAGCAGCACAATTCCCAGTAGCCAAATTGTGGACCCAGTTAGGTGTCCATCAATAGATCAATGGATAAAGAAAATGTAGTATATATACACAGCAGAGTTTTATTAAGTCATAAAGAAAAATGAAATTATGTCATTTGCAGGAAAATGGATGGAGCTTGAAACCATGATGTGATGCAAAATAAACCAAACTCAGAAGGTCAAGGGTCTTATGTTTTCTCTCACATGTGGAAGCTAGAGAGGAAAAAGGTAAAGAAAAGTTGGGGAAGGGATCTCATGAAAACAAAGGAAGACCAGTAGAATAAAGGAAGGACACCCAGGGCTTTGTTGGAGGGAAGGGAGGGGGGACGTGCCAGGTAGTGATACTGGCCAGATTATGTTGTTATAATGTGAGCATGTGCAAATAGGTAACATCAAATTCACCCTTATGTACAACTGTAATGCACCAATAAGTGGGAAAAATATCAGTACCCATTAATATATGTAATTTTTATGATTTTATGTATCAGTTGAAAATATTTTAAATGTAAAATATAAACTAGGAGATAGATATCATGCATTTATGCCTCTATGTGAAAGATTAAGCCAGAAACAAGACTGCAGTGGCAGTGAACTAGAACCTGTCAAACAATTAGGTAGGCTTCTCTGAGAAGCCGTTAAGGGGAAAGATACATAAAACTCCTTAAGGTTTTCTTTTTCTTATTACAAGATTTTGATCTCAGTACAAGACCAAGGAAAACCCATTTTGAATTAAAGTCTTTTGGGAGATATTAAGAATGGACATAGTGTACCATAACACACATACAATACATATATTTGATAAATATATGTGAGTGTATATATATACATATACATGGTAGATATTTTACTTTGTTATTCTTCATTATGCAGAATAACTTTTATTTATCCAAATGTATTTTACTATCTTGATATTTTCCAGTGTGTTAGTAACATGACCTCACAAGTTTTTAAAATAATGAAATAGTCAATTAATACATTTGGGAACATCTTAGCAAGAGTAACAGTGGGAACTTTGACCTACTGTCATTTTTACACCTAGTATTTAAGTCATAGGTATTTTCAGTAAAGTAAAATGAATTGTAATGTCCTTCAATTTAATCATATTTTTTTGAGGTTTATCCGTCTCAAAATTTATTTATAATATCTTTTAACCAAAACACCTTGCAAACATTTCAAATATTTTGTTTCTTTAAGACACTGTTGTTTGTTTGTTTCCTGATGCAGGGGATTGAACCCTGTGCCTCCTGCATACTAAGCGAGCATTTTTTGTTGTTGTTGTTGTTATTTTTATTTTTTGATTCTTTGTACACAAATGGGGTATTCCTTTTGTTTCCAGGGAAGAAATACAGTCTAGTGACTATGGCTAAAGAAAGCTTTGATTCCACTCATGTAATGGCTTACATTTGGTGGGGGACGGAGTCTAATATAACTTTCTTAAGACAGTGAAATGAATTTGACCTATCTTTCCTGTGTGCTTCCATGAGCATACCACAGTGAAATCTCACCATCACGTACATCCATAAGGCAACACACACAATAGAAACCCTAAGTAAATTGCAGAAAGATCAGGAGAGTAAAGGGAAGAGAACCGGGAGAGGGAGGAGGGAAGGGACAGGGAATTACTGGGATCTGACTTAGAGCAAATTATATTCCATATATAATTCATATATATAAATTTGTATATAACTTTATATATAATTATGTGCTTTTATAATTATGTCAAAATGAATCCTAATGATATGTACAACTAAAAAGAACTAATAAAAACCATCTCCCTGAGCTAGGTAATGTCCCCATTTTGCAGGTAATGATACTAAAATCCAGAATGGTCAAGATGAGTTGGGAAAGTCCATGAGTTATCTAATACAGTGATTGAATCTGTGATAAAGGGATTTGGACTGTGCTCAAATGAGCTAAGTTAAGCAATTAAGTACATTTTTTTTTCATATGATAAGAACCTTAAGCTTAAATCATAAGGATTAGAACTTAATTATCATACTCTTCATTAATGTTCAGTGAGTTTATACACATTCTTGAAAGTTTTGGCCTACAGAATTATCCTATTCAGGCCTAATAAGAATGCTGTGTTAAGTGTGACTGGAAACTTGTAGAAAGATATTGAGGAGCTTTCCAAATTTTTAAACATTTGGAATTTAGTCAGAATTTATTGCATGGGTGAGAAGAGAATGCAAATGTTTTTTGGGGATATGCTAATTAGCATTACGAAATGATAACCTATAAGAAAAATTAAAGGACACTTTAGAATTGAGGAAAGTTATTAAGTAATAAACTCTTTGCATAATTTGTGGTCAGACAACTCTCATTCAGTCATTCATTCAACATAACTTCTTGAGTATTTAATAGCCACAGGCACTGTTGGATATTTCAGGAATGTGTTCACACTATGGACACCTCACTTAAAAAGAAAGATATTCTGCCATACTTTGAATGCCTACCAATGCTAGAGGTTTGCATGTCACATAATAAAAATATAATTTCCTTATATTGTTCCATTAGTTACATATAGGTTTATGGAGAAAACCAGTCTTTGCTAATTTAATCTATTAGTATTTTTCTACTTACCTGAGTTCTTGAGCAAACTCTGGGTACAAGTAAAACATTTTTTTATACTTCTATTTTGAAATAGTAAGAGCTTCCCTGGAATTGAGCTAAGAGTAGAGGGAAGTTCCATATACTCTTCGAGCTCTCTTCCTCAACAACAGATTGCATAAATATAGCACACCATGAAAGTCACATTCATACAAACCACGAAGCTTATTCAGATTCAACAGTTATATATACAGTCTGTATGCCTGTGTGCATGTAGTTTCATGCAATTTTGTCACATAGGTAGCACGTGTTACTATAACAATCAAGATGTGGAACTGTTGTATCATCTCAACTCTTCAGAGTGCTAAACCCAACACAAACCATTACCAAGGTTACCACTACTGTGTTTTCAGTCTATAAGATTAGTTTATCTCCATCTCTATATTGACTTTGACTCAAGAATGTTATACAATTAATGTGAGTCTTATGCAAGCTGTGCAAAATGTTGTATATATCAATGTTAAATTCTTCTTTATTGCTGAGTAGTATTTCATGATTTGAATTACTCCAAGGCTATTTAAACATTTACCCATTCTTACATTGGTTTAAAACAAAGATTTAATTTGTTTTCACTTTTGGTTGTTATGAATAAAGCTACTAGGAACATTTGTGTACATATTTTTTATAAACAAAATTTTCATTTCTCAGGGGTAAGTATAATTGCTGTTTTGTATGATAATTGTATTTGTAGTTTTAAAAAATTCCTGTTTTCAAGAGTGTCTGCACCATTTTAACTTGTACTAGCAATGTACAAGGGATCAAGTTTCTTAAGATTTTGTCAACATTTTTAAACATTTTATGTTAGCTGTTTTAATCAGTGTTTAGTGATACTACACTGTGGTTTTAACTCACACTTCTTTAGTGGTTAATGATGTTGAACATCTTTGCAAGTACTTATATGCTAACTGTATAGAAACTTCAGTGATAACGTCTTTTCATTTCTTTCACACGTTATAATTGGAATTTTGCTTTTGGGAGTGGGTATTGGGGATTGAACTCAGGGGCACTCAACCACTGAACCACATCCCCAGCCCTATTTTATATTTTATTTAGAGACAGGGTCTTGCTGAGTTGCTAAGTGAATCTCTTTTGCTGTGCCTTGCTTTGAACTCGGAATCCCCCGTCTCAGCCTTCTAAGCCACTGGGATTACAGGCGTACACCACTGCACAGGGCTATAATTGGGATTATTTTTGTTTGACTAATCTTGAAACTTGAGAGCTCATAATAAATTCTGCACACAATCTTTTATGGTTTGCACATGTTTTCTCAGTCTGTTATTTGTCTTTTTAGCTTGCTAACAGAGTGAAGGGTAGTAATTTTTAATTTATATTAAGTTTATCAGCCTTTCCTGTTACAGGTATGTTTTGAGATTATGTCTAGGAACTTGTCCATAAATATTCAGTGTGTTTTTTTGTTTGTTTGTTTGTTTGTTTGAGTGTGAATGTATTGCTAAGGGTGGCTTTATATTTGCATTTAAGTTTTAATTCACTGGTAGTTAACTTTGATGTACAATGTGGACTTTGCACTAGGTCATTTCTGTACAGCTACCTTTGATTATATTCATGTCACAGTGCCCCGGCTGGAATGCCCAGTACTATGTTGAGTAACAGTGGTGAGAGTGACTTCCTTTCTTATTTCTGATCTTGGGATGAAAGCAGTTTTATGCTGTAAAATACTCTGTCAGCTATAGATTTTTTTCTTTTAGATGCACTTTAATAAAAGAAACATCATCTAATTTTAAATTTTCACTTCTTTTAAAGAATGATTTTAAATTTTTATTGAATACTTTTCTGCATTAATTGATAGGCTCACGATTCTAATAATTTAATGATATGGTGGATTATATTGTTTGAGTTTTCAATATGTAATCAGCCCTGTATACCTAGAGAAAATCTTATCCGTTCATTGTATATAATCATTTTACACATTCTATTTTGTAATGATTTTTGAGAATTTTTATATATAAGTTCATGACAGATGTTCATCTGTTTCTTGCTTTTTACCGTCTTGGTTTGGTTTTGGTGTTAAGGCAATATTAGCCTCATAAAATATATTGAAAGTATGAGATCTCCTCCTGTTTCCTGAAAGAGATTGTGTAAAATTGGTTTTCATTGCTTTTTAAATGTTAAGTATATTGACTAGTGAAGCCACCTAGGCTGAAAATTTCGTTTTTGGAGCAAGTTAACTGTATTTTAATTATTTTTGGTTATAGAACCACTTGGGTTATTTAATTTTAGTTAAATTTGCATTCCTTTAACCTCTCCTTTCTTAAAATAAAACTTTCTTATGTAATTTTTTTAAGATTCATTGAGCACCATATGAAGTGGTGCTATTATTTTGATTCAGCAAAGAAATACATTTTTAAAAATTCATGAAGAAGATAATCACTCATCATCCTGCATTTTTATCCTATCCATATTTTTTTCCTACCATTTTCACCTTGTCTAGGGATCTTTCACCAGTTATGATTTACTATTAGATCTGCTGACAATCAACCCTTAGTTTACTTCCTCAGAGGGAAGGCATTTCCCACTCACTCTAGTTGGATGATTTCATTAAATACTGAACTCACGGTGGACAGTTCTTTGAAATTATCACTTGAAAAACTATTGCTTTCTTCAGGTCTCTGATACAGTTCAGATTTCTACGATCATTTGAATTAGCTTTGTCTATAGGTAATAGGTAACTTTTGTTTTTATTTTATGACTTTTTTCTATGTTCTTACATTTTAGTTGTTTAGTTCAAATAAAACTTGATGACTTTGTGTGTTTCTGTGAAAATATCTTGTATGAGCTTCACTTATTTCCTTGATGTATTACATATCAGATCACTTCGTCTCTGTTAACTTTTTTCATTTTCACCTCTGATCAAATTTCTTTGACCTGTTCTGAAGGCTAATGAATCTATCCTCTCTCATCCCCCATCTCACTACTGAGAATAATCAACATGCTGTTGTCAATGTGCTCTTCTGGTTTTATAATTTATATTAGATTCTTTTTTATAACATTATATATTTGCTGAGACTTTCAATCTTTTTCATTTTTTTTTCCAGAAAAATTTCATTAGTTTTTGTTAGTGTGACAAAATATCTATGAAAAACCACTTAAAAGTGGAAAGATTTATTTTGGACCACAGATTTGTTCCTTTCATCTGTGATCACTTGGCCACATGCTTATGAGCCTATAGTGAGGCAGAACATCATGATATGTAGGATGGGACAGAGCAAAGCTATAGGACTAAGGGCAGCCAGGAAGCAGACACAGAGGGAATGAGCTAAGGAAGAAGGGACTGGGACAAGTTATAGTCCCCAGGGACATGCCCACTTGCCTGATTGCCTTCAATGAGGTCCCACCTGATACATTTCCATCAACTCCCAATAATGCCATCAAACTATGAATCCCTTTGTGAATTAATCCATTGATAAGGTCTGAGCCCTCATGATCCATCACTTCCTAAAAGTCCCACCTCTGAACACTGTTGTACAAGGGACCAAGTTTTCAACCCACCAGACTTTGGGAGACATCCCAGATCCAAACTATAGCATTTCTAATGCTTGCTGAAATACATTTGTGATGTCTATCAGATAAAGCCAATTTTTTCAGCTTTGTGTTGTTGTTCGTTTATTTATTGATTTGTCTTTTCCTACCAAATGTATATGCCTTCATTTTTTGTATGACAAATGATGTTAGACTGGACTTTTGAATATTATGGAATACTTTTGCTTTTATTTAAATCTTTTTTAGCAGACGTTTACTCTTTTTATTATTTTATTTTATTTTATTTGTATGTGTGTGTGTGTGTGTGTGTGTGTGTGTGTGAGCTCACGATGAGGATTGACCCGTGAACTTGAGCATGCTAGACAAATACACTAGCAAAGACCTTTATTGCCAGCCCTCATTTTCCATGTTTAAAAAGCTTAATATTTTGGTGCTAGTCTTCTTCTATTAGCAAGGGTTCCAATTTGATTCTGAAATCCCATGTACTGTTTTCTTTTCTGGCACTATTGGTCTTCAGCTTAATCCTCTTTGGTGCTGCCTACAGGGCCACCCCACTCCACCCTATTTTCCTCTGTTTCCTGATGGTGGATAGGAGCTTATGCAGTTTCGGTTTGAATTACTCTTTCACTGATAGATGATTGATGGATGCTGGGCCTTCATCTCCAAATGCCTCCAAAAAGAAGGCTTAGAGACACCCAGCTCTGCTGACATCAGGGACAAATCAGCCCTTTAGTCACCTCGGATATGGAGATGATATTAGGGATCCACACTTAGTATGTTTTGGACTTCTCCATTTTTGCTCATCCAGAGAGGATTTTTTTTTTTTTTTTTTTTTTCCTGCTTGGTGATTACAGATTGTAAATTTCTCTTGTGTCCAATGAAAAGAAAACTGAGGTCATTCCCTGCAATACCCCCTTTGTATCTAAATTTCCATCTTGGTCCCCTTTGTCTTTTCAGTAGTCAGAGTACTTTTATTATTGTCTTTTAGGGGAGGAGTCAGGAAAAGTACAAAACATCTCATCTAAGCATGTGTAATACATATGAAGGAAATGAACTTAGCATATGTGCATCCACATAAGTGAACATGCCAAATGAATACACACTGGTTAGTAAGCCAGGTAGTTCATTTCCAACAGTAACACCCAGTGAAATAAAGGGAGAATAGAAAAAACCTCCACCCACACAAACTACTGTTATAAAGAACAACATTCTCTCTGTTATAAAGAACAACAATTCCCTCTACAAAATAGAGGGAATTGGGGATGTATATGTGTCTCTTCTAAATCAAACATGCTAAGCTTTCAGCTCTAAAAGTAAAATCTTGTATTTGGCACAATGAATCTAGGGCCTTTAGTGCATGTTAGGAACTCATGTTTTCCTGAATTTCATGTCACCTATTAAGTATATGCTTCTTTTTAACAACAAATGTTAAATTAAAATTGAATGGATAGATTCTGGCCCTCTCCTGTTTCTTGTCAAGTATCATTATGTAAAACAAAATAGGACTGTTAGATTTTTAAGTAAAAAACAAACAAAAACCTGATCACAAATATGTTAGTGGAAATCTTATTCCTTATTAGAAGCTCTAATGTGAACTGAGAATAATCATCTAGAGAAATGTAAGAAGTATATTAAATTTGAAAAGGAAAAATGAAAACATGTCAAGCAGGTGCTTTCATCCGGGTCTCTTCAGTTCACTTAGATCTTTAAATTAAAAGTGAATGTCGTTTTGCTTTATTTTATTGGTTGAATTAGTTAACCCAGGTTTTAAGATCCTGGTAGTTGGAATGTTTGATGTCAGAATGAATACATGTAACTGATGCTTGTTAGTAATACAAAATAACTATTGGGGAAAAAATCTTGCTTGCATCTCATTTCTTGTAGTGTCTCCTTTCTATAAATTAGTAACAAGGTTTCCACATACAGTGCAGTCTTGGTATTTAAAATAAAATAATTCTTATATTAAAAATAAATAAATATATATTTTCCTGGAATTCTCGTGCTAAGATGTAATTACAAATAGAACATTATAGTGCTTTAAATGTCACTTGTCAGGAGACTAAAGTGTTTAAAAAGTATTCATTCAATAGATACGCTAGATTTCAATTATCGCTTAAAGAGTCACAGGATACTGTACAATTTTTTGATGGTATAAAAAAGGGTTAACTTATTTGTTTTCATTTCCTCCAAAATTAGATCTGAAAATTTATGACAGATGATGGATCAGAGGACTGTTATTCAAATATGACATTTAAATCACATCTCAGTTTAGAGCCCAGAACGGTTTTCATATCTTGACAAGATTGGTTATTTACAATCTAAGCTCTGTCTCGGGATTCATATGTTTGAATTCATTCTATATCTCCTTGAAATATTACATTTAGCTTCATGTTTCCTCCCAATTCACTTTGAGAACTGAATTACTTAGATTGATGTGGTAGAGTGGAATGAAAATGGCATTTCGATTCATGAGACCACATATGAGTCCTAACTTCACCATCCAGCAATTCTATGTCCTTGTCAAATCTCTTAACTTCTCTGATTCTTACTTCTCTTTCTGATGAAAAATTGAGAATTACAGTCTTTTTCACTCTGTGTACCTTTCAGCCTGGTTGTGAAGATCCAGATGAAAAGATACGATGTGAACATGCTTTGGATTTTACTGTACTGTCATTGTTTCTATTTGTCTCTTTCCAGGGAGCTCAGTTCTTAAACTAAAGATAGAGATGCACATATGAGGAATATGAGGGCTACCTACCAGAAAATAGCTGAGAACAGTCTCCCCCGACAACATGAGTGTCCCAATTCCATCTCCATGTCCTGGGAGTCCTGTGTCCTGGCAGTTAAAACCTATCAGTGATAAGAAAGGCAAACCTAGTTTCCTTGACTACTTCCCCCGAGCATCTGGGCATGTACTATACACCTGAGGTTTGCCTTGTGCTTTTTCCTTGATGTCTATTTTCCCCTCAAACTTGATTTTTGAGCTGATGTCCAATCAAAGTTTAATTCCTCAATCTGTTTCTAGCAAGCTTCAAAGGAAACAGGTCAACAGTAGGCAAGAAGGATGACATTTGTCAGCCTATGGATTCTACTTGACACCAAGAATTTGGTCTGAGTTGACTTATTTCTGGAAAATATCAATAAAATGGCAGATTGAAAACCAGAAGTCAAGGACCAATATTACCCTCTACAGAGTTTTATAATGGACACATTTTTCTTGAAAAAATTGAATACTTTATGGAAATATAGCTCTGCTGATAAAATGCAGAAATATATTTTATTTGCACATGAATTTAGGGCCAGAGAGTCTATTCTAAATGGCAGCATTCTTTATTTAGCTGTCAGCAATTCAGGGGCTGAAGCAGATTGTACTTCTTTTCAATGGCCAAGGTTTTTAAACAGTTCGAGACTGATTTAAAGTATTCTAGGAAAGGATGAGAATCTGTTGAAAGAAAATCACTTCTGCCTCAACTCAAGAGAAGTGGCCCACTAAAGTTTGAAAATTATTATTCCAAAGGGGCTCTGTAGCCTCCTCAATTTCTGGTTGGCTTAGGAGCTCTGCCCTTGAATGAGAACTTAATTACCTTGTTCACCAATGTAACATATTTTTTGATGTTAAAACTGTTTTTCAACTACCTTTTATGTCTTATTCCTTGTTTGAGATCCAATTTCCTGATCATGTCCTCCTGTTCTTGACCTAAATGTAATTGACCTCTCCAGATTAAATGTAACTCCTAGAGTTCAAATTCAAGGAAAACAATAAAGTGTAATAAAATGAGCATGTCTGGGAAGAAGGGATATTCTTCTTAGTCTCAGATTCTTGGCTCACTTTATTGATGATCTTAGGCAAACATTTCTGTCAATTAATTCACTTATTTCCTCACTTGTAGAACAAAAGAGGCAGGGTGAGCAAAAAGTGCTTACGCACAACTAAGGGAGAATCCAAAATAGGTGTAAAACCTACCTATAGTAAAGTCAGGCTACCTGTGTTAAATCTGTTCTCAACCAAATGCTTTGTGTGCGAACATTAAGTTATTTACTATCCAGTTTGTCCATGTTGCTTTATGAGAATGCCATAAACTGAGCATATTATAAACAATACAACTTATTTCCTTTTACTCTCAAGGGTGAGAAATCCAAGATGGTGGCCAGCAGGTTTGAGGTCTGGTAGAGACCCACTATCTCTTATTGTGTCCTCACATGGTGGAAAGGGCAAGATAACTCTGGAGTTTCTTTGATTAAGAGCACCGATTCTATTCATGGGGTGTCATGAACACCTAATCACCATTCTGAGGCCTGCCCCCAAATTCTGTTATGTGACAGATTAGTTTTCAACACTGATTTCTGGAGAAACACATTCAGTCCATTTATTCTCTCTAAATATTTATGTTTTGCTTTTATAATTGGTAATATATGTGGATATTATGCTGGAATCTGCATCAGGCATTGCAAATTAAAAGTGAGCAAGAGAAATGCTCCCAGTTTAGATGTGGAATTCTAACCTGCAGATAAAGAAAAACACAAAGTAACTAGATTTATTTTATCATAATCATAATATTTATAAATATTAACGGTAATATTTTTATAATATTATTACTTTGGTGCTGGGGTTTGGACCCAAGGGCCTTCTACCATGGAGCTATACCCCCAACCCTTTTCATTTTTATTTTAAGACACAGTCTCACTACATTGACTGACCTTGAACTTGCATTTTTCAGGCTCAAGAGTTGCTGGGATTATAGGTCTGTGCTACAGCAACCAATCCTTTTTTCCTTTCTTCTTTCTTTCTTTTGTTTGCTAATGCTATCTTGGAAATAAGCCAATATTTTGAGCAAAGTTACTAGGAGAAGAGTTTGCTTTTAAGCAGGATAGTCTAGTGAAACTATCTCTGTGGATATGGCCTTGATGTGATCCATAAAACCTGAGCAGAAACTAAGGAAATAATTTCCTAGATTCATAGGCCAGTGAGCACAAATGTCACTGGGGATCTTGATTAATTATAGGATAAAAAAGAAACAATAATAATAATATTTACATGAATGAGGCACAAATAAAAAGACAAATTTAGAAACTTGTGCAGAAATTGGTTTAAGCAGAGCTATATAAGCCTTTATAACAAAATTGTCTGTTTTTTCTCAAAGTGTAAGGTCTTATGTGATACATATTTTGAAAATAGTGGCCTAGTGGATGTGTGCAGAATGAAGTGAAAAGAAGTGCTGAAGATCATTAAGGGGATTGTGCAGTGGCAGGACAGATGCAGTTCAGGTTTAAATCAGAAGGGAAAGAAGATGAAGACAGCATATCTCTATGCTATAGCATTTAGGGCCAATTCATAAAAATATTGTCTTATATTAGTATTATTTTTATCTTTACTTCATGTTTAATATTGATTGGTTATCATATGAACAAAAATTCATCTTTAAAAGTTAAACATGAACATTTTTCTCTGTTACAAGACTTTTTCAAAAAGTGTTTTATAAAAAATAAATTCAGAATGAAAGTACTATATGCATAAATAAGAAAAGATCCCTAGGTTGATAAATGGAGATGCAAACGGGAAAAGTTTCAGTATATATTTCACAATCACTTAAAACATATTAAAAATGTAGTCGCTATACTTTTTTGCCAATACATAGGAGGAAGTAATGCAAAAGAAGAGTTACTAAATTGAATAAGTGTATTGATTTTTACTTGCTTTCTCATAGAAATAAAATTATAAAGAGTTTAAGGTAAATAATAGTTCCCTTGATCTGTATAGGATTTTTTACTTTCCAAAAACAATAAAAGTTTTAAGATATTTTGGTCTTTTCAGAGTTCTCAAGTTTAACAAATCAGCATTATTACTAATAACCCATTATCCCATAACTTGAAAACTCTGTCTTTCAGTGCATAAACATGCATTTCTTCTCAAGGATAAAAAGACACTCTCTTAAAACTAATCACCCTATAAGAGACAGAATACATTTTTAACAGTATGTTTTAATTCTTAATTAGTACACACATACTTACAAATATAATTAGGATGGAAAATTGTATCAAAATTCAGTTTCAACTTTCAGTATATTTAATGATAATAAAACATGGATATTTTTATCTCTATTGTGGTGATAATATTAATTTTGAAGCTTAGAAAGTTTGCATTGTAATTTCAGAAAATAGATACTAATATGTTAATAATATAAAGAAAATGCTGGAATAGATTTATGTTTAGTGATAACAATAAATGAAGCATTTTTACTGAGTTTCTTACGTGGTAGAAATGTTGACTTCAAGAATCATAATCATGTTACCAACTCTGCAAAATAACTGTATACAGTACTGCTAGATTTAGAATAAGAAGAAAAATTAATTATTGAACTCATATGGAAGAGTTCACATCAAATAAATTTTTCTGGCATATGTTTTATACTCATTGGAAAAAATATTTTCAATTAAGGAAATCAGTTAAATAAACTTTCTTTTTCTAAATTTTTTCTGTCCTTTCAAATTCTACTTTATTTTGATGTATGAGAAAAAGACCTTCCACACTAATTCTAATTTTACCTTAAAAATTTATAAAGAAGACATACTCAGAATGTATTTAAATATATTAAAATTGAATTCAACTTTTATGACTATGGAAGACCTGGTGCATTTTTTAAAATGAGAACATAATCTTATATATAGCAACTTCACAATTTTAATGGCATATAATAGGCAAAGATGTATATTTTTCCTAATTTTTTTGGTCAATTTCATCTAAAAATACCTATGTATACACATTATGACCTGAGAAATATTTCAGTAACAAGGTATGACATTTTTGACAGTTTTGTCAGTGAGCTAAAGCATTGGCTATATTGACTATAAAATATATACTGCAAAAATAAGAGGCCATTTTCATTAAATTCCTAGTGAACTTTGTGGTTATTTTGATAATATGTATTTATCATTTCTAATTTTGAAATGAAATTGTAAAAATGTGTATCTTTTAGAGACAGGGAGTATACAGTATGAGAAAGCTCCTAATTGCTGAGTGTAACTGCTCTAAGGAAATGTTCAATCTAGAATATCTGGTGTCATGATCTAATAGCAAAACATAATGAATAAACGATATTTATGTCATAAAGGCCACAGTCTAAAGACATGAATGAAGGTAAGCCATGACCACACAGTAATTGTTCCATAACTCAGCATAACTGGGTCACTAATTCCCCAAGTTTTTACTTCCCTTTCTCCTTGACTTTGAATTTTTCCCAAGTTTCTCACAAAGGTGAAAAATCATCACATTTTTATGATTCCATTGGTTCATGTTATATGCTTCCTAAATTGAGTTATTTTTAAACTAACTCACAAAAGGAGTGTCTATACATGCATTGTTTAAATATTAAATACCTCCTGAAGGTTTTTTTTGTTTTTCAAGGTCACAATATTTCCAAAAGAAATTCTGATTTCTCCCAGTTCCTCTTAAATAAGAACAACAGCAACAAGATCAACAGCGAACAAACAAGATAGAATAGACTAGAATGAGAAGGAAATGTGCACTGACTATTGTAATGATAGGTATTGTTTGTTTTTACTTTCTTTTTTTTTTTCTTTTTGAGGTTTTTTTTTTTATTGTAAACAAATGGGATACATGTTGTTTCTCTGTTTGTACATGGCGTAAAGGCATACCATTTGTGCAATCATAAATTTACATAGAGTAATGTTGTTTGATTCATTCTGTTATTTTTTCCCTTCCCCCCACCCCTCCCACCCCTCTTTACCCTCTATACAGTACTTCCTTCCTCCATACTTGCCCCCCTCCCTAACCCTAACTCTAACCCTAACACTAACCCGTCCCTCCCCCCCATTATATGTCATCCTCCACTTATTAGTGATATCATTCGTCCTTTGGCTTTTTGAGATTGGCTTTTCTCACTTAGCATGATATTCTCCAATTTCATCCATTTGCCTGCAAATGCCATAATTTTATCATTCTTTATGGCTGAGTAATATTCCATTGTATATATATAACACAGTTTCTTTATCCACTCATCAATTGAAGGGCATCTAGGTTGGTTCCACAGTCTGGCTATTGTGAATTGAGCAGCTATGAACATTGATGTGGCTGTATCTCTGTAGTATGCAGATTTTAAGTCCTTTGGGTATAGGCCAAGGAGTGGGATAGCTGGGTCAAATGGAGGGTCCATTCCAAGTTTTCTAAGAAATCTCCACACTGCTTTCCAGAGTGGCTGCACTAATTTGCAGCCCCACCAGCAGTGTATGAGTGTACCTTTCTCCCCACATCCTAGCCAACACCTGTTGTGGCTCGTATTCTTGATAATCGCCATTCTAATTGGGGTGAGATGGAATCTTAGGGTGGTTTTGATTTGCATTTCTCTTATTACTAGAGATGTTGAACATTTTTCCATATGTTTGTTGATTGCTTGTAGATCTTCTTCTGTGAAGTGTCTATTCATTTCCTTAGCCCATTTGTTGACTGGATTATTTGAATTCTTGGTGTAGAGTTTTTTGAGTTCTTTATAGATTCTGGAGATTAGTGCTCTATCTGAAGTATGATTGGCAAAGATATTCTCCCACTCTGTAGGCTCTTTCTTCGCATTGCTGATAGTTTCCTTTGCTGAGAGAAAGCTTTTTAGTTTGAATCTATCCCAGTGGTTGATTCTAGCTTTTATTTCTTGTGCTATGGGAGTCCTGTTAAGGAAGTCTGGTCCTAGACCAACAAGGTGAAGATTTGGACCTACCTTTTCTTCTATAATCTGCAGGGTCTCTGGTCTGACTCCGAGGTCCTTAATCCATTTTGAGTTTAGTTTCGTGCATGGTGAGAGATATGGGTTTAGTTTCATTCTGTTGCATATGGATTTCCAATTCTCCCAGCACCATTTGTTGAAGAGGCTATCTTTTCTCCATTGCATATTTTTGGCACCTTTGTCTAGTATGAGAAAATTGTATTTATTTGAGTTTGTGTCCGTGTCCTCTATTCTGTACCATTGATCTACCTTTCTATTTTGGTACCAATACCATGCCGTTTTTGTTACTATTGCTTTGTAGTAGATTTGAAGATCTGGTATTGCAATACCCCCTGTTTCACTCTTCCTGCTAAGGATTGCTTTAGCTATTCTGGGTTTCTTATTCTTCCAGATGAATTTCATAATTGCTTGCTCTATTTCTGTAAGGTATGTCATTGGGATTTTAATTGGAATTGCATTGAATTTGTATAGCACTTTAGGTAGTATGGCCATTATGACAATATTAATTCTTCCTATCCAAGAACATGGAAGATCTTTCCATCTTCTAAGGTGTTCTTTAATTTCTTTCTTTAGTGTTGTATAGTTCTCATTGTAGAGGTCTTTCACCTCTTTTGTGAGATTGATTCCCAAGTATTTTATTTTTTTCGAGGCTATTGTGAATGGGGTAGTTTTCCTAATTTCTCTTTCTGAAGATTCATCACTTATGTATAAAAATGCGTTGGATTTATGGGCATTGATCTTGTAACCTGCTACTTTACTGAAATCACTTATGAGTTCTAAGAGTTTTCTGGTGGAATTTCCAGGTTCCTCTAAATATATAATCATGTCATCAGCGAACAGGGATAGTTTGAGTTCTTCTTTTCCAATTCGTATCCCTTTAATTTCTTTGGTTTGTCTAATTGCTCTGGCCAGAGTCTCAAGAACGATGTTGAATAGAAGTGGTGAAAGAGGGCATCCCTGCCTTGTTCCAGTTTTTAGGGGGAATGCTTTCAGTTTTTCACTATTTAGAATGATATTAGCCATGGGCTTAGCATAAATGGCCTTTACAATGTTAAGGAATGTTCCCACTATCCATATTTTTTCTAGTGTTTTGAGCATGAAGGGGTGCTGTATTTTATCAAATGCTTTTTCTGCATCTATTGAAATAATCATGTGATTCTTGACTTTAAGTCTATTAATATGGTGAATTACGTTTATTGATTTCCTGATGTTGAACCAACCTTGCATCCCTGGGATGAAACCCACTTGATCATGGTGCACTATCTTTTTAATATGTTTTTGTATGTGATTTGCTAAAATTTTGTTGAGAATTTTTGCGTCGATGTTCATTAAGGATATTGGTCTGAAATTTTCTTTCCTTGATGAGTCTCTGTCTGGTTTAGGTATCAGTGTGATATTGGCTTCATAGAATGAGTTTGGGAGGGTTCCCTCCTCTTCTATTTTATGGAATACTTTGAGAAGTATTGGAATGAGCTCTTCTTTAAAGGTTTTGTAGAACTCGGCTGAGAACCCATCTGGTCCTGGAATTTTCTTTGTTGGTAGGCTTTTGATGACTTCTTCTATTTCAGTACTTGAAATTGGTCTATTTAAATTGTTTATGTCCTCCTCGTTCAGTTTAGGCAATTCATATATCTCTATAAACCTGTTGATGTCTTCGAAATTTTCTACTTTGTTGGAGTATAGATTTTCAAAATAGCTTCTAATTATGTTTTGTATTTCAATCCTGCCTGTTGTGATATTTCCTTGTTCATTCCGAAGTTTAGTGATTTGGGTTTTCTCTCGTCTTCTCTTTGTTAGTGTGGCTAAAGGTTTATCAATTTTGTTTATTTTTTCGAAGAACCAACTATTTATTTTGTCAATTTTTTGTATTGTTTCTTTTGTTTCAATTTCATTGATTTCAGCTCTGAGTTTAACTACTTCCTGTCTTCTACTACTTTTGGTGCTGTTCTGTTCTTCTTTTTCTAGGGCTTTGAGCTGTAGTGTTAGGTCGTTTATTTGTTGAGTTTTACTTCTTTTATTAAATGCGCTCCATGAAATAAATTTCCCTCTAAGTACTGCTTTCATAGTGTCCCAGAGATTTTGATATGATATTTCTTTGTTCTCATTTACCTCTAAGAATTTTTTAATTTCCTTCCTAATATCTTCTGTTATCCATTCATCATATAATAGCATATTGTTTAATCTCCAGATGTTGGAATAGTTTCTGTGTTTTACTCTTTCATTTATTTCTAACTTCAATCCATTATGATCTGATAGAATACATGCTAGTGTCTCTATCTTCTTGTATTTGCTAACATTAGCTTTGTGGCATAATATATGGTCTATTTTAGAGAAGGATCCATGTGCTGCTGAGAAGAAAGTGTATTCACTCTTGGTTGGATGGTATATTCTATAAATGTCTGTTAAGTCTAAATTATTGATTGTGTTATTGAGATCTATGGTTTCTTTGTTCAATTTTTGTCTGGAAGATCTGTCCAGTGGTGAGAGAGGCGTGTTAAAATCACCTAGTATTATTGTGTTGTGGTCTATTTGGTTTCTGAAATTGAGAAGGATTTGTTTGACATACATAGATGAGCCACTGTTTGGGGCATAGATGTTTATGATTGTTATATCTTGCTGATTTATGCTTCCCTTAAGCAGTATGAAATGACCTTCTTTATCCCTTCTGACTAACTTTGGCTTGAAGTCCACATTATCGGAAATGAGGATGGATACTCCAGCTTTTTTGCTGAGTCCATGTGCATGGTATGTTTTTCCCCATCCTTTCACCTTTAGTCTATGGGTATCTTTTTCTATGAGGTGAGTCTCTTGCAGGCAACATATTGTTGGATCTTTCTTTTTAATCCAGTCTGCCAGTCTATGTCTTTTGATTGATGAATTCAGGCCATTAACGTTCAGGGTTATTATAGAGAAATGATTTGGTTTCCCGGTCATTTGGTTCATTTTTAAAATTTTGTTTATTTATTTGTTTGACACAACTTGTTTCCTCCTTTATTTGACAATTCCTTTAGGATAATTCCTCCCTTTGCTGATTTGCTTCTTTCTTTTTCATCTCTTCCTCATGGAATATTTTGTTGAGAATGTTCTGTAATGCTGGCTTTCTTTTTGTAAATTCTTTTAGCTTTTGTTTATCATGGAAGGATTTTATTTCATCGTCAAATTTGAAGGTAAGTTTTTCTGGGTATAAGATTCTTGGTTGGCATCCATTTTCTTTCAGGGCTTGAAAAATGATGTTCCAAGCCCTTCTAGCTTTTAGGGTCTGGATTGAAAAATCTGCTGATATGCGTATTGGTTTCCCCCTGAATGTAATTTGGTTCTTTTCTCTCACAGCCTTTAAAATTCTGTCTTTATTTTGTATGTTAGGTATTTTCATTATAATGTGCCTTGGTGTGGGTCTGTTGTAATTTTGTGTATTTGGAGTCCTATAAGCCTCTTGAACTTGATTTTCCATTTCATTCTTCAGATTTGGGAAATTTTCTGATATTATTTCATTGAATAAATTGTTCATTCCTTTGGCTTGTTTCTCTAGGCCTTCCTCAATCCCAAAAATTCTTAAATTTGGCCTTTTCATGATATCCCATAGTTCTTGTAGATTCTGTTCATGATTTCTTACCATCTTCTCTGTTTGTTCAACTTTGTTTTCAAGGTTAAATATTTTGTCTTCAATGTCTGAGGTTCTGTCTTCCAGGTGTTCTATCCTATTTTATATGCTTTCTATGGAGTTCTTAATTTGGTTTATTGTTTCCTTCATGTCAAGGATTTCTGTTTGGTTTTTTTTCAATATCTCTAACTCTTTATTGAAATGATCTTTTGCTTCCTGTATTTGCTCTTTTAACTGTCGATTGGTGCGATCATTCAATGCTTGCATTTGCTCTTTCATCTCATCGTTTGTTTCTCTGATCATTTTAATTATGTACATTCTGAACTCCTTTTCTGTCATTTCTTCTGCCATGCTGTCATTGGGTTTTATTGATGTAACATCTAGATTTGTTTGCAGCATTTTCTTTCCTTGTTTTCTCATATTGTTCAGGTATCAGAGGACCACTGAGATATTGCAGATTTCCTCTATTGACTTACAATGTCCCTGAAGATTTCTATATATATCCCCTCTTAGCCTTCAGTAGGCTGAAGTCTTGGAGGAAGTTGATAATGCGGTGCTCCACAAGGAAACTGCCTCTCTAGGAGTGGTGGCCTTCAGGTGGGGTATATTCCCTGCTAGTGGGCAGAGGTGCCTCCACTTGTTGACCAATGGTCATCCAAAGGGGACCTAGGCTGCGGGCTGAGGCAAGGCCTGTTTGGGCCTGAGTCGCTGGTTTTACCGTCCTTGTGGGGAAACCTCACCCAGCAGGGAAGACTCACCCGGTGGGGAGGTCTCGCTGGTCACTTCCCTCCTAGAGGTTCCCCTCAATTTACAGCTACCGCCTGGGCTTGGCTGCCTTCCTCTGCAAAGTTCCCAGGGGCCTGGCCCTACCTCCTGGGCCTGGGAGCCTCACCCTTCGCAGATGAATCTCCTTAGGCTGCCCCTCCTTAGAGAATTTGCCCACAGGCCTGGAACCTTCGCTCCGCCCTAAGCCTGTCTCTGTGCGGCTCTACCACCCAGAAGCCTCCTAGATCCTGGGACCCTGCTCTGCACCTAATCGCCTGGCTGTGTGGCCCCTCCTCTGAGCAGCCACCTGTGGCCCCGAACAATCGCTCTGAGTCCCAGAGACCCGCCACAGGCCTCTTCCTCCAGACAGCCGCCCAGTATTCCGGTGCGGTCACTAGGAGTCCAAGAAACTCACTTCGTGCCTCCTCCTCCCACCAACCACCCGTAGCCCCGGGCAATCAATCACTCCGAGTCGAAGTGACCCTCCCCGTTCCTCCTCCTTCTCCAGATAACCCCCCGGGTGTTCAGGAGCAGTCCCTCTGAGTGGCTCTGAATCCACGTGACCCGCTGCACGGGTCCTCTGGGCAACTGCCCGGAGCTCTGGTGCGGCCACTCAAGACCAAGCGTCCCACCACGCTTCTCCTCCAGGCAGCCCCCCTGTGTTCAGGAGCTGTCACTTTAAGACCAAACAACTCACCACTCGCCTTCTCCTCTGAGCAGCCGCCTGGAGCGCTAATGCAGTCACTGCGAGTCCAAAGGACCCGCTGCGCTCCTCCTCCTCCTCCTCCTACTCCTCCGGGCAGGCCCCGGGGTTCAGAAGTGGTCAGAGTCCAAACAGCTCGCCACGCAGCCCCTCCTCTGGCAACCGCCTGTAGCTCTGGTGTAGTCACCCCGAATCCAAGTGGCCGCGCTCCTCTTCCTCCTCCTCGTCCTCAGGGCAGGCCCCGGGGTTCAGAAGCGTCGTTCTGAGTCCAAACAGCTCGCCGCGCAGCTTCTCCTCTGGCAACCGCCTGCAGCTCTGGTGCAGTCACTCCGAATCCAAGTGGCCACGCTCCTCCTCCTCCTCCTCAGGGTAGGCCCCGGTGTCCTGAGTCCACACAGCTCTCCTCGCCACTCCTCCCCTGGGCAGCCGCCGGAGCCCCAGTGGTTGCTCCGAGTCCCAGCGCTGTGCCGAGCGGCCTCCTTTACGGCGCTCCCAGCTGTCCGAGTTCACTGCTCCAGCGGGCTGTTTTTACTTTCTTTGAAATTATATGTTACATTTTTCTGGGTTTGCTCTCAGTGTTCAGTATGTGTGATTATGTTTTCCTGATGCTTTATCAAACATGCTTGCAACCAAAAATAATTTTAAAACTATGCTATAATGTGTTTGTTTGCCATGTGTACTGCAGTGGAATAATGGATTAGTGAAGATCTCTGTTTCCAATGTTGGTACTCAGTTTACACCTGTTCAGCCACTGTGCCTCACACAGTCAGGCCTTTAGAATGTCATATGGTCACTACTCCCACTCTAGGAACACCTCCATACTACCCATTTTGTGTTGAGAAGGCCAATTAATATTACACACCAGACACTAAAGGAAGATAATTAACACAGAATAAAAGGCTGCCTAGCAAAATGAATGAGTGATAAGTATCCAGAGTTAATCCTCTTCTGAAGTTTTCTGCTTCAGTTTTCAAAGTTTTGCCTTTCATCTCATTATGGTAATTAAAAACTTGATAGAATGATAATAATTTTCTAAACTTCTATAGCACTTTATATAAGAGTATAATTTTTAAAATTTTATTTTTAAAGAATAAAATGTTTATTGTAATATTTTGGTATACACGATTACTTTTACATATGTACCTTATTAACAAGTACCGTGATACTCTGAAAATATTTTTGAAGTAAATATTACAATAAGCATATATCTATATTTATATTTAAATATTACACCTATATTCAATAAGGATCTAATTTACCTGACACTTTTGAGGGTTTCTATATTTTATTTCTAAATATTTTAAGATATGAGAAGTTTTGTATTCATATTCCAGTATATGAATTAAGTATGTATTTCTTGATATTTCAACAGGATAGTGATTAAGTATACATTTAGTGCAATTTTATTTAAGAATTCTAAGTATATATTAAGATTCCAACAATTTTCTCAAAAATGCAAATTTTACAGTATCAAAAAGCCTCAAGATTTTATTTTTTCCTTTTAAAAAGAAGACATGATATTTATGAATCAAAATTGTGGCATTTTTTATTGTGAACTATAGCTAAAGCATTAGTGTAACTATTAGAGCTTTTTGAAGGGCTGTAGAGAACTTTCTTTATAATAGTTTCTATGTTGCTTCCAAACATTTAAACATACGATATACAATGTTTAAAAACATATCATTCAGAGTAATTCAGGTCGAAGGACTTTCTGCATGCTTACCACTGATTTCTTCAATATTTTGCCCAAATCTTCTGCCAGAGAAACAAATCTCATCTATAATTTACTGTTTTAAAAATAAGTGTCCTTTAACTTTCACTTGGACAGTTTTTCTTACTGATAAACAGAACTAAAACAAAAAAGGTCTACTGTATTTTATTTTTTTATCTTAAGGGAAAAATTTCTAAAACAAGAAAACAAATGACTTTAAAACCTACATTTGTATCGACCACCTGACCTTAGCAAAAACAACTTTCAGGATTGCTCAGAAGATCAAAATTATTAGAATTGGAGGTCTCCTGATGTTGGCATGGTGTGTGCATCACACTAAGTACTTAGGGCTTGTTGAAATGGGAGTTTCCAGCACTATGATTATGTAGAATTTCTTATATGTGATCTCCAGAAACTGAAAAACAACAGTCTTTCCAATCATACCAATTAGAGTAACAGTGTTAAGAGATATGAATAAATGATCAAATGAAACCCATCAGAAGGGAAAAAGCATCAATTAAGAAACAGACACTGAGGAATTGAGACCAAGATTGAGAAAGAGAGAGAGGGTGGGTAGAGAGAGAGAAGATACTTTGTCTTTAAAATCTAGCTCAGTGTTTTTGAATGAGAGATGAATTAAGACTCATTTTTTCCTTATTAAAAAAAATGCTCTCAAATAATTCTCATTGCCTAACCTCTTTATTTAGATATTAAAAGTTTGGTTACCTTTCTATTAGTGCATATCAATTATACACAGAAGGGGGCTTCATTGTGTCCTGTGCATGAATTCATATAAATATTTTGACCATTCCTGTCTTTTTACTACTCTCCCTTACTGTTTCCTCCTCCCACACACCTTGATCTTCTTCCTCTTAATTTAATCTCCCTTCTACTTTCATGTCTAACCCGTGTATATTCCATATATAAGAGAAAACAAGTGATACCTGTTTTTCTGAGTTTGGTTTATTTTGCTTTCATGATAATCTACAATTCCATACATTTTCCCTTCCAATGATATGATTTTGTTCTTTGTGGATGAATAATACTTATTGTGTATATGTCCCACATTTTAGCTTATCCTAATTGTTAATGTTATAGAAAATACAGAGAAGAATATTAAAAATACTCCAGTGAGAACCTATTAATACTCATCTTTCCAGATGGGGACAAGTAAATGTAAATTTGCCCTTGAAATGTAATAAGTTGGTCATAAACAGACACATTGCTAGTGACTTGTTAGAGATCTTAAAGTTTTCGGAAGGACAATTCTTTCTGGAGATGCAACACAAAGAGAAAGCAATAAGTGAAAAAACTGCCCCTGGAATAACAACCTAATTTATTTTTCCATTTCCAAACTATCAGTGATGATTGAAGATAGGAACATAATCATAAGTCAAGAAAAAGAGTAAACTATTTCCTAAAGCTTTTTATGCATGTGGAAATGTGATAAATGAAGCTGTGATATCATGGATTTTTTCTTCCCATTCCTCTTTCTTTATCTGAGTTTATTTGAACTGAACAATATAAAGAATATGGTAAAATATAATAGGAAAGAACCATGCTAACCCTCTTTGATGGATCAAGAGCTTTTTAACTTTATCCTTATTATTCTTTGCAAAGTTAAATATAGATTAACATAATAAAAATCATGGTCTAAGCACTTGCAAAAAGATGTTGCCTACAAATAAAAGTAATAATCTGTGTGATACAGAGCAATATTGATGTTGTCACCTAAGACCCCCCTGTATCCACACAACAAAGTCACATTTTCCCCTAACCAAAGTCTCTCCAGTACATCTTCTCTGCACCTGTAAAAAACTTTTTTATTTATTATAAAATGAAAATAAGAAATAGGCTTTTACAAAGTGTTTAAACATCTTCTCTAGCTTACTCAGGCTTCACTAGTAGCGAGACTTCTTCAGGGAATTATATGCCTATGGATGGCTTTAACTTACCTTTCAGAAAGTGAAGGCTTATGCATAATTGTAATAGAAACATTTAAGAAAAGTAGAATGGAACCCCAATGGGATTATAATCACCCTTGAAAGAGGGATGTTTAGGCTATTAATCTGAAGAACATTGGAATATTTAAAGGAAATACTTGGAACAATAACTGGAGGTGGAACTGAGGTTCATATTGAGTACCTTTGCATATTTGCAGAAACTTTCAAAGAAATAGAGAAAAAATAATGATGAATGATCAATGGGGAATACTTGATATGATTTTTTTTGAGAATTTATGTGAAATGGAATCTAATACACAAGTAGATTACATGGAATTTTATTAGAGTACAAACATATGTACTGATATTTGTAAAAGAGGGAGAAGGGAGATAATTCTGGAGTAGATTTAAGTAGGTAGGCAAATGTGATGATGTAGCTTGTAATATTTCCCTTATGTTTGTTTCTTCTTATCTTGGTTGAATGACAATTTTGATCATCAGTCGAATGTGAGAATGGGGAAGAATTATTGGAAGTTGGAGAAAGTGTGAAATTGCCAGTTAGTAGAGCAGGATATTGAATGTAACAGGACCATCCTTGCAAAAGTAAAAGCCCATTTCAGCATAACGACAATAAATTTAATGAGCAACAAGCAAAAATCCTTGTCATTTTAAGTTGCATGAAATATACAACGCACAGCATTCTACCAGCATTATGATTCAGTCTCATAAATCATTTAATTGTGAAAAGAAGATGAGAGAATTAACCTAGAGTTCTGAGTGTGTATGTGAAGGAGTACTTTTATTAACTGTACATGGGGTTGTGAGGAAAGTGAGGACCTGAAAGACTTGTGGTACCATGGAAGCATAGTAAGGTCATTAGACTATATGTTCACGGATGGGTAAAGATTTGTTGAAACTGAGATAATGGTGTAAATGAATTGAATAGATTGGATGTGGTCAGGAAGGAGTAATGCTAGCAAATTGAAAGTTGGGGGTAGGGGAAGTTGCAATTATTGTTAAGACAAAGCCTAGCAGATGACTGTACCATTGGAGAGAGGGATTGAGATAGGCATGGATCAACATAATCGAAGAAGGGACAATCAAGAAATTGAGAAGTGGAGGGTATCAGGAGGGACATCTATATAGATATATGAAGGAATTGTAGAATATGTGAACTTTTATTATTTATAAATCTATATGGTTAGGAAATGGTCTTTTATTTCTTTTTTCATTAACTCCTTTTAGTTACATATACTATTTGGATTCATTTTCACATAATCATACATGCATGGATTATAATTTGTTCTAATTCAGTTCCCAGTACTTCTCTTCCCTACCCTCCCCTCTCGTTCCTTTCCCTCTACTCTACTGGCCTTTCTGCTATTTATTTAAAGTATTTTTTTTCTTTCTTAAATTTGTGCCTCGTGGATAGACATGAAGTTGAGCTTCAGTGTGATATATTCACTTATGTACATAGGATTGTTAGGTCAGATTCATTCCACCGTGAAATGGCCGTTTCTGTGTCAGTTTGATTCTGACTGACAATCTTGTCCTCCCAGCCTCTGGGTTCATGTGCTCAGAGCTTTCTCAGCTTCCAGGACCAGCTCACTGATTCTCAGAGCACCAGAAGCACAAATAAGGAAATTATAATACATTCATATCTGTTTGGAAAATGGCATTCCATAATCCTTAAGTCCATAAATTTATAATCCATAAATTCAAGTCCCAATGCAGTGAACTAATGAATAAAGAAGAGGCAGAATTTGGAGTGATGATCTTGTCTTAAAGATAAATAGCAGAGGATAGAGAGTAAAAGGAGGAAAAGGAGAAAAATAAAATAAGATAAAGACAGGGAGATGCAACAATCAGAAAGCAGATGAAGAGGTATACAAAAAAGAAATTGCCACAGGAGTTAACATACAGTATAGAAATGTATACCAGGTGTGGGAAAAGGAAGAAAGTGATCTGTGGCATAAATTCTCGTGTTTTACTTTTGTGTTTAACAACCACCACCAAACTGGTGATGTGTCATTTTTCCTAGTTCTAGGCATAAAAGTTTTATCAATTCTCAAGTGTATTCCCCAAAAACAAACATTAGAAGGTCAACTTCTGCAATTAACTTGGAGTTAGACACTCTGAACAGATTTTAGACCTTCTACTTAAAATGACATATTTGAAAAAATTTAGGAACCATTACCTGCATTAAAATTTAAAAAAAACAATGTCATTAGGTGCTAAGAGGTAGCACTCTAATATTTCAGCCTCAATTTAAACCACATTTATGGAACAAATATCATTCCAATATGGTAATATTGCATGATAATTTCAGGAGAAAATAAGATTGGATTCACAATTGATATTTCCCATTTAAGAACTGTAAAGTAGTGGAAAAAGTTAGCTGTAGATATGTTAGACTTTTTACTAAATTGATATTATTTTGACAGATGAAATCACAACTGAGATTCGATCAGTAAGACATAGTTATCATTTGAAGAATGCTGTATTTGAACCAAAAAGAATAATCTCATTAATCAAATGTAGGAAGGATGACATTCTCAATTTTTTTTTCATTCTTTTTATTTGTTCTAATTAGTTATACATGACAGCAGAAGGTATTTTGACGTATCATACATAAATGTAGTACAACCTCTCATTCTTCTGGTTTTCCTGATATAGAAGTGCACTGGTCATGTAATCATATATGTGCATAGGATAATAATGTCCAACTTGTTCCTCTGTCCTTCCCTCTTCCAGACCCCCTCCCCTCCTTTCACTCCACTCTGTCTAATCCAAAGTACCTCCATTAAATAGTTTTAACCATTACATAATCAGTGATATAATTTATTTACATTCTGCAACCCTGGGGAGTTCATTGGTATTATTTGACTAACTGCCTTTTTCCACTTGAGGAGTTTAAAGGTTGGAGTACCTGGAAAATTACACGTGCCCAGATGCAGTACATGACTAAGCCTTGATCACATTTCCCTTTATGGATGTGTAAGGACTAAAGACCTAATATTCTTTCTTATGTATTTTGAAAGTGGGTATTTGTTATTTAACAACATAGACATCTTAAGGATATGGATTTTCTAATTATTTGTGTTATTTTTGCATCATGTAAGTTTGTAAACAATGACACCCCTTACTTTCTTTAAATGTGTTTTGGATCTCATGTAACACAAGCAAGGGCCATGTTATATGCTCAGCTCTAGGGTTTGCTACTGACTTTCAGGCAGCCTGCTCCCTTGGCAGCACACTAGGCCTCAAGTTATTGAACTGCTCTGAACTCTTTGCACTTACAACTTTAGGCTTTTATTTCTCTTCTCACATACATGTATCCCTGAGAGATCTATGGGGCCTCTCAATAGTAACCACCTGATCAATACTTCCTCCTTGATTGGTATCTTTGTAGAAAGCAGAACGCTTCTGAGGAAAATGTAGACGGGTCTTCTCTATTGTTTATCAAACTTCCCAGAGGATGGAACAATTTTTTTTTTTTTTTTTTTGAATAGCGAATGCTCTATCTTCAAATGATATTTTCTTTCCCATTTTCCCTTCATTCCTATGTTCTGGCTCTGCTTCTTCAATGTGTATACATGTGTATTCCTTCATTCTTTTTTAAATTTTTTACAGACTGCATTTTGATTCATTGTACACAAATGGGGTACATCATTTCATTTCTATGGTTGTACACGATATAGATTCATAGCATTCGTGTAATCATACATGTACACCAGGTAATGATGTCTGTCTCATTCCACCATTTTTCATACCCCCTCCCTCTCATTCTTGATTTAGGTTTAGCTGTCAAATTCCAAAGGAATTTTTTCTAGTGATTGTTTTTTTAATATATTTGGCACAGGGTTCTCTAATTTCGAATTTCAACATTACTAATTATCAAGGTGTATACTTATGACCTTTCATAAGCCATTTAACATTTCTGTGTCCTATTTTCTGAATCCAAATTCTGTGGATGATAACTATAGCACGTAATACTTTTAAAGTTCTTTGGAGACTTAATGACCTAATCATTCAAAGGCTTTTGAATACTGCCTGGTTTACACTAAAACTTTCTTAGAGGAGTGCTAGGCGCCATTCTGGTCTTCTATTCTGTCAGTGTCTTTCATCTAAATCCATTGATTCCACCTTAGTTTCTGTCAACCATTGTTTCTCAGTGTAATGAGGAGCCTGACCAGCATTAGTCCTGCTGAAAGATATTGTGTTTCATTTTCAGTAAATCATTGGAAATATTAAAATCCTGCAATGAATATTTATGGATATAATATGAATAGTCACATGAGAATAAGTTGGGTTAATTCCATTTACCAGAAACCAGTTCTAAAGAGAGGTAGAGAGTCTAGGCTATATAATTCAGGAAGTCATGTTACTATACCAAGATTCAAGGTTCTGATGTTAGGGTATTTCTTTAGTCAAAAGTCATCCTAAGTCATATATTAAATTTGTAAATGTTTCCCAATTTCCAGGTTTCGAGAGAAAAAAACGTTAGAACTATTGTGAACAATCAACTATTCATTAGATCACTTACCTTTTTAGTAGGTAACTGGTATAGACCAACTTTAGGATAGTTTGAAGATTAGATACACTTCAGCACAGTAATCTAAATATACTTATGGAGACATCACATATATTCACCAAGATTAAAAATTGACTGAGAAGGCAAGTAATAAATGCATGAAAATGCTCCGACAGTATCCATAAAGCCCCCGGCCTACTCCTGCTGGTGCCAACTATGTATTCATCCTTCCTGCCAAAACTTGTTGCTAGTTCTACTTTTGAATTGCTTTTCAGCATTTGCACAAAAAAACATTTCAGCTGATATTAAGGAGCCAAACTCATTCTTGGTGGCTGCCTTCTTTTTTGTTTTTAGTAGCATTTATCCTATGTGTAGAGCTTAGAGCTTTGTGGGTTCCATCCGTGGCTATGTCCAACATTAACGTGAACCTAAATTTCTTAAGTAATTTGATTGAAGGCCTCTATTTTTATTTTTCTAATACTGAGGAGGGTAAAAATGATGATTTACAACAATGAATTGTCATTAAAATAGTCCAAATTCAGTTTTCTTTTCCATTGCTCATGGGAAACATAAATAGATGTGTATATTAGAAGTCTCAGATTCCCCTTGATTATAGAAAGTTATAAAACCTTTTCAACATTATTGAAGGAACTCCTAAGTAATTTCACACATTTAATTTTATTATATAGGGAAGGGAAAAGAACACGTGTATGCTTTCCTGAAAACCGAAAGAAAAAAAAAACAATAAAATAAACATGCCTTAGCCCTTTCTATTGAAATATGGGAATTGCTTATGGCTAACTTGCTTTGGTTGTATATGCGTTCAGAGTCCCCATTTACAGAGCTGTGAAGGACAATTAGCAAGGAAACATATGCAAACAGCTTAGTTGCGCTTGACACTCAAAAGTCAATTTATTAGTACATCCTTAGGTTCAAGGTTTAGTTAAAGCTAATGATTCTCTGCAGTGCTCTTACCTGCCCAAGCCCTTTCCTGCATCTCTTCTCAGTGTTCTGATCTCATTTGCTTATATGTCCATTCTTCATTTCTTCCTTTAACAAACTTAAACATTTAAACAAATCTTAAACCTCATATAGAAGATTATAATCCAGCACACTGCATCCTGAACTCTGACAGAACTTTAGGACAATAGTTCATTTTTTTTTCCAAGAAAATCTGAATGTTTGGCAATTTCTAAATCAAATACAAAAGTAAGTGGCTTTGCCTATATGTAGGATTGCCATCTTTTATTTTGTTTAACAAAGACTTATATGGCTTTCATGTAAGTCTGTCTGTGCTCCAAGCAGTGATCTAAGTGTTTGCAAACACTAATTCATTTATATCAGTAGTTTTTGGTACCGAAAAAAACAAATGACACATTGATAAGCAGCATACTTAGTAGATTTCTGTTTTAGTAATATGTGTTTTAAATATTTGGGTACAATTTAATTCAGTGTAAGCATCTTTATTCTGCAGACATGAAAAGCTGGGGAATTCTTTGCACGTAGTCAAGGGAGTCCTTTGTCCTTCTCGTGGTGTTTGGTTAATGTCCAGCTTGTCCTGGGAATGGATCATGCAGTACAAGGTCTGGCATGCTGTGTTTTTAAGAGCTCCACGTGACCAAAGAGCAAGTGGTGTAAATAAATAGATGTACTTCAAATAAACACAATAAAATACAATAGATTTAATAGACAGAATATCTTATAGGTTTAGTGGCCACAGTTTCTATTTAAAAGTTTTATAATCACACTTAAGCAGTATTTTAAAAGACACCATCTTGTGGGCTAGAGTCAGGACAGAGTTTTCAACTTATTTACAAGTTTAATAGTTAATGGGGGGAAGGGAAAAAATAACAGAATGAATCAAACAACATTACCCTATGTAAATTTATGATTACCCAAATGATATGCCTTTACTCCATGTACAGAGAAACAACATGTATCCCATTTGTTTACAATAAAAATTTTTAAAAAAATGTATATACCATATACGTCATTCATATTCTAGGGACAAATTGACACCCTGTCTCTCAACATGTTTACTAATGTTAGACTCAGATTTTTTCCCTAAGAAATGAAACTTTTTAATATGATATATTTTCTTACAAAACTTAGACTCCTATATTTGAATAGTTGACTTGAGTTGGCTGTCTTCAAATTTTGGCTTTGGTAAAATAATATATATCCTAATATAATTTTTATTATGTTAGTTTTCATACTTTATTCGGAGTAATGTAGCTTTAAAGTTAAAGGAAGTATTTTTTTATTATTTCTAATGCATTAACACTACATTTATGCATTTAAGGATACTGAAATATATATAATCAGTAAAATGAGAGATTATACTCTACTAGTTCTAATGATCTATTGGAATGTATAATGCATTCTACAGTCATGTACAACTAATTAGAACAAATAAATTAAAAAAAAAAAAAAAGAAAGAAAGAAATCCATGTAACATCAGAGTGAAGAACTCAGCACCTGAAGCTGCTGACCCTGCCAGAGGTCAGCTGTCAGCACCACCACTGTAGTCTTTGACTACAGTTACTGACTCATCTATCAGGTGTGTAGCGTCAGGTTACCTCATAAAGTGTGCTACAAAGAAATGAATGATTGCATCATCACTCAAGTACTTCAGCAGCTCCTGCTGCCTGCTCTGTCCTTTGCCTCTGAGAGGAATCTCAAATCTTTTGCCATCATCTGTGTAAAGCCTTATAAACAGGTTAGCTTCACTTACAAGCAGGATAAATATCTGGAATCCTTCACAGCTATTGACCACATGGTCAGCCCTCCATAACATTAGCTCTTGTTATCATTACATAATCAAAAGAAGTCATGACACCAAACCTAACTCAGTATAAAATTCTCAGCACTATCAAGACCAGGAGTCTGCTGATTGATTGAAACCATCCGACAACAACCCATTTCATGTTTGCCTGGCTCCTGTTTTATGATGGCAAAGTATTTAGGTTATTCAGAACATGGCTTAGCTATTGGCTCCTTCTTTCATATATGGCTTTTATAAATGTGTTCTATACTGAAGCTAAAATTTCTTTATATGTTTTATAATAATAAATTTGATTTCTAGGAGTGAAAATCTGAAGTCTCTAGTCACAGCATCTACAAAAGAAAGTAAAATAAACAGAATTAGAAATTGGAAACTGACGTACATTTTATCAGTAGAAGAAAACTTTGTGCCTTACCAGATAATTTTTAGACGCTCTACATAGAAAATATATTCTCTCTACATTCATCACAATCAATTAAATCACATTGAAAGTCAGTTTTGCTACCTATAATTTGTATAAAATCAATTAAAAAGATGAAGTGGTTTTGATGGATACAGAAATGAGTACTGGGATTTATTTAAAAAAATGCTAGCTCTATATTAATCTCAATCTCTTTTTGCTTTATTTACTTTCGTTCTACAAAATTCGGAAAACATCTTAATAACCAAAGATAAGAAACTGCATGCAGTCTGTGTTTATAGAACTCCTTAGAAAACTCAGAATATTCTTCAATTGCATAGGAATTGTAGGAGTCAGTGAATTTCGAGATCTGTACAAAAGTGAGCTAACTGAACTTCACAGTGAAATGAGTGAATTTCCATGTGTTAAAGCTGCATATAACACATAATTTCGTTGGCATTATATCTTTAGTGTAGTTTTAAAAGAATTTAAAATACATTACAAATGAAATTAAAAGGAAAGATTTATTGAACTTCTAAACTTGAAGCTTCAGCAAGCAGAATAGATTTTAAAAGCTGCTTGGTCATAGAGGGAGTATTTGGGAGTGTCTGGGTGGTGTCCCACTTAAACAGTTAAATATGCTTGTTTCTATGCCCCTCCGCTCTGTGCACCTTCCTATCCACCCCGCTCTCTATCATCATTTACCTTATTCATCTGCCTGCTACAGTTAGCCTAAGTTTAACCTTGCATAAAATGATCCCTAATGTCTTGTCAAAATGCAATTGCCTAGAATCCTAAGAATAGGAAAAGGAAGAGGAACTAAAAATAGACCATATAAGAATATTTTAAAAAGGAGAGATATGGAAACTGAGCCAGGGAGGAGAAAAGAAAGTTGCTGATTTGGGAGAAAGAGCAGGCTGTGTCAAAGGAGCAGGCTTCTCAAAACACCCATCTTCTATAAATGCCTTGTCAACTAAATATATGTGTATATATACATATACATATATATTTACTGTTAATAAGTGTTACAAACTCATGGTTGGAAATGCTGGCATTCATAGCTTTGCTCATTGTATGTCTGTTATACTCCACAGAATAAAATGTAAACCAACCATGGCAATGCCCCAAGAAAGTAATTGTGTCACAGTTTTACAATGAGACACACTCTTCTTGCCTGTTCAGCACAGAATACCGCTCTCACAAGGACTGCATCTCACTGGGGGATGGTTTGGCACTTGATCTGCAACCTTTTTCCACAAAAGGTGAACAATAGCTGTAGGCAGTTGTCAGAATTTCTGCAGCCTCAATATGAATCTTTTGCAAGCTATTCTTTTGAGAAAAGTACATTGCACTATAACAGGAAATACTTTAAGTATGGTTGCAGATTTTTAAGGACTTTGAGCATGATATTTCAGGCTTTATAAATAACTGCATTGTTGATTTATACATTATCCAGCTCAGTTCTTTTGCCTGAGTTCGAGATATGGTGATAAGAAACAGAGGGAAGAAAGATTTTCTGGTTTTTACTTAACTACTCCATAAGGATGTGTTCTTATATTTTTATGAGATTCCACAGTCTAGAGTCACACATTTCTTCATTTTTTTTTTTTTTTTTTTTTTTTTTTTTTTGCTACATGTGTGAAATTGGAGGTGCACTAAAAAAGGGAAAGAAAATTCAACCAATGCATAAGTGACAAATATATTTAAGGAAAATGATTTCTCCTGGGTACCTATTGCTGTGTAACAAACCATTCCATGCTTATTGGTATAAAGCAACACTCTTTGAATGGTCAAGTTCACGATGGATCAGGAAATAGGGAACAGAGGGACAGCTTGTCTCTGTTGCCTGTTTTCTGGAGACTTTTAAGGGAAGATACGAAGGGCTCACTCTTATATAATTGTTTGGCTGCTGAAATGATCTGGAGGTTTCCTCACTTGCACGCCTGTGACTGGGACTGGGATAGGTTGAAAACTGGGTTTAGGTGTACTTGCCCACAGGAGTGTCCATTCCCCATCTCTGCCTGTGACTCAGACTTCCTTACGTCATGGTAACCCCAGGATTGACATGGTGGCTCAGGACTCAGAGAACAGAATAGAAGTTACATAATCTGCTCTGTCCTAGTCTTACTAGTCTCCTGCACCTTGTTGCTCCCAGACATCACAGAGTGATCAGATTCAGATGGGGGATACAGAGATTACATTTGGAGAAGTGTCAGATAATTCACAAACTGACATGAAAAATAAATTTTTTAAAAAAAATTTGTAAGAATACTTTACAGTGATATAAAATATCTCAACACGTAGCTAGTTTGAGAGTAAGTGAGTTTTTCTGCACTTCTCTTCCTCAACCAAGGATGCAGGGAAATTTTGGGCACAGTACCAAAAAGAAGACATGACTTTTCTGTTCCACTGTGAGTTTCTTTAATAATTATTCATGTATTCTTCAGGAGAATAATGGTGAAATAAATGGCTCAAACACTAGTAAAATTAAAGACAGAGTTTAAACAAATTTCCAGGGATGAAAGAACAATTCCCAGGTAGAGAAGAAAGATTAAAAATAAATTCACCAAAGTGTATAGTGCTTTTACATCTTTCTGTCACAAGCTGACAAGGATCTTGTTAACAACAGACAGAGGGAGGAGGCTTGGGTTGATTTTCATGTCAAAAACATAGATCTGACAGGATCAAAGATACAATATTAAGCTGCATGATAGCATTTGACAGGCTTGATCTCCTGTAATATCCACAAAATTCTTTCACAGAAAAAAGTTTCAAGCTTCTATATTTAGCATTTGTGAACATTTCGATCATTTTTAAAGCTCCATTTTGTAGCAATTTCAAGCTCATTTAACCATATCACAACCTGATGGAGAAAAATATGAAGACTGTTTCCGTTGACCTAGCTAGAGCAGGATGTATGTGAAACATGCAGAGTTGTTTACACTCTTCTGTGAAATTATTTCCAGTGACAGTTTATTTTGTTTTAAAAGCATGAGATTAATTGCTCTGAATGGAAAAGTGTACTCTCCCTATTATAAACTGAGATTGGTTCTGACAATTCAATGAGAGAAAAATAGTTCATCCATGCAAATAATTCAGTAATGTTCTCCATTTTCCAACCATTTCCAAGCTCACGTTCCCAGAAATGACCTGAGTTTGGTACCATCTTTCTCCAAAACTAATATTAAATGGGCCACACCTTTACACTAGTCCAGAGATCCTAAGATATTTTGGATTTGGGAGTTTTTGAAACTCTTAAAAATCATTGATAATTCTAACAGCCTGTGATTATGTGATTTACCTCTTGATGGTTACTGTATTAGAGATTAAAAATGAGGAATTTTGGTGGGCTTGGTGGAGCACCCCAGTAGTCCCCCCGGCTGGGGTCAATGAGGTAGGAGGATGGCAAATCAAAGCCATGAGTTCAATTCCTGGTACCAAAAATATTTTTAAAGTTAAAAAACAATTGAGGAACTTTTATGAGAATTTCTTCCCTCATGCTTATTACCAACACATGGTTGTAAAATTATCTTTGCCAATTTATCAAATGAAAAGTAACTTGCAGTGTTAATTTTTAATTTGAATTGAGTGAGGTTATATATCTGTACATAAAATTTGTATTTTTTTACAAAACCTTTATATCCTTGGCATTTTAAATTGGGTTTCTAATTGTTCGTTATTTTTACAAGAATTCCGTTTGTTTTAAAATATTTAAAGTTTTTGCCCTAGATATGTTCTAAATATTTCTCTCTTGTCTTCTATTTTGACTTCACTTTGTTTCTTTTTTTAAATGTGGTTATTTTAAAATTTTCATATTGGTTTTATTGACCTTTTAATTTTTCACTTCTAGTTCATGATTACAATGTTCCCTTTGACTCCAAGTAAAATAATATTGGTTCTTCCAAATTCATTTATTTGTGTGTGTGCTTAAATTTGGGTGTCAACAGAATTTATTTTTGTATCATGTTTGAAGTAATGATCTATTTTTTCCCTAGATAAGAAACAAGTTGTCACAACATTTATGAAATGATTTATTTGTTTCTTTGAAATAATATTTTTATCTGGAACTATGAGCACATGCACATGCCCACCTACATATAAGTGCATGTTTACTCTCTTTTCTAGTCCTTGGCTTGAAAGCAAAGGTTAAATGTCTTCTCATCTTTGTCACTTAATGAGCATAAATTTGTACAAATATAAGTTGGTGATTTCAGAGGGGGTGGTAGTAGTGACGGCAATGATACTAAATTTATAATTGGGATACAAACTGGTGCCTTTTGGTATGCAAACAAGTCCTTTTTACTCACTATGCTATACACAATGGATTGTCATTTCTTTCTGTCATCGCTTGTTCAAAATAGATGAAGTTAAATGACTAGTCTGTTTACAAATTCTTAAACTCTCAATTAGGTAATAACAATCAAAGATGAAAAAGAATCTTCCCATAACATATGATGAATTACAACTTTCCAATTTCAAAGATAGCAATGTTTGGGTAGAAAGTTTCGAAAATAATGTTATAATACTAAAAATACTGTGGTACTGCAAAAACAATATTATCGAATGTTATATCTGCAGTTACTTGAAAAGGTTTCTTTAAAGAAGTAAAACCAGAATCACAAAGCAATGTGCTAATATGCACTTTCCCAGATATGTCAGCCGTATTCTTGCTTTAAAGTACAGGAATCACTATTCTCAATCAATCAAAATAAAACAAGAAATAACAAAGACAGCAACTCTTTAATTTTGTTGGTTTTTATAGATCTATTTCTTCTTTCATATTTGTTGTGTGTTTCCACTTTTGAAAATAAAAACATAACCCAGAAAACCCATGGTAAGTGCATGCTGCAATCATCTCCTTTTCTCTTTTGCTTTCCTTTTTGTTTTGTTTGTTTGGTACCAGGTACTAGGGATTGTACCTAGAGGTGCTCTATCACTGAGCTCCATCTCCAGTTTATTTATTATTTATTCACTTAATTTTTGAGATAGCGTCTCACTAACTTATGTAGGCTCTCACTAAATTTCCCAGTATGGCCTCAAACTTGTGATCCTCCTGCCTCAGCCTCCTGAGTTGCTGGGATTACAGGAGTGTGCCATGGCACCTGGCTAATCATCTCCTCCTTATAATCGTGTCTCTATTTGTTCCTTCACAATGAACCAGAATTTCAGTCACATTTTCAAAACACAAATAAGTATCCTTTTGTTATGCCCAGCGGCTCGAGACCCCACAAAGACCACCAGAGACCACGATCAATGCAAGCAACAAAGAGTCATTTATTGGCAAGCTCGAGCCTGGTCCTCTGCGCGCACGGTAACCCAGTGATGCTAAGAGGCCCTGAGCCTTTGTTCAGCAGGCTTTTATAATGAAAGGCAAACAGTTTTACAGTGTTCTTTTTAATTGGTTAACATTTGAACAGCTAAACATTAGTCCTCCTCTGGTTGGGTCCTGCCAATCTATTTGATTCTCATTGGGTCCCACCAGAACTGAACGGTCCTAGAGGAAGAAGGGAGGAGGGAAGGGGTGAACTGTGCAGGAGATGAGTTGCAGTTAGGCCCCCCTGTCCTTGATAGATAAGGTTTCTAGGCAGCTGCACATTTCTCAGGCAAATATTTCTTAACAACCTCGATAAGCATGGGGGCCCAGCAGTCCTGTTTGCGCTGTATTGGCTTTTGAGGGAGCAGTCCCAACTGCCTGCATCCTGGTAATTAAGACAGCTAGCTGCACAGATATCACCCTGTTCTCAACACTTTCTTCCCCCAAATCATTTGACAAACATAACTATTAAATAGGATTACTGTTTTACCACGATAAACACAAAAATCTTTTACACTACTTTCATGAACTGTTTCTAGTCACAATATTTTTAACATCAAATGTGTCCGTATTCAGAACTAAACATCTCTGCAATTATTTGCAAACAGCAACTTGATACTCTACATTTGAATTCAATTTTGACTGTTAACTATTTAAAATGGGTGTAGACCTCACAGGCTTGACCTCTTTCCCCAAAAACTCATCTCCACTTCAGACACCTGTCAGAAGGAGTGAATCTTGAGGTTACCCACTTCTTTCTCCAAATCAGGGGTTATAGCCTTCCTCAAGTTCAGTACTTAGCTCAGCAGTCACAGAACTCAGAGAACTCTATGCTGATATTTACCTTTTTATTTTATAAAAGATTTTCTAAAGGGCATTATAAAGGATGCAAGTGAACAACCAGATGGAGAGGTGCGCAGGGCAAGTGTGGAGGGTCCTAAGCACACAATTCTGGTGTGAGCTAACAGGGTGTGTTATCAACAACAAAGGATGGTCCTATCACCTCCATCATTCAGGAAATTCTAAGGGTTTTACAAGCTCTGTGTCAGGAGCCATGAATAAAGACTAAATATATTATTTCTTGCAATATCACAATATCCTCCCTTACTTAACTCTGACTTACTTTACTTGGTGCTTTTGAGATCATTTTATACGTTTTCAACAAATGCTCTAGTTTTGATGAAGTAGTTAAAAACAGTGTTAAATCCACTCGTGTCATTTATTTATGTGTATTTGTTTATTCCCTCTCAGGCAGAAATTTTTGCAATTTATTTTTGTTGGCATATTTAGTGCATCTGCTAACATTTCACTTAGCAAGTGTGGTCTCTGTGCTAAAATGTGTCAATGACTCTTGATATGTTAACATATAACATTAGCACAGGTCATGATGGATTATATTTATTTGCTTCTGTAGAAATCACACTGTGGCATGTTGTACGTGGCCTCATATTTTCCCAAAAAATTTTGTATAACTGTTTTAAAGTCATATATCTTATATAGGAAAAAATCAACTCTGATGAAAAAGTACATTAAAATCTAATCAGAAAATGCTAAACCATTTTGTAAAGATTAATTCATTCTTGTATTGGCCAATAGCATATTAACTTGCAACAGTCAAATTATTGTCATATTAGAAATTAACTCATCTCCTTAATTGCTCAATTAAAGTCAGAGATCATGGTCGATGTTGGTACAATTTGATAGAGTATATGTCTGCCCATGATACACTACAAGTTTTCATTTGTACATAAAATTCACTTCACTTGAAAGATGATCTTAGAATATTAATACACACATCATCTTAGAGAATTCTAATGTTGTCTGCATTCCTTTAAATTATGAGTTATGCAACTCACAGGTAGCTTTATGTAACTCCTTCTCCCACCTCACTCTAGGTGCTTTTAAATACCCAGTGATTTATTGTTACTCGCCCCTTATGGTTTTATTAGAACTTTCTCTTCATAAGCTCAGCTCAAATTTACTGAGTGACTTCAAAGAACTAAATAATGAAAATGGAATGTTTACCACATCATATGATACAATCTAGTTAAGCACACACTTTAAAAGTATTATCTTGTACAACACTGTTCTAGGTTCTGAGGAAATGTGACAATAAATAATATAGTGAGCTCTTCCTTCAAAAAGCTTGCACTGGTAAGTCCTTGTCTTAACATGATGGGTATTAAAGTGCATCTGCCTCCATTAGCTCTTGTTGACCCATGAGAGGTTGAGTAAATAGAGATCTTCACTGCATTTATACAGATAGAGTTGTGCCTCAGAGACAGGAAGCAATATTCTTCACGTCCCAGAGCCATTAAGTGGGGACCCAGGAATACAAAACTAGGCGGCTCTAAACCTAAGGTCTCTTCTATGTTCTTAGAATAAAACTATGCTTGGAAGCTAAGACCTCTAGTAGGTTGTTAGTTTAAGTTTTGCCACCTGTGATTTTAAAAGAACATGTTAAGTATGATTTTAAAATCTTAACTGGCAGGAAAAAGAAATTTAGAAATTCAGAAAATGAGAAAAAGTCCAGTATAATTTTTTTCTCACTTTTTTCACTTTCTTTTCTTTTTTTTCTGCTAATAAATATTGAACCTAGGTGTGCTGTACCATTAAGATATGCCTAAAACCTCATTATTTTATTTTATTTGAGATCATGTTCAGTTGCCTGGGTTGATCTCAAATTTACAATATTCCTGGTTCAGCATCCCAAGTCACTGGAAATATTGACTAGAGTCACCGTGCCTAACTCCAGCATAATATTCACACACACACAAAAATAATAAATACCTAATTTTTATACACATAGAGAAAAGAATCCTACTTAATGTATATCAACTTTTTCCACAGATTATTTCTGAAATCTTAAAAAAGACAAACAATGTCAGGATAAACCCAACTGATATGTATACACACAAAGTTCTAATAAAAAAAAAACAAAGACAAACAATTTCTACAAGTCACCATGAATCAAAAGATTGAACTCATTTACAATGAGAACTCCATCATGGGACCAGTGATATGATGATATAATTTCTAAATGATACAGTTGCATTCAAATATGTATTTGATAAATTTTCTCAAAGTAATATGGGAACAATTTAAAGAAGTGTGGATTGCAGCAATCATTTTAATAGAACATTCATCAAAAGGTTGCTTATAGGATCAGTGTCATCTTTATTAACATGCTCTTATTGCACAACCCTTTATCTGCCTTGGCTATGAGAAACGGAATTACAGCAGCAAATTTTATTGAAACTGTGTTTAGTAGATATCCATATTAACCAAAGTAGTTAGATTTATTTCATATGCTGGATGACAAGATTAAAAAAAATTATAGGCCTGTCACAAACTTTAAGGATTGCATCAACTTAGCAAAAAAGGCAAAAGAGTAAATGTGAAATCATGACCTAAAAAGTAAAGACTGTTTTTACCTATAAAGTTTCAGGTACTTTTTTAGGAACATCAACTATATGCATGACACAGGAGCAGTGACCTCTGCGTTCATAGGTCATGGATCTTATATTATAGCTGCATACACAATAGATAAATAATATGGATTATAGAATTTGAGGACCACAGATTTGCATATGGGGTAAAATCTATGAAAGAAATAGGGGAATGGAGATTGGTCCATCCATAACTGTGGGATCGCAGGCTACGGACTTACACAGCAGAGTCCAGAGATACCTCTCTAAAAAGGAGAGGACTGAGCAAGAAATTGAATGGGAGGTCAGCATAGTCCAGGGAGATGTTAAAGAAAAACATTCTACCAAAAGAATTGCTACAGACGGGCTTATGGAGAAAGTACCAGTTGAAGAGTGTGTGATATGAAAGCAGACTGGAGCAAGAAAGGAGGTCAAAAAAATAACTGGAGGCAAGATCCCATCACACTCGTTAGGTCAGAATACATAACTTGATGGTTTTAAATGCAGGAGCAATAGGATCTGATTTATGGTAAAAGGATTTCTGAGGACTCTGTGTTAAGAATAGAAATAGGAAAGGACAAGGTGGAAGCAGGAAGATCAGGCAGAAAGCGAACATGTGGTGTGAGAGATGGTCTGAGCAACATGAAGGATTAAGCACGAACACACCCACATCATTACAGAACTTCATAATGATGGAAATGACAATTTGGGGAGAAAAGTCAGGTAATTTTGTTACTTTGTAAACTCCATGGAAGTCAGACATATGTCTATTAATAGATTAAAATAGAACGTGTATGCTTATTGAGCCCTAACTTCAATCAAGTCTTTGGGTAGAGTATTGAGTATGTAATACCTCCTAGTGAAAATTTTCAATGCCCTAGCAAATGTTAGGTCTCCATCAGAGATGTTGTACAGGGGTGATTTGTCTAAGAGGGAGTTTTTATTATGATTCTAAGGTTGCTTCTATCTTTTCAATGATTTTTATATTCTATAAGAATGTTGAGGACAAAATGACAACTTATGGCTCATCTTTTTTCATATTAAATGAAGTAAGTGGGTGCAGCCAATATTGATCAAGCTCAATCCTCTTCTATATGAAGTACCAGCATAGATGCTTTCTGGCTGACCCTCTACACTGCTCTGCTGGACTTCATCTTTCCATTGACAATCACCAACAGATGTGTGAAAGGTTCTCTTTTGCTGGTCCTCCCAGCCACGTATGGCTATGAGAGCCCTAGCCTCAAACTTAATTCTGACAGATGGTTTCATATTTTAAAGGATTTAAGTATTTACCATTCCCAATTTCTAGAAGCAAAATTTGTGGAACAAAAACAGACAGAAAATAAGGATCATATTTTGGGCAAACTGAGCTTTCACAAAAAGGTCAAATTTAATTGATGAAAAGGAAAGCTATCAACTAAAATTGATCATGTGTGCAGACAAATGAAAGCAAAGCAATCTAAGGTCTCAGACTTGGCAAACAGAAGAAAGAATTTTAAATACTGATGAGGGAAGGAGTTAGAGAAAAGAAGACAACTGATAAATGACATGGGGAAAAAACAATGAAAGGTACAGTATCTTTTAGCAGAAAATTACTAGAGGAGTCTCTGTAGGGGCTAAGAAATCAAAGGCTGTCATGGACAAAGATGCCATTTTTATGTATTCCTTAAAATAAAGCAGTATGTTCAGTGCAACATCAAAGCTCCCTTGCACACTGATTTTTTAAGAAGCTCATTATGTTTCTCCTAAGCCCAAATACATTTTTCCTTGCAGAACTCTACCATATAGTTTACATAGAGTCTTGTAGTTTTCCCTTAGGTAGGAAAAAAAAAAATTAACCATGATTAGTAGTTGAAAACTATTTCAAAACTGTCACCATGAAAAATTAAGTGAACTTCTATGCTCTATTACCATATCACTCATTTGGGGCAGAAAACTCAATCATATGCATTAGCTTATTTCCAGAGATATTCTCTCCAGTTATGAAACTGGACCTGGTGTTTCATTTTATTTCTTTGGCAAAAAGTGATTCCTAGATTCTAAAGAATTCATATTGCTAGGTGCTCAAATACACATAAAATTCCAATTGCTTTTGTTTCTGTTATTCTTCTTTATCATAATTACTTTGTCAAAAATAATCAAATAATGCAAAAATATAGTCATGTGTGTGCATATATATACATATATTTAATCATGTAAAGTGTATTATATATATAGGACATACATGTACAGTATGTTATTGCATAATTAATACATATATACATAGATTATATATGTACAGATGTCTAAAAATTCACAAGTGTGAATGTATGTAGATACACAAACATAAATATATGCCGAATGATCTAAATATAAAAATTAGCAAATATTTGATGGCCTGAACTATTAATGCATTGGTCATTACATTTTTTAAAGTAAAGCATAGGGGTCACAAGACTAAGGACGGTATACAGCTTTATAAATGGAATTGGGCCCAGACATTTTACATTACCGTAAAACTGATATAAAAGAATGATTTTTTTTCCTTTTTTTCTACCCTAATATATATTTTAAAGATTATGCCTGGTGATTTTGCCATATAGTATGTGAGACATTATCAGCTTTTTTATCTAACAAAGTACCTGTCTCATAGAATTCCTCCCCCATCACACTAAGAAAATTCTATGTTATTTTGCATCTATTTTGAACTACTTAGGCATCTATTTGGTTTTCTCACTAAAACATTGAGATTAAATGAACTTTTGATATAAGTCCACTATCTCTTATATAATAGTGATATTCTCAATAAGTTGAAAATGATATTTTATAGAAGCAAAAATGAATGAAGTTGCCCTCCTATCATTTTTTATCATGCTTATTCCATTGCACATGAAGGTAGTTTTGCCCTTTTTTTTTCATATTCTTAAAATAGCCCTAATTCCTTCACCATCTTCTAAATCTCCAAATTCCTACTCTGAGGAGCAAGGGAAAGAATCATCAGTGATGACACAACCTACTCATATTGAGAAAGAAAATTTGAGAATGTTGCTCTAGATGTCTCTCTGGGATTGTGCTGATCTCTCTGTCTTCACTCAGCATCACCCATTCATCACATCTAATCCATCAATGTATAAGTTCCTCTTAGAATCACCTGTTTGTACGGGTACTTCCTCCTAACCTCCGAATATCTTCTAGCCCTTCCATTAATACAGAAATATTATTTAATTCTAGGTCCAGTCTGTAACTTGATGGAAAATAAATATATATGTATATACATTATATGTGTATAAATTATAAATAGCATATTTTATATATATGTATAAATTATAAATATATAATTTATACATATATGTAACTTATAAATATAAATTATAAATATGTATTTATAAATTATATTTATAAATATATAATGTATAAATTATAAATAGCATATTTTATATATATGACAAAGTGTCCAGGCAAATCAAATCAAGATGACTGATAATTCAAAATCAACTCTTAGTAGTCATTAGCATTTAAGAAAAATTTCACATTTTTATTCAAATTGTCTAATGGAGGACTGCAATTTAAATGTCTTTCCTTTTCTCTCAATTCCTTCTCAAAATCACAAAATAATCACTTTTTTCTTAATATTTTTGTTTTAGTTATAGACAGACACAATACCTTTATTTTGTTTTTATGTGGTGCTGAGGCTCAAACCCAGGGCCTCAGGCATGCTAGGTGAGCACTGTACCCCTGGGCCACAACCCCAGCTCTCATTCTTTCTTTTCTTTTTTTTTGGTCCTTTTTAGTTACATATGACAACAGAATGCTTTTTGATATATTACGAAAACATGGAATATATTTTATTCTACTTAGGCTCTCATTCTTACGGATGTATGTGACGGCAGATTCACTGTGTTGTTTTCATATATGTACATGGGAAAATTATGTCAGATACGTTCCTCTGTCTTACCCTTTCCTGCCCCCTCTCCTTTCGCTCCAGTCCCCTTTCAATTGAAACATCTTATCTGTATTCCTCTCTTTGTAGAACCAGTGATGCTATCAGAAAAGTCGTATGACAAATACTACATTTTATTCATCTTATCTCATTAAAATTATTCATAATTTTAGATGTTCTTTCAATAGTGTCTAATGTGAGGGCCTGATTCTTTTCTGGTAAAAAATATAAAAATATCCTATGCACATCCTCTCTATACAAATGATTAATTTAAAATTATTGCATCTCTTCTCCATTTTTCTTGATTCTTTCTTGATTCTTCTTTTCCATAAAACACTGGTACTTTTCCTGTGGCTTTCCTGACCAAATGCTTCAAGGCTCTTCACCATCACTAGTGCACATCTAGTTCCCTTAGCTTGTGTTCAGGACCCCAGAGAGTATCCAGACCCAGCCTCTTCCTCAAACTCAGGTCAGCATTGGTTTGAGTTCCCTTGTGGCCCCAGTGCCTTCTTGCTGTCTGAAACGTGTGGCCTCTCCTGTCGTGGTGACTTCCGACTCTGAGCACTTCCACTTTCCCTCTTTCTCCTGCAGTTTCATGTGATGCTGCTCTTTCCTCAGTTTAAGCTCAAATATTTCTGCCTTTGTGCAGATTTTATCATTCTTCTTTGCACATATTATCTGACAGCATCTTCTTTTAATGAATTCATAATAGAACAGGTTATTAGCAAAATAATTCAACACTTCTTTTCTCACTTGCAAATACAGTAACATTTGTGGCATAAAGGGGATAGTTAAAATAGAGAAACTACCCCATGATCTAAATTTACTTTTGGTAAGAAAACTGCTTGATGTTTTAGTGCCGAGATTCACCATTATGCTCTATTATTTCGATATAATTCCATTTCAGGTGACTGTGTCTCCTGAGCTGCAAATATCCATGGGCACCCTTCAGTTTTCATCTCCCTTAATCTTTCAAAGCCTCATACCCTCCTGCATCTATATGCCTCCTTCGTGTGACGTCGATGAAACACTCCTCTTCCTCTGAGATTGCCTGTGCTTTTACAAAGCTTTTAAGTGCTGTTGGTCATTAACAGCTAGACAATCCAAGGCTTCCCTTTTTTTCCTCTACGTTTTCTTCCTGAGAAGTCTTACGCCTGCCTTTAATTATTATCTAGAATCAATGACTCCCAAAGAGTAGCTTTAAGTCAGACGCCTCCTCCGATTTCCAGAGCTGTAAATCTAGCTGCTTCACTGACACCACTACTTATAATCTCAACAGCAGCTACAGTCCCACAGGACCACATGTGAATGTGTGTTTACTACTCCGCATCCACCAAACCACAGATAGGCTCTTCCTGGCTGGCTCCCTTCTCTCTGGCATTCATGGCTTTAACAAAATATCTAAAAATGGCCACTCACTCCTTATCTCAGAATTCAGTTATGTCTTCTATGGATATTGACTCAGCTCTGGCTACTATAGCAAAATACTGAGTGGCTTAGAAAAAGGACATTTATTTCTCATAGTTCTCAAGGCTGGAAGAAAGGGTCCTAATGTGGTTGCCTTCTCCCTATATCCTCATGTGGCAGGGAGAGAGAGAGGTCCGGTCTGATAGGGAGACTAATGAAATCAAGGGAGACCCCCTTGAGATTCCTCTCAGTTGTGTTGCAATGGCCACACCATAGATACCATCCAATGAGGTGATGGAAATTAGGCAACTGAATTTAAGGGATGCGAGGGTCAGGGTTAGCAGATACTGTAGCCCAGTTATCTCTGTCTGAAATATGCTCCCTCAATCTCTAACATCAACAGCCTCTTTCACATCACCATACTGTTAAATCTGGACTCATAACCCTCCCTCCTCTTGCTACACAGGAAGAAGAGAAATTTTTAATTAGAAGCACACTTTAATCATGATATTCGACTACAGAATACCATGGTTTCTTGGGGTTTAGGGATAAGAATTGTAACTCAATTGGGTCTGAACTGGCAGCCACTTAGGTCTTTAGGCTCTTCTTCCTTCCCTTGCAATTTCAGTGGCAATTACAGCCGCCCAGTTCGCCTGATGCTTGTGGGCATTCGAGGGTGTTGCCCTCCAGGCGAGATTTTCCCTACTTCCAGTCAGCACCTACTGACCTCTCACATGTCAGTTTGGGATGGAGGAACTCCTTCAGGCCAAGTTAATCCTTTATAATGCTTTCATTCTTTTCCACAATTTAGAAAACTTTATGATTGTTATTGGATCAATATCTGCTTTCATTGTAGCTCATAAACTATAAGATTCAAAAGGGTCTTTTTCTAGACTGTACCTCTTTCTTCTATAATATTTAGGTCATATGGTGAGTCTTAGATAAAATTTTTTTATTAATATCTCATGTAATGATTTCAGATGTGGTTTTCTTCTAATTTGAATTTGAGCTACAATACTTTTTTTTTTTTAAATTACCTATTTTAACGCATTTATTTAATGCTCATTATATATGAAGTCTGGTAACAGTTGGCATATAGTGAGCAAATAGACATGGTGCCTTCCCTTGTCAAGTTTTACATACTTATTGTCTCATAGTTCCTTAATCACAGCACCTATAGGGCTTGTTCATTATTAATATTAAGAAATATTGAATGGTTGCCTAGAAATATTTCTGATCATATCCATTTGTGAATCCATAGCAAGTGAACTTACATACAAGGATACATGTGAATGGTCATATTCTGAAGATTGAAAACAAATAAATCTGCACATTGTCAGTTCATAATGCAGAGCTTAACATAGCACAGGCTACCACTAATTCGTCCTTAAGGAAAATGTGCTTGTTTGTGCCCTGGGGTAATCTAAACCTGTAAAAACTTGTTTTTATTTTAGGCAGTAAAAACACTTTTGAAGAATGATTGTGATGTTGTTGACTAATTTTGGTTCCAGTTCATGGGGTTATATTTCTTAGTATGTCATAATTCCTCAATAATTGTAAATAACAGCAATTTGCAAGGATCTCTTTTTATATTTCCTCCTTATTATATCCCATTTTGGCCACAGTTATCGAACGACACTGGGCCTGATTTATTTCCTGAGAATAAAATACATCACCCACATTTTGAAGGTTAACTGATACATTAGAAAAGGAGAAAATCTATTTAGTGGACCCCAGAAGGATGTTTGCCACAGCAAGAAAAGCTCGCAGATTGAAATCGTCTATGTTTACTTATAAGGGAGAGGGAAATGGCAGTTTGACATACATATTTTGAGTTTTGAAGTGTAGCAATTATCCCCAGAATAAAGTCAAAGAAGGGCACCAGTCACCTCATGTCCTACTCAGTTTATTTTACTGACTGAAGTGATTCTCTATTTACTGTCACTCAATATGTAAGAGGGAGGTACATAGACTTTTAGCTATTGTATGCATTGATGTATTTGGAGATGAAGTTCTGCTTCTTTTACAATGATAGTTTAAGTGAAGCAAAGACAAACATGTACCAGGTAAATCTGTAAGTATTTCTTCTTTTTCATAAATATTATTTTCTACAAACCTGCAGTACATGGGAATACAAAATATGAATAATTATCAGGACAGAAATCTATATATGCACATCTTTTCCATTTCACCTATTATATATCATTTACGTCAAATTTCGAATACATTGATAATTATTAATAGAAGGTTGCTATGTAACAGAGATATAAGAAACCACTTACATTGTTTTATTTACAGGTGGATAGTTCTATGTAGTTACTTCTCTATTTAGGTAGCTGAAACACTTTAGAAGACAACAAAATATTTTAGAGTTACTGTTTCATTTGGGTTCCAGTTCATAAGGAAAGATGTCATCCCAGTGTGTTTTATTCCTCCAAGAATGGGGAAAACACCTATTCCTCTTCTCTACACAATTACTATTCACATTTTTGGTAAATAAAGCTGTTGGCTCTGAGAATTGTAGATGTGCTGTAAATAACTGGCCAACATGAAATTAATACATGGCTGAATCAGGTTATGAACTGCGTGTAACCACTGAACTGCAAAGGCTTGACTCTTATCCACTGCACAGATCTGACTCTTCACATACATGTTCAAACTCATAACCAGATGCTAGTATTTTTATTCCATTTTGAGTTTAGGGAAACCTGTGCTCTAGTAAGTGGAATTCAACATTAGATTTTGTGTTAGCTTTCACGCCTGATAACATATAATTAAATTTATTACTGTAAATGAATCTTCTTCCACTATGGTATACAGGGAAGAATTGGAAATCTCAGCTCAAATGAAATTATGCCACATGAATGACCACTGTTTGCCAATGTCTTTTGCTTGCAAAGGATGGTACAGGAAGAGCTGTCAAAACCTGAAAAAGCATAAATACGTTCAATAATTTCTATTTAACATTTCAATATCCTACAACTCCCAAAAAGCACAGTTCATAAAACTATACATATTATTTTTAGAAGAATAAAATTTTACTTTGGAAATTATTAATATTTCATAACTTTTTCAAATTCAAGTATTTCTGTATTTTCCTTAATATAGTTTTCTTCCAATTTCTCATAGCTTAAAAATATTGAGTACAGATGTCTGTACCATAAAGTTTTAATTAAATGAGATTAAATTTTCAAGTGTATGGATAAGAAACTTGTCATTGTCAACATTAAAATACATTGAAATAATATTGCCTTGAATGTTAGAATTGCACCTTTTATTTGAACATTTAATAATGTTATCCTCATTAGGCTTTTCCCCTACGTCAAAACAGGTTAAATGAGTAATCAGGCATTCCTGACAATTTTTATAGTAATAGTAAATAAGCCTTCTGAAATAAGACTTTTATTTCCTAACCAAGATAAGCAGAAAGAAAAGACTATCTTTTTGATGTTTCTAAGGAAACACCATTGACAAATAATACAGGCAAATAATACATTAGTGAGAAATTTCTGATTAACTCTAGTTTACCCAGAGAAACTTTAAAGTACATAAACCAGGATACTAAGTATGTGATTTTGAGTCAAAAGTTGAAAATATTATTCATTAATATTGAGAAATTGGTTGAAATTATATTAGTATATATCAAATAAACAATTTAATATTCAAACTTTTTATATTCACTAATTAAATTTGACACAAAGCTGTAATGATGCTATAATGCTTTAAAGGGACTCCTCTCATGAACATGCCTTTCCAAATTGTTTCAGATCATTTTTGTCATGGCTAAGAATTTAAGAAGATTATTAGAAATGGAATAGAAAAGTCAGGAAAATATATTTATTATTATGATTTTCATTACGTTTATAATGTTATTTAAATATTTATGATATTATGATTTCTACCTAAAATAAAAAGTATATTGTTTGTCATTCTACAGATTTGAGTTTAGTGGATAGCATTTGTCAGGTACAAAACCACAGATTTAAGGAAATATCTTAAATTGCTAGAATTTTAAGGACCCTATTGAAGGAAAGGATGCTACAAAGACATAGAACACCAGCTTTTCTTTGAGTGAGTGTTTAATTTTCTGCAATCATATTCTCTTTAAATCACATTATATCATGACCAACTTCCATCTGTTATCTTAACCTTTATTTACCTGTAAAATGATGCATTACTGCCTTTGGTTTACACTTTCTAGTAGCTGGTACATATGTCAGCCTAGAGAGGGAGACAGGCAGACCTACAGTTTATGGGATCTGATTGATGTACTTTGGTTGTGAATTTAATCTGTTTGCTCTTCTCTAGGTCCAATAACTGCTATATTTGTGTTCCCAAATTTTTTTCTTTAATAATTCATCTAAGAAAATGCATTGATGACCCTATTTTCTTTTAACAAAATGCCATGTCATTTTGAATAGGTGAATGAGATGGACTACTGCAAAAATGTTTGTCAGAATTGTGCAAATTTGAGTAGCATTTCAATCTATCTTTCACACCAAGTTGGAATCTTGAATCTTGTGGGTCGTGTTCACATTTAAATTTGCACATTTAAAATTTAAAATTGCACATTTTCAAAAGTCTGGCTAGATATAAGGGTTGCAGTGAATACTTTGTCATGGTATAGATCTCATTTGGGCTGGGGATGTAGCTCAGTGGTAGAACACACTCTTAACATTTGCAAAGCACTGATTTTTTTTTATTTGTATCATATTTCTGTATATTTTTATTGGTACATTATTTTATACATAATAATGGGATTGTAATCCCCAGAAACAGTGCCCCCCAAACACAACCAAACAAACAAAAAGCAAAAAAATAAACAAACACAACACTGCTTACTGCTAATATTTTTCTGTTTAGGTTAATGGAAAATATCATTGATACGGTAAATCATATATTTCAATGATGTAAGTGTACAAGTACTATATTCAATGTAATAAATTTTGAATCTACATTAAGTATTTTACATGAAGTTTCCAATTTAACATACATTACACATTTAAACTTAATATGCACGGGAAGGATCACATGGTAGAAAGTCTTTCTGTGAAGGCTTTTAAAAAATAAGAGAACTATAGAGTTATTGTTATAAGTTGCATTTCCTAGTTTTGTGTTGTCCCCACTTGCATAGAATATATACTAAGTTTCATAAGTTTCTGTAAGCTCTTTCACTGAGTACTATCAACATTGCTTTCATTTTCATAAAAGTAACTGATTTTTATTGAATAGTTTTTTGAACTATCTCTAGGGATCATTAAACTAAAGTTTGATTTCTGAAAACACATTTTGCTGAAGTGTATGTAAATTGTTAGGAAATGTGGTTTGCTATCTTTATAGATAAGTATACTAGTTTTAGAAAGTAATTGTTATAAAATACAAATGATATTATTGAGGATGGACTGGTTTGAATTCTCACATCTTGAGATTTTTAACATTTAGAAAATGCTTTTGAATATTACCAGTTGCAGCAAAAATCTCACTGAACCTTGTCAGTTTTCTCATTTATTCTTTGCTACCTTTCATTTTAGATAATTCAGAGACCATGTGGATTTTAATGTGTTTTTTTTTTTCATGTGAACTAGTTGTTTCTTGCCAAGTTATTCCCAATTGACACTTCCCATTACTTACCATATTTTTAAAAAGTTTAATAAAGATAAAGACACAAATCATCATATTTTATTATACCCATAGCCTATGTCAATCAATTCTTTCTCATGAATGACCACAAAGAAGATTTCAAAAAAATATTTTGAAAGACAATATTCAAAGGCTATTAAAACTAAACTTAAAATCAGGTATAGACATATAAATTGTGCCTAAATCTGGTAAATTTGATATAGTTCTATAAAAATATAACTCATTGATCACATTTCTTCTCCTATATTTCAATGAAATTTTAATAAAATTAAAGAATTGCAGGCATTCCCATATTGTAAACAAGTTAGGTTCTACAAGTTCATTTGTAAGTCACTGTTAGAGTCTGCAACATATTTCCCCATAAAACCTGCTTGATGAATGTGGTTAGGAAACAAAGCCAACCTGCAAGATTCTACCTAAATCAAAATGTAATTAAAATGTAGTACCAGGATTATTATAGAACCTGGTTATTATTTATCCAGCCACTTCTTTGGGAAACAGTTTCCAATTTCTAAGTTGGAAATTGGAATACTCAAACTTCTCATTTTTCTTCTTCTCATTTCAAATTCTTCACAGTATCCTTCTAGACTTTCTCTAGTCTCATCTTTAAGAAGTTCCTTTACAAAGCTCTCAATAATATACATTGAGAACCTTTATCAGTATTGAGAAACATCTCTGAGCTACAAACCATTTGCAGTTACAAGATCATAAATCCTGTGGTTATCTCTCAGACTTGTTTTTAAGACTGCATTTGATTCTGTGGTCATGGTTATATATCTGAAAATTGGAAGAACACAAATCCACAATCGTCAATATATTCTCAAAGGAATTAAAAACCTCCTTTCCATGTTACTGGCTCAGTGGGTTCTTGTGCTATCAGAAGAATCAGATAAAAGCACATTGGCACAGGGACAAGAGTCTATCCATATGCTGGAGCATAAGGAAAACAGCATTTTGGGAAAGAAATCACAGAGACTGATTCAAAGGACAAAAGTGTACAGTTATTATGGCATCTGCCTGGTGCACAGGGACCTGGTTTGTTGATGTCATTACAGGTAGAGGTGGAGTTTTAGCTAGCACTGTGTTCTTCTTCATCAAGCCTCATCATGTGATGCATTTCTCATTACCATCTTAGGTCTCCACCTTACTGTGTTTTTTATTATGCATTTAAATTAAGAATAACTGCAGGTTACCTCACCACTCATCACCTGGAGTTTGCCACTTATTATCTGGGAAAACCCCAACATTATACTCAAAACAGGTAGATCATCCTGTCTCAGTGGGCTTGATATTGGTGACCTCGTCTTGTCTAGAACTGGCTTCTTGTATTTCTACTGACCACATAGTCTCAGAAGGCTGAGCTGACTTCCTAACCTCCCACTTCTTGGGATGTTATCTTAATTTTATGGCTCACTTTTTAACTCCTAATTTTCTGATGTGAACATTAAAACAGTAAGACTGAGAACTGGCTCACCTGCACCTCTACCCTCACAATATGACGGTGCATTTTTATAAATTTAAAAGTGATATCATGTGTTGGATCCTGATTAAATCAATTTCTTATCAGTATAAGATGACTAGAAGAAGGTACTCCAAAATCCTAAATCCAACACTTAGTTTTCAGATGAGAAAAGCAATGACCAAAAGTAGATGAACTTATGATATCTAACTAATTTACAGAGATGGGGTTAAATCCAGATAAGTAAAGCACTATTGTTTCACCATTGTAAGGAATTTCCATGGAACCATGCCCGACACAGGAAATCACCTAAGGGAATTTATTAAGCAATCAGAGTGTCTCGCTGCAAGGTAAGAAGAAAATGAGAGGAAAAGAGAAAGGAAAAGAAAAGGGCACCCGCTAGAGAGAGTGGAAAGTCAGGAGGATAGAGAAAAGTGTGTAGGACAGACAGAAGAAAAGAAAAAGATGGCGGGGAAGCTACAGTAAAACAGTTGAATTCTGCCGGCTAACAGGGGGGGACCAATATCGGAGAAGGATACTTGCAAGCTGACTGATGAACCAATAGCTAGCTAGGATGTTCACAGATTGACAAGTGGTTGGGAGGCGGGCAAAATGGCTGTACCTGAGGGCGGGGGAGCAGCTTCATACATTACAACCATGACCTTATGTGCAGAGACCTTTTGTTAACAGCTTCCTAAGGTAGATACATGTGGTACACTTGCATGTTATGCACTCAGGGGCTTCTCCAGATTCCCAGTGGTGAAGACGGAATGGTCACACAGCTTGTGATCACACATATAGAGTCCTCAGCAATCTTATATACTATTAGATTATCTGTCTTTGTGGGACAGAACATCTGTGGCATGGAGTCTTTAAATTGACTAGCACACAAACAATCCCAGGGTCATGCATTTCAACCGTCTTACTTGGGATATGAGGAATAGGTACTTAAGAAGACTGTAACTCTTCCCAGAGCCCAGTCCTTTTTGTCATCCTGTGCCCTTGGAGCAACAGGAGGAATTCGGACATTCTTTCTTTCTCAGAGATGAGTGAAATCTTCAGACACGTGATTGAGTTCTGCCCACATCCTGTAAAATGCCACTCAGAGTATTCCAATGCACAGCCTATCAGAAAGAGCAATGATTTTTTTTTGAATTATAAGAAACTGTCATAAGGAATAAATGTCCTGACAACTTCTTGAAAAATCTTTTCCTGATGTGTCATTTGAATGTTAGCTATCAAAATATTGTTTTATGTTGTTCTATTTATACTTAAAAACATAACCTTTTTTTCAACCTTAAGTTTTAAAACCACTTATGAGCTACAAGATAATAGATCACACTCTCTTCTAAGCATTATTTGATAAAGAAGGTAATATTTCAAAGGGTAAGGTTAATCACCTACAAAATAAATATTTCTGATCTAGTTTTGAAATCCTGAAACTACAATAATGAGAAATTAGCACTTTCTTTTTATAGTTTCAACTTAAAAAAATATTGCATACTTTATTATGTTGTGTAGATGTTTTTCTTTCTGTGATGAGACTTACATCTTTCTGTCTTTCTTGGATTGTCTCAATTATGTATAGTTTTAAAAGATATATTAAAAGTATACAAAACAAACCATGGTTGGAAAAAGTTGTTGTACAGAGATATAAAAGAATTAATTCAATTAAATTATTTATTTTTAATATTTTGAACATACATCACAAAAATTATTTAAAATAATAGTGATAATAAGAAAAACTATAATAGCACCATTTACATATTATTTTATTTCTTTATTTCTTATGTTTACAGGCTGCATTTTGATTCATTGTACACAAATGGGGTACATCATTTCGTTTCTATGGTTGTACACAATGTAGATTCACACCATTCGTGTAATCATACATGTACATAGGGTAATGATGTCTGTCTCAGTCCACCATTTTTCATACCTCCCCTCCCTCTCATTTCTCTGTACATAATCTAAAGTTCCTCCATTTATTTCATACATATTATGTTTTATAAGTCCATTATCTTGATAGAAGACGATTCTCCAGCAATGTATAGACATAGAAGACTCAATTTACAGAATGGCAAACTAATTGTTCTGCGAGTTGTAGCACATTTATCAGCAACTGTACATCCAGATAGTTGTTTTCAAGTTATATGTTCTTCCTAATTTTTTTTTGCAGGGAGGAGTACCAGAGATTGAACTTGGGGGCACTTGACCACTGAGCCACATCCCCAGCCCTATTTTGTATTTTATTTTCAGAGACAGGGTCTCACTGAGTTGCTTAGCGCCTTCCTTTTGCTAACTCACAATTCTCCTGCTTCAGCCCCCCAATCACAGGCATATGCCAGGCTTGTTCTTCCTACCTTTATTAGTTTTCCCTAACTTGGAGGCATGAAACAATATGTATATTACCTTGCACATTTTTGGAAGGCCAGACAGAAACCGAGAGTAGTTTGGTTGGGTAATTCTTGTTCGAATGTCTTCCAAGATGATTTCGGTTGACTATGGCTGCCCTCATCTGAAGGCTTAAATGAAGAGGGACCCTGAGAGGGACCCACTCTCAGGTCCTTCCTGTGGTTGCCTGCCTTCAGTTCCTGGCTGGCCCTGAACTGAGAGTCTGCTCCTCCTCACCAGGTGGGCTTCTCTGTCAAGCAGCACCTGCAGTGGCAGCTGGCTTCCCTGGGAATGCATGGTTCACAAAGTGAAGCTGCCTGCATTCTTTTCATGATCATTTCAGAAGTTCTGTGCCATTAAGTCTTCTGTGTTCCATTATTAGACATTATGAAATGAATATCCACTATCTGGATGGAGTGATGATTTGAAAATTTTAGTGTATGTTTGAGACCACCACAATACTTATATCCTGTTTTCACATATGTTTGCCACATGGGAAGTCTTTTATGATTTTGTTATTTTTCCCTATTGCATATTAGGAACACACAAAAATCGAAGTCAGAACTGATATGATATTTTTCTGTATAAGCATGATGATGGCTAATTGTGCATATTTTACTCAAATCCAAAAAACATTAGTAGAAAAGTTTAAAGCAGTGATAAGAGTGGAAGAAATTCACAGTACCATGATATTATTCTGAGACAGAAAAGTTAAGTATTCAATTAAAGTTATTTTAATTTTATTTATTTGATTATTGAATGATTTTTTTGGCATCTAAATCTACATAAGGTTATATTTTAATTATGTGATTAAACCATTTACTTAATGATTGAGTGATAATGGGCAGTTACTTATTTCACAAAATGACATATTAACTACAGAAAATGTCAATACTGTGTTTCATTTTGAGTCTAACATTTCATTTATTAAGTGTCTGCACTTTATATTAAGTATCTGCATTCCTACTAGGAGTTTATGATTCATATATATTTAATGTTTCTTTGAAATTTTATGATAGGAAATTATTAAATAAACTTCTATGACATACCATAAACTTTATTATCTATTTGTTTAAAACTCAGTGAGAAGTACACAGCTTGTGTAGCTTGGAATTACCCCTACCAGAGATTTAAGACTTACCCTCAAATGCTCATTTTGCTGCCAATGTAATTGGTGTACATTCAAATATAAGTAAAATTCAAATATATATAGATAAATTGAAGGTTAATTAGTTTGACTCATTTTAAGATAAAGAAAGATGCTTTGAAAAAAATGAACAGAAATGATAATAAAGTAACAAAAAGGGAAATGCATAGTTATATATTTTCTATAATTGCTAATAAAATTCAAAATTATTGAAACCTTTTTAAAAATAATCAATACCTTTAAAACAAAAGTAAAATTTGCACTTCTAAAAGTTTAAAGAATTTATTTGCATTTAAGGAAGATAATTATGTCACATTAAGTTTGATTCCAGAGATTACTACATTAAAAATAATGAAAATAATAATAATGTAAACAATTTTTAGAATACAAGCCAATAATATGCTTACTAAATTCCAAATTTTGTGAAAGAGAAAATGAAATCTCAGAGAAGCTAAATAAATTGCCCAAGACAGAAGAAGATCATAATTCTAAGTCAGTGTTTTAACCTGCTGTGCTTGAATCTGAAGTGTTGATTTCTCCAGTTACATACTTTCTGACCTCATCTCTTACAAAAAGTCTTTATTGATATTTTTAAATTTTCATGTGCATTCTTAAGGAGGAGGAAAATGCAGTCCTCCACTAACAACACAATACCTTGTAAAATGTAGTAGTGAAATTTAATTTCAAAACTCAGAATAGATAATCAAATGGAATAAACAAGTGTAATCATATTAAAAAGTTTAATGTTTTACCATCTGCTACAATATGTATAGTCAGAAAAATGAGAGATTACACTCTATGTATGATCTATCAAAATGTATAAATGCATTCTACTGTCATGTACAACTAATTAGAACACATACAATTCAAAATTCAATAAAATATTTAAAAATTAAAAGTCAAAAAAAGGAATTATCTGAGATCTACCCTCTTCACAATATTTTAAATGTACAGTACCATATTTTCCACCGTAGGCACAGTGTGGTACAGAAGATCTGTAGAATTTACTTATATTACATAACTGAAACTTCATGCCCATCAGATGGAACCCCATTCTTTTTCTTTCTTTCCCAGATCTTGGCAAACACCATTCTTCTTCCTGTTTCTCTGTTTTGAACTGTTTTAGACTCTGCATAAGAGGAATCATGCTTCACGCTGTATTTCTCCTTCTGGAACTGGCTTGTTTCCCCTGGCATTATCTCTGCAGGTTCATCAGTTGTTGCTTACAGAATGATTTCTTTTGTTTTCACAGCCAAGCAACCTTTCACTGTTGTGTATGTGCCACATTTTCCGGATAGGCTCATCCTTTGAGAGACATTTAGGTTGTTTCCACATATGGGGCTATTATAAATAATGTAGTGAAGAACTCTAAAATGTGTTAATTGTCTACTAGCAATGCTATTATTGGAAGTTTGAATATCAGATTCTAATATATATTTTAAAAAAATATGTATGCCCTGAAGTAGTTTACTATATCATGTGGTGATTTTATTATTACTTTTTGAGGACATTGTGTACTGATTTCCATTGTGGCTGCACCATTTTTACATTTCTGGCAACAGTGTACACAGGTTCCAGTTCCTCCAATTGGTTGCCAACACCTACCTCTCTCTCTCTCTCTCTCTTTCTCTCTCTCATCCTCCTTTCTTTCAGCCGTATACTACAGTTTGATCATCAATGTCTCACAAATTCCCATGCATTACATGTGTAGTTAAAAGGGTGGATATGGAACCTTTGGGAGGTAGAACCTTGTGGGAAGTCCTTAGGTCATGAAAGACATGTTTTTGAAGGTGACGGTGGCACTCTGGTCTCTTCCTCTATCATTCTTTTGCTTCCCGTGCATAAGGTGGGCATTTTGTCCCACCATATACTCCCTGAATGCTGAATTCAGCATTCACACCAGAAGCCTAAAAGAAATGAGTCCACCCATTGTGAACTGGAACCTCTGAACCTGGGAACCAAAATAAACCTTTTCCTTTTTGTAAGTTATTTGTCCCAGGTAGTTTATCATAGTCAGAGGAAGTTAACTAACATCATGGTCACAAGTGACATTTCACTTTGATTTTGATTTGCATTTAACTAATTATTAATGATTCTGAGCATACTTTTTATACCTGTTGCTCTTTTCTATCTTCTGTGAGAAATATCTGTTCAAATCCTTTGACCATGACTTAATCAGATTACTTACATTTTTGTTATTGAATTTTAGGTGTTCATATTTCAGAAATTGTTCCATCACCAGATAAAAGGTTTGCAAAATTTTTTCCCCCCACAGGTAATCTTTTCACTCTGTTCCATGTTTCATTTGTTGTACAGAAGCTTTTAAATATGATGTAGTCCCACATGTCTCATTTTGCTTTTGTTGCTTGTGCTTTTGGGGTCATATCCAAGAAATCATTGCCAAATGCAAACCTTATGTTTTCTTCTTTGAATTTTGTTTATAACATGCTGCAACACTGAAACACTTTCTACTCATTTTCCGTGAAATTAATTGTTCATCAATTGCATCATTTTATTGATTTTCTATTATTCCTTTACAAGAATATACCTGTTTTATTTAATGATCATTTCTTGGTAATCATTTGCCTAAATTTTCCACAGGCAGAACTAGATGAATCTCCCTAGATCTGTGTATTTCTGCATATCCTTGATTATTTTTATAGAGTGCATTCTAAAATGTGTACTGTATTTCCTACATATTATTATTGGTTTTGCTTTTAAAAATAATATATATTTTCTTCCAGTTTTGGAGGCTAGAATTCCTAGATCAGTTTGTCAATATGTTTGGGTTCTGGTGAGGACTCTCTTCCTGACTTGTGATGGCGTCCTTCTCATTGTGCTTTCCTCCCATTGTAGGGACAAGGAGGGGGAAGAGGGGAGGTAGCTAGAGAGATCATTCTCTTCTTTAACAAAGTACATAAAAATTATAAGTAATAGTTGAATTCATCGTGAATTATCCAGGCATGCATATAATACAATTATTTCCTATGTATTTTTATCAATTAAGCAATGTGATAAATTGGAAAGTTTTCTTTAACATGAAATACATGTAAAAATAGAAAAATATGCAATCACATATTTTGTATGACTTAGATTTTTAAAAGCAGCAAAACACTTAAAAATGTTTTAAGGTAATAAGTCCTAAGTATGAAGATGTAACATGTTCTGGATATTAAAATCCAAAATAGCACAGGTAAAATAATTCCCATGGCTAGAAACTCAGTGTAATCATCATTGTATATTTACTGTAAGTAAATGCCATTCAGAATAAGCATATGAACACATTTTTATGAAGTGTAATGCACATATATAAAAGTGTATAACTCAATGACATTTATTGCACAAAATCTTTCATGTTCCTTACTTGCTGATAAACACAACTGCATCAAAATGCCAAAATAATGTCTTGCCCCTCCTAATCTCTGTCCATCCCATACAAGGTAATTAGTCCATGATGTCTAGCTTCATATATTAACTTATCAGATTTTGAACTTAAGATAGATAGACTTGTTCATGATGGACTACTTTTATTGTTTCATTCATTAACTTTATTTTTGAGTGATTCATCTATATTGGTGCATATACAGGCAATTATTTCACTATTATTGCTCTGTAACATTGCCATATTTGAAAAGTAATTCAAGTATAATATTTGAGAAGTTTCCAGTTTGGAATTATGAATATTGGAGCCTAAAGTATATGTAAATGTGTGTTTTATATAAATCTGTGTTCTTATTTCTGTTGGACTTACACATATGATTATAATTACTGAATTACAAATCATGCATGCATCTAGATATTTTAGATATTGCAAAATAGCCAGGTGCAGTGGTGTATGCCTCTAATCCCAATGGCTCAGGAGACTGAGGCAGGGGGATCACAAGTTCAAATCTAACCTCAGAAATTTGGCAATGCCCTATGTAACTTAATAACTTAGTGAGACCCTATATCAAATTAAAAAATAAAAAGGACTGGGCATGTGGTTCAGTGTTAACTACCACTTTGATTACTCCCTGGAACAAAACAAAAACATAAACAAAACAAAACAAAACAAATACTTATATATATCACATTATGGATTTTACTCACATTTTGCTGATGTCTAATAAATTTCAAGATTGTTGTTTATGTTAATTGATCATTTAGAATATGTTCACACATGAGTTTATTGTGTTCCAACATTTTTCCCGTTTCTGTTTTGATTGTTTCTTTTTAATTGTTTTCTAGGAACTTTTTATGAATGAATAATCTGTCCTATACCCCTATAGAGTAAATGAAATGTATTTTCCAATTCCTTCATTTCATTTCATTATTTCATTTATGAAATTACAGTTCCTAATTTTAATATATTTCAATTTAATATGTTTCCTTATGATTCAGGACTCTTCTGGCTCCAAAGGCTTTTCTGTTCTGTGACTCTTTGGTTTCTGATGACTGACGTCATTTCATGCTAATCGCTACTTCCATGATCATTTTCCTCATCTTTTGTTCATGCTATGTCCCTTTTGTAAGATCATCTGTAATAGTATAGGACCCAGTCATATAATCCAGGATGATCTCTTCATTTTAATATCATCAAACATATATGCAAAGACCTATTTATACTAAATTGTATAAGATTTACAAGTTTCGTGGACTGGAGCATGTAAATCTTTTGGGGAGCATTTATCAGTCTACCACATGTGAGTTGATATGTTCATCACCACAGACAAGATCCAGAAAGATTCCTATTCCTGGATATCCTTCTGGTTGCTCCTTCATAACCACACTTACCTTCGTCTGAAAACTTCTCCCTGAACCCTGGAAACGATCAATCTTTTCTCCATCACCTATCATATTTTTGTCATTTCAGTAACGTTGTACAAATGGAATTATATACAGTGTAAGTCTTCGGGTTTGGCTTTTGTTCATTCAGTGTAATTTTTTGAAGATTCATCCAAATGTCATCTTTATCATAGTCCAAACTTTCTTCTTACAAATCACTTTTCCCTGGTTTGAATGTCCCATGGTATGGTTGAACACATGTGGAAGGACATTTGAATGGTTTCCAGATCCTGTCTTTAACAAATAACCCTGCTCTCAACACCTGTATGCAGGGATTTGTGTGAACCGGAGTATTCAAGTCTCTGGATCAGTGCCCAGATGGGAAATGGCTGGGTCATTTGGAACTGCTGGGAGGTTTCGTGTTGTGCCATTTTTAACTCTCAGGGCCCTTAATCTTAAAGACTCAGGGTTTTAGAGCAAAGACAAATACAAGTATGTCCACAGTTTTACTCAGAAAAGTACTCCTTTATAAAATTTATAGCCTTACAAAGGATCAGGCTCAGTATTTATGACTTCTTCTTAGACTCCTTTCAAAGAAAATTTGTGGAGGCCATATCACATTGAAGACGTTCCAACAAAAATCTATCTGTTGCATCAAATTCTTTTTTAAAGAATGTCTGGGTTCTGTTCTCTCATTGTTATGATGATAATAAACTTCTGCTGAATATTTCTGACAACATGAACCAACACACCTTACGGTCAGCAGTGAACATAATGTAAGCTTAGGATGAAGTATCTTCTACATAGCTTGATGTTTATGAGAGCATTTTGATTCAAGATTCCATTAAAATAGGGATATTCAATAGGCCACAAATGTTGATAAATGAGAACAAAGATCCATATTCAAATCTTAAGCAATGACGAAATTATCTGTGTACACAAAAAAGAAAAATTCGCCTTCAGGAATTTTCAGAGCTTCAAGACTAACCTCATCATTCTTCTTGAATCCCTAAGAAATTCTTCAGGCAACTGTGACATAGTGATAGATTACTCTTTGCTGTTCACTAATATTGGACAAGTCTAAAAGAAGATAGAAATGTTAAGAGGTCAAATGTTACTGACTTTCTAACCCCAAAAAGCTTGTAAAAACAGTTGTGGAGATAAATGGGAATTCACTTGGAAAAGCTGAAGAGCAACACAAAAAATCACAAAGATTTTTTACAGCTCATAATGCATAAATGGCTTTTCATTTTCTCTAATAAAGAAAGACATATTCATAGAAAATGAACGAGTTACTACTATGGAAATTTAAGCAAATATACATTCTCATAATTAAAAACTCAAGTCTTTTTTTTAATCCATCAGATTTTTGGATGTGGTCAATTGCTCAATCTTAGTGACATGATATTTTGTAACTTTCTTAATATATCATTCATTTAACATGTCATTTTTCATATTAAATACCACTAAATATTTACATATCATTAAAGTATACTGCATTTTTCAGGGAAACCAGTTTTTATATGAAAACAAACTTTTGTTTAGTAAGTACAAGTAGTTATTTTCTTTTTAAAAATCATCCCCATAATTGAAATCTGCCACTCTTTAATTTCAATGAGGAAGTAAACAACAATAAAATACAATTTAAAAATGTCTGTGAATTTCCTAGTGATTCTTAATTATGATTCTATTTTAAGATGATTAAGATTCATTTGTATATCTTTTTTATAACATAAGCATAAAATATATTAATTTAAAATCAATAAATTATCTAAATTAAAATAAATTTTTTAAAGTACAAAGAAAATAGGTACACAAATCAATACTTACACGGTTCATAATAAAGTTACTGCTACACAAAGAAAAAAAACTATTTTTTTCCCACCTCTCACCCTTATTATAACTGTTTTGGTTTTATAGTACGAGGTAATCAATAAAATACAAAAATGTGTTTTCCACAAGAAGTCATTCCCTACCAGATTTTAATAATAATAACTCCCTGGAAGAATTTAACTGAGCAAAACAACCCCAACATGTTGGAAGATTACATTAAATTCAGGAAATCTTTCTTAAATAGTCTCTACCGGTCTGTAAGACTAAGCAAGACTGAATTCCCTATTGTTGTCTCTTTTCTAATTTTTCATTGAATCTGCTATAACAGATTCTTTTTGTTTGTCTGTTTTTGCAGGGAAAGAGGTAAAAATACCTTTATTCACAGATAATCAGATTATATTACATATATTATAAGTATTTCAAATAAAATGACATGATTCTTAAATTGTGTGTGTGTGTGTGTGTGTGTGTGTGTGCAGTCCACCTCCATTTACAAACTAAGCATGTTTTTAAAAATCTTTATTAAATTAAACCAGTCCGCGGGGCCCTGAATGTGGTTTGGCCTGTCTCTTTCACTCCCACAGTGAGATTCAGTAATTTGGTATGGCTAGGATTAGTTTGTACACATGAAAAAACTATAAGGAAAGACTTCTTTATTATACTTATTTTAGAACATGGATTAACATAATATATATAAATACTTATTTATACAAACATATTTTTATATTCAGTCAGTTCACTATTTCTGCATGTCCTAGTCTGTTCAGGCTGTTCTAACAAAATACCATAAACTGAATAGGTTATAGAAAACAGAAATTGACTTCTCACCGTTCTGGAGAATGGCAAGTTCCTAATCAAGTAGCTGACAGATAGCGTTTGGGGAGGCTTCCTCTCCAGTCTTTAGATAGCACCTCCTAGCTGTGTCTTATGTGACAGAAAGATCAACGATGCTCTCCTTTCCCAGGTTTCTTTTGGAAAGGGTACTAACTCATGCATAGGTCTCAGTTCTCTTGACATAATCACCTTCCGAAGGCTCCACCTCCTAAATTTATCACTTTGGTGATTAAATTTCAACATATGATCTTTAGCAAGACACATCCTACCAGGAAGCCTCTGTTCCTACCTGGGGCAACTTGAGTATGTTTAGATGTGACAGCTGTCTTATACCAGAGAGAACAATCCAAGAGAAGGCAAGGCAGAAGCTTCTTGGATGTCAGAACCCATCCACAATGGTTACGAGGCGGTCATACCCAGTGTCTGAGGACCACATAGACACACAAATAACAGAGCCCTGCACAGAAAGGTCACACATCACTGGAGACTGTCTCTTAGCTCAAATAACTAATTCTAATATTAAAAATTTTAGACAATATCATTGAAGATGTTAGGGGTGGCGACATCATAAGGACTGTACCTTAGATAAATGCTTGTTTGCTTTGAACAAATTGAAAAATTAAAATTAAATTTTAATTTTATTCATTATCTTACCATATCAAAAAGTAATGTGTATTATATATATCTGCACTAATTTTCTTCTGAAAAAAATCTGCACTAATTTACCTTCTGAAGATAAAATGATATTAGCTAGTGAACTTTAAAGATAGTCCTGTGTCCTTTGTATATGCAAGCAAGTTGAATTCTAGCATTATGGTTAATTTAGATAAGGTGGTGATGCTTTTTAATGTTTGTTTTGAATAATGCTAATCTATTTATTTCTAACATTAACAAACATTTTATCCAATTTATGATTAAATCTAGTTTTTATTTTAACTTTCTTATTTCTGATATCCACCCAATTGTGCTTATGACTCACAAAGTGCTAGGTCTATGAGAACAGAAAAATTAGCTAGAAATTCTGTTGTAGTCACCTTTTTTTGCTGCTGTGTTTAAAATACTTGAACAGAATAATTATGGAAAAGGAAAGATTATTCAAAGACTCCTTTCAGAGATCTCAGTTCATAGACAGATGAACCCATTCTTCAGGGCTCCAGGTGAAGCAGAACATCATGGCGGAAGAGAGTGGCGCACATGGTGATCAGGAGACAGAGAGAGATCTGCACTTACGACATGAAAAATACATACTCCAAAGGCTTGTGCACGATGATTTGCCTCCTCTAGCCACAACCCACCTTCCTTCAGTTTCACTCAATTAATCCCATCAGGGGATCAAATGACTGATTGGGCTAAGGCTCTCATAACCCAATCATTTTTTTCTCTAAACCTTCTTGCATTGTCTCATGCATGAGCTTTTGGGGACACCTCACATTCAAACCATAACAAAAGCAGCCAAAATAATACTAGTTCCACTAATACTACTAATATAAGTAGGAAAATGACTTTAAAGACATCTCACCAGCAGCAACTCCTCATTTTGTCTTCGTTTCCTCTAGGAGTTCCTCTTTCCTACTTTGCTCCTAGGAAATGCTTTCGAAAATTGAATACATGGTTATATTCTCTTCTCTTGGTCAGTGGAATGTGTGAGTCACTTAGAAAGTAAACTTAAGTGCAACAGGAAATCAGTTCTGAGTAAGCTGGAACTTCTTTTATCATTTACAAAGCTGACATTTATATTCTGAAAGTAGAGTAACTGAGCTTGGGGATAAATTCAAGGATGATATTGACCTCACACCAATCTGAGGCTGGACACTCCTCTACTAACCTTGTGCCAAAAATAATCCAGTTAATGTTTGAGGACGTTGAATCACAGGGAGTTCATTATGTCCTAAGGGAAGTATGACCAATTTGAGACTGTTTTGTTTTCTGAGTTTTTATCTATATTGAGTCAAAGGGTATCATTTCTTTCATGAGGTCATTGTTCATTTTCGGACCTGTCATTAAACCAACACTCATTCTGATGTAATGGCTCTAGCTCCCACAACTGATTTTCAAAAGAAAAACAGGAACAGCATATTCTTTCTCATGACCCTTTTATTCAATAATGTTTCCCATTTTTATGTCAACCTCACTCCCACTCCCCTGCCACTCTGGCCAAGACTTCTGAAATAAATGAAATTATCCTGCCTTTAGTAAGTGAAACTATGAAACCAGCACATATTTCACAGAGGAGGTGAAGTGTCCCTCTAAGGCTTAGAAAGTTTCTTCATTTAGCAGTTGTGAGCATACTGAGAACTGAATTGTTTAAAAGGGGGACAAATAAATGGAATGATAGAGAAAGCAGACACCAAGGTCAATGGCAATGAATGCATAAATTCACAAGGGAAAAGGAAACTTGCATAATGAATCCTGGATATTGTAGTTGTGCTGGGAAGGTGTATACTTCTGTGCACATGGGTAGTTCAACAATTATTTTTCTACTATAAAAAAAATTTCTTTATTCTTTTCTGATTCTACACTCAGAAACCAGAGTTATAAATTAATTTTCTACATAGGACCATCTATAAGGAATGACTACAATGGTTATTCTGGTAAAATATTATAATCTATGTTATATTTAAAATATATAAATTGATGTTCTGGACCAATGCTATCCTGAGTTCGTTTAGTGTGAGATGGCTGCATATTATGTGTAGTGTCAAAACTATGTCTTCTCTCAGCAAGCTAACCATGTCTGAACTGAGCTTAGCCACCAGATATTTATATTTTTAAAGACACCATTGTGGTAGACTGAATAATGTGCCCCTGCCAAAAAGATGTCCACCTCCTAATCCTTGGAACCTATAAATACCTTATTTGAAAAAATGCACTATACTGATGTGATTAAAGATCCTGAGATGGGGAGATTGTCACTTTTATGTGGATATAGGCACAGTGTAATAGTAAGAATTGACAGAAGAGGAAATGAGGAAGATTGGAGTCAGAGGAGAATGATAGTAGTTAGAGAAATGATTGACATTGAAATGGAGGGGGCCTTGCACCAAGAGATGCAGGAAGCATCCAGAAGCTGGAAGTGGTGAGAAACAGATTCTCCCCGGAGCCTCCAGAGGAGAACAGCTCTGGCAACATACTGATTTATCCTCATTTCCAACTTCTAGGATCCAGAAGTATAAACTAGTACAACCATGTATCCAGAAACCTGGTTTGTGGTAATATTTTACAACAGAAATTGGAAAATAGTATCTCATTTTTTGAATGTGCTTAGATGGTAGTCGATTCACGTTTCTCAATAAACAATCCCATAATGCATTGCAACTTTGCTTTATCTTTATCTACATATAAAACTAATATCACTTTTAATACCCTTCTGGGGAAAAAAATCATCGTTCTGGACTCAATCTGCTCATAGTTCCTCATTATCAGATAGTATGCTTCATACCTGCATTAAAAAAAAAAAAAAATCACACACCCACTTTTTTGGTTGCAGTCACATGATGTGTTAAAGTCTTTCAAAAATTAATATTAATTCCTCGATCTCTATATTCTATTTAGAGATCCTTTGATTTTAAAAATTAGATACTATGAAAACCTCTCTAGAAGGAAAACCCTACATCTGCTGTTGTCACACGTGAAATCTTCCAAATAATTAAATTTGAAATAAAAGAATTTTACGATAAATTCTTATGGAGAACAGAAAACAGAAATATAAGAGTAGTATACTGAGTGCAAGTGATATTCCACTAATAAAAAAACATAAGCCAGTGTTTCCCCCGATCGTGAACTCAAAAATCCTAAAAATATTAACACTCTGAAACAGCAATATAAAAAACTAACAAAGTTGAATTAATTTCAGAAACATATGGTTGCTTAACTTTGAAACTTAACAAATTTCAAAAATTTTATAGAACATAGAGAAAGGTTGCATGTTTTTCTCAATTTGTGAAGAAAAAAAATTTTTTAAATAGTATAAATGTTAGATATTTAAGAGCATTTTTTCTTTCTTTTTTTTTAAATTTATTTTTATTGTAAATAAACAGGATACATGTTGTTTCTCTGTTTGTACATGAATTAAAGGCATACCATTGTGTAATCATACATTTACATAGGGTAATGGTGTTTGATTCATTCTGTTATTTTTTCCCTTTCTCCCACCACTCCCACCCCTCTTTTCCCTCTATACAGTCCCTCCTTCCTCTATTCTTGCCCCTCTTCCAACCCCCATTATGTTTCCTCATACACATACACACACACACATACCCTGGTATGTGAGCATTGTATTTCAGTGAACATTTATTGCAATAGATACATTTTCAGAGTAACACACATTCCCAAAACAATGGGAAGAAACAGAATTCTCAGGAAAGTTCGCAGCCAGGGAATAAACTTTAATTGACTCCTGGGGACTGGAACTGTATGTTAGAAATTGAGGTTGCTTCTTCCTACTTGGTGACTGAAATATTTGTGTCTTGATTTTTTTCTCTCCATGATTTGATTCTTTCTGCCTACTAGATTTCTTTGCTTATTCACGCAATCTATCCACTCATATAGTTTTGGCTTGCTTGTGGCTTGACTTGCCAAGTCACTAATGCTAAACCATATACCAGGGGAAATTTTATTTTAAATATTGACAGTCATCTAATGTGTTCTATTAATCAGAATGTAAGGTGTAGATTTCTAGGAAAGACTATGATTAGCCAGCTCAATTAAAATTCCAACTCTGAGCCCAGTTACAGATAATGAAGATTAAGGGTAGAGATGGCTCAAGGTTATGTGGGTTAGGTTTTTTGTTTCTTTTTTTCTTTTAATTTTTAAGAAGAAATAGGGTTGGAAAAATAATTGAAATACCTTGTTGCCTGTATCATTATTAAAATAAAATGCCACGATTCCCAGTTCCTCTAACTTGTTGATCTCAGACACTCTTAAATTTATTGAGGGACATGAAGGGGTTTTGTTTATGTGCAGTACATCTATTGATTATTTATCATATCAGAAATTAAAAGAAAGAAATTATAAATGTATTAACTTTCCATATAATAACAACTCATTGTGCATTATCATGCCAACATGCTAATGGAAAGTAGCCATATTTTCAGAAATAAAAATTTATAGTAAAGTCAATGAATTTGATTTATATTTTGGCAGATCTGGTATTTTTTTTTTGACCTGAATTATGTGAAGGAATCTCATTTCACATATCTTTTTGTGCTTTTGATCTGTTGTAATGTCACCTGTCATATAGACTCAGAGAAACTCCAGTGTACATTTTGAAAGTGAAAAGAGACAACAATGTCTTACGATATGATGGAAATGTTTCAGACTCATTGAAAGGGTCTCCAGTACCTCTGTTATTCCCTAGATCTTTTGATATAAAGGATGGAGGATTCTTCTGAGGTCAAATGAACTTGGGGATTAAATTCCAATTGGCAGATGTGTTACTTGGCTTTTCATCACTGTGACAAAATACTTGAGAAAAACAAATTAAGGAAGATTTCAGAAAGGTTTCAGAGGTTTCTTTCCCTGGTCAGCTAACTCCATTGCAATGGATCTGTGGAGAGGCAGAGCATCATGATGGAGAGGGCATGGTGAAGCACCCCTATTGACCTCATGGTAGCTGGAGAGAGAGAAACAGACAGTGGAAAGAATCAAGGACCAGATATTCCTTTCCAGAGTATGCTGCTAGTGACCCATTTTGTAGATGTTCAGAGACAGGTTTGCTGAAGGTGAGGACGAAGAAAGCCTACCCTACCTAGCCTTACCCAGCTTGCTTACTCAGGCATCGGAGATCGAGCTCTGAAGGCACGGATCTAATTTTATTTAGGGTTGCACAGGACATATATAGGCACATTATCCAATCAAGTTAACACACTTGTTAAAGTATAACAGAGTCAGCCTATAGGTGAACTATACGTCAAGGGTCCAGGTAGTGCAAACAAACCAAGCATGCCTAAGCAATTCTTCCCAGCAACCGATCTGGGACAAAGGACTCGGGGAATGGCAAGCTCCAGCACACAGCATGAGGCAAGGCAGCCCAGGGAAGCTCACATCACAGCTTTCTGTGATGCATGTCAGAACAAGGCCTCCCCTCAGCTCAAACTCAGCCTCAACAGCTACAAAGACCTTCATTCCATGGCGAGTCTTTCCCATTACCTCAGTTTCTCTGTTCAGACTGTTTGGCTTACTTAGACCATGGTGTCAATGACTGCTGTCAGATAAGCTTGAGGAATGTTCCCTACACCATTTCTTCCAACTCAGCTCCTAATAATATCATCTGGCTATGAATCTATCCATGGATTAATTCATTGATGAGTTTAGAGCCCTCATGATCCAATTACTTTCTCAAAGTCTACACAGGGGACTGACTCTTCGATACATGAGTCTTTGGTAGATATTAAAGATCTAAACCATAACAAGTCAGTATGGTTCTATTATCTTTCTGGTCATGTTTCAATATGCCAAATGGTTCTGTTAATAACTCATAAAATTCTAGGTTAGAACTATTTTGAAGGTGACAATAACACCAATAAGAGGTGTTCTCTTTCATTGAATATTCACTCTGCTCACACTCTGTTGTATTTGCTTCATATAAATTACCTCACAGCATGCATTCAAGGGGAATTTCATTTTGCAGATACAGAAACAGAGACAAAAGATTGTTACGTACTTAAGGCAATAGGGCTGTCCATTATAGGAACAGGATATGAGCCCATGCATTCTAAGGTCAATGCTCTTGTTCTTGGCTAAAATATGTTATCTTTGCTTGGCAATTAATATGCAAGAAATAAATGTTAGCAAATTTTCTTAACTAATGTGATTTACTCTATCATAGAACTAAATAATATTTTTGGATACCTATGAAATCACATAACAGACTTACTGTCCATTCATGGGTATCCTGTCATATGTACATCTGCTTTGCTCGATAATAACTTGTACTGTGAGAAAGTGAAACTGAGCTGGGTGCCATTATAATTTCATAATAATCATTCCCAATGACTTTCCAAAGTACAGGCTATTTTATATACATTTCACAAGTGAAGTTGAAGTACTCTGACTTTGACACTTGTTCTCAGTCAGGTAGGAAGTCAGACATAGATCTTGAGTTTGAATTTAGGTATTCCAGCACCAGAATGCATTCTCTTAACCACAAAGTTAAAATTTGAAAGTATTCTATGACCACCTATAATATGGTAGAGAGTAGAAAAACCAGACAGAAAGTGTTATAAATTTATAGCTCTTCAGTGACACTTCATTATTTTAGTTGAACTGCTGTGACAGCTCAAAATACCAAAATGACATTGAGAAATGTATACTGTCTTACTAATGTGAAGAATTATTTATAATTAACCAATAACTAGATGTCCCCACTCTGTTTTCAATGGTTGATTGTCTATGAATGTTGCTATCCAAAGACCTTGCTTTACTATGTTTGGTTACTCTTTATTGCACAAACAGAGAAAAAGAGAGAGGTGATTAAAATAATTTTTTAAAAAATGAAATTGCTTACTAAAAGCTGAAAAGAATGATTCCTTCTTTTCAATTGGCAATAAGATAATAACTGGAGATCACTCAGACAGTGTTATTTTATTAAACACAATAGGTATATTCGAAATTATGCAAATGGTTTCTATTATTCTTTTCTCATATTTGATTTTTTGTTTTGGTTATTATTTATACAATGTTAGTAATGATGTGCAATATTCTTATTTGCCTTTGGATGATTTATTTATATTTTTTATTATTTAAATATTTCATACAGGAAGATCTATTAGGAAGAAACAAAATGATAGATTTCAAGTTAAAATAAGAAGTAACCTCAAGGGGAAAAGATTGCTCTGTTAGGCAGTATTTATTCACTTTTCCACATTTCTAATTTCTTTCAGGGTTGTTTAACTCACCTTTCCTTGTTTTCATTCTGTTCCATTAATAAGTCTTAAGCTTACCTCAGAGGCTCAACTGCCAGAATCATCAAAGCTTTCGTGAAAACAATTTTGTTAACAATCTTTTATAGATAGACATGATAGGAAGCAGGTTACCTTGTAGCAGAATTTATTTTCAGACTTTTTAGTAGAACGTGGGTTCCAACTGTAGCTATAATTTTGACTTCCCATTGACTGTCAGTTGAAAATACATAGAGAAAGATGCGCTATTTGCAGAATTCTCCATAAAAGGTTTAAAGATTATACATTTCAACATATTCAACTGACAACCCATGCTTTACTGCACATAAAAATAATCACATATTGAAAAGAAATAAACACTTTATGGGTTATAAAGTACATAGAACAAATTGTATTCCTTAAACCATGTTTCAGAAAGTCAAATGAAATTTAAACAAAGATGTCATGAATAGGAGCTTAAATATTATATATTCTAATGACATAGCATAATACAAAGCAATAGAATTATTTTGATATTTTAAAGAGTAAGCACATTTCTTTTGAAAACTCTAATTTATTCTATGTATTTAAAATTTGAGATTTATTTTTGCATTTAGAAGAAAAAACTCAACCAGAATACATATTTGGCTATAAAAACAAAACATTAAGCCCTATTTTTTCTTCCAGATTGCAATTTACATGGCATTTTCAACCCTTGTTACTATTGAAAATATAACCTTTATATTCAATATGACATTGAATATATAAAATACAAATTTAATTAAATGGAATTCTCAGATTAATAAAAATAACCTATTCCAAAGAAATACATAGTAAACATATATTTTTGAGTTTCAAAATATCCAGACTATATGTCTCACTACAAGTAGTAGATGTTTATAATTATGAAAGAAGAAAACAACTTTGAATATGTAAACTGTACAAAATAGTTATCATCATTTTTTTAAATCCTTAGAAATGCAAGTGTAGAACTTGTACAAAGAAGTAAAATAAAACATAAATACTTAAATAAAAACAAATGACTGGTGCAGTAAATAATGAATAAATAGACATTGTATAAAGGTCTGTTGCTCATGACTTGTTTACAGAATATTGACTGCTAGTCAATTTTATAAGTGTCTTAAACACTTTGCTCTGAGTGATCTAGCAGAGCTTTCCATAGTTTGAACTCAGTCTTAGTTTCAACTATTTTTTTAACACATGCCCGAAGACCACAGGTTTCAAAGTAAGTTTCCAGGCATTAGACTCCAAGAATCCTTTTTCTAAAAAAAGAAATTATTTGTTCTTTTTAGTTACACATGACAGAATAATTCAAACAATCATGGAATCCAAGCCTTATTAAAAATCATCTGAAGAACACATTTAAAATGCAGTACCAAACAATACCAAAGATGAGATACTGGAAGTTATTGGGATTTTAGAATTTGTGTTTATGGCCATCTGCAGCATACAGTAAGCTGGTTATGTTTAATGAATTATTTCTTTTATTAAAAAGGTAAACCTCCCAAAAAACCCAAATACACATTTTCTTTCAAAGGATTAAATGTGTTAGATAGCATGTTATTCCTGTTATCAATTTGATAACACTTGGAAAACTTAATTAAATTTGATTGTAGTTTTAAGAAGATAATTATATGCATCCCATGAAATGTCCATTACTGTTAATGTTATATTACACCTAAATTTTACATTCTCCTTTCTTTCTCAAACTAAGGAGGATTTATGAATACTAAGATGGACTTCATGGTCACGCATATGTGTCTTTTTAGTATTGTCTTAGGGCACTGATTGTAAGATGATTGCATATTACAGTGATATGATGATTACAGAGATTATATATTAATGAAACATTTCCTGTGACTTCTTTCAAAGTTTTTCTAGTTTCATTCATATGCCAATGAATATATATTAATGCTATTCTTTCAATGTATATACACCTTATGGAGTTTAGATATAAATCTATTTTTGAATCTAATGTGAGGTACTAAAACAACTTTTTATATATTTGATATATAATTTATATGTATATGCTTTATACCAATAATTCGGCCCATTATTCCATTTTAGGAAGTACTCAATATTTACAATTCTCAAAATGTATATGGAATTTTTATTATGTATAATTCACTTTACTTAATTATTCCAGGAAAATTAGTTTCTGATGTACTTTTTGAAATAATGCAGCTACAACAAATTTGTTTTATGCATATATTTGGTAATAATAGGCATTTATTTCTCAATGCATATTTACCTTAATGTTATTTACAATGGAATGTGGAAAATCATGGAATATTTTTCTATGCTTAGACTGTATTCTAGGTGAAATAAGGAAACATAGATTCAAAGAAAACCAAAAGTGTAAATTATGAGCAATTCTTTTGTGTATGCCATTTTGTTCTCAAAAGTTGAATAAAACAATACTCTAGGACTATGTAATGTGAGGTTCACAAATGACTTCTGGTCACACAACACTAAAGAAAGGAAACAAATGTGGAAATAATTCATGATGATAACATGTTGCTAAGCAATTTGATATTCATATTATATATGGTATTGCCTAACTTGAGATTTTCAAAATGTATTACAAATTAATAAGGCATACCATGAAGTTCAATTTTTTAAATTCTTTTTTTTAATTTGTTCTAATTTGTTGTACATGCCAGTAGAATGCATTTATATTGAAAAATCCAGTTACCCTCATCTACATGCCAGAGGAAAGTGCAACATGACCTTCATAGAATACAGAATGAACATTTGTAATATGTGATCATATTAATCAGTGAAGGAGCCAACCGGATGGTAAGGTGATTCAAAGATCTAAAAATGATTGTAAGGCTAGAGGGAAGTTTTTTGCTTAGGTACAAAGCTGACGTCTTTCAGAGCAATAAAACCATAATGTTTGATGTTATCTTTTCTACAGGACAGAACCATTTGCTTTTGGCCTGAGAAAAAGAAAAATCTACAAGTTATCAGATAACTTAAAGGAATATTGACATTTACTCGATCAATAGCAGGTAGCATATAAGACAAACGAGTATTCTGCAAGATATTTAGATGATCATTGAACACTACAATAATAAGGCCTTAGAGGGACATGCTGCACTTCTTTAGTCACATTTCCAAGTTTCAGATAATTTTTATTAACATTATTTGTTCTGCCTTCTTTTTTCACATCCCTTGTATACTATCATTGTCTGGTTTATGGTGCCAGCAAATAAACTCTTTCTCCTTCCTTCTGCCAGAGTAACACTTCCCAGGAGAGATGAAAGTAATTAAGTGTGTGAATTGGAAGAAGCTCCCTGCAGGGCTATAGGGAACATGCTAAGTAAGAGTAAATAGAAATTGTTTGAGAAGTCAACAATTAGAGCAGACAGTCAATAAGAACTTAGAGGTAAGATTAGCAATAGATAAGCCACTAAATAGGAAGTGTTCCTTTTGAGAGTTAATGGCATCTTTATTTGGAAAGTTTCTGAGAAGTTCAATGTCTCTCTGTGAGCATCAAAAATTTTCCAAACAGATTTTTTTATCTAATTTTAGATATTTTGCATGTTGCATTAAAAATTTCTTCATGTTTTGAACTGATATAATTAAATGCTATTTAATGTGCCCTTCAAAATGAGACACTTCAATAATTTACTATAGTTCATTCCACAGTGCTTAAGTCCAGAGCCATGATTACACTAAATTGATCTCTTGACATTTCTCACAGCACTTCATTTTCAGAGTAGTTGGTCTTGTGCACATGCACATCAGCCCAAAATATTGCAATTCAGAGGAGCCCTTCAACAAACTGTCACATACATCCATCCTTTCTCAATGCTTAATTCACTTGAAAGCTAAATCCTATAGATTTGATGGTAATCTAAATGAGAGTAATTACTCTTCATTTCAGAGCTTTTAAAAATGCTTCCTCTTGTTTAAAATTACTCAATTTGCATTCACCTCAGCATGCGTGGATGGTATTTGTTGTTTGGAAGCTCAGTTTCTAATTTAACATACCTAACTACCTAATAGAGCTAAGGCTTTCTACTTATTGACTCTCTTTTGAAAGTATTAGTTTTGGGTTTTTTTTTTTTTTTCTTTCTTTTTTTTTTGTATCTTCTGAATTATTTCATCTTGTTTTCACCTAAGCAAGTTTGAGTGTGTTAATTATGGGACAATTGGAGATTAGTTAAAAGAGAGAAAGAGTGAGCGAGGAGAGAGAGAGAGAGAGAGAGAGAGAGAGAGAGAGAGAGAGAGAGAGAGAAATACGCGTAGGGATTAAGCTGAATATGACAATTTGTTTGATCATTTTCCTAAAATAGGAGGCTTCTCATGCTACATTTGGGGGAATATTTGTACCATGTCAACTGTCTGCATGAATGCACAATTCAAAGCTTTTTAAAAATGTATTTTATTTTTTATTAATTTATTTATGCAAAATACTAGTGTTAATTTTGACCTAATTATGTAAGCATGGAATATAATTTGCTCTAATTCAGTACTAAGTACTTTCCCTTTCCCTTTCCTTCCCTCTACTCTACTGATCTGTCATATATATATATATGACATATATATATATATATATATTGTTTTTAATTAGTGTCTTGTGGAGATACGAAGGTGTGATTCACTATGGCATATTGAAATATGTACATAGGAAAATTAGGTCAGATTAATCCCAACATTTTAATGTTCCCCCTAAAGCAACTTATTAGGAAGAGTCTTTATGTAAAATGTTTTCTTTAACTCAGCTAATACACCATAACATATTTCTAAGTAAACAGTTGTTACCTTTAAAACATATAAGTATTTGTCTTCGATATGGACAGGCTTGAAAGGAAACAAAACCCTGAGAAGAAATCATTCAAAAAAGACCAAGCAAGTTAGACTGAAAAAGGGAGAATCTGACTGAATCCTTGAAAGAGATCACTAACCAAGCACTGAATCAAATATGAGAGTTATATAACCCTGACCCCTCTCTGACTCCTCTCTGATGTACATATATTCCATTTCCTTGTATAAACATTTAATATTTTGGTATTTCTAAATATTTCAATAAATGTTTACCAAATTATTTAGTACAGCCACAGCATTGGTACTATAATTTCAGTGAATATTTTTATATCTATTCTTCTGGTTAAACTCAAATAATCCCATATTTTATATTAATGCCTCTTTGACATCCAAGAAAATAACGAAACAGGTATCTCAAAAAATTTACTCAACATCATATGGGTAAAAGTATAAGAGCTGACATTGAAAAGGCAGTCTGGAACTTGCAGGCCCCCCCCCCCCCCTCTTCTTCTGACATTTCCTTGGCAAATATGGTAATTGGTGCAAGGTCAGTAGTAATGGATCCTTACCCCTCCACAGAAGAATTAACAAGGAGCAGTTGCGGAACTGGGGATCAAACTCAGGGCCTTGTTCTTGCCAGGCAAGCACTCTACCAGCTGAGCTATCTCCCCATCCCGCAGCTGTTGTTTTTAAGAGCTACACATCTTGTTGTTTACCTTAAGGATTTTCTATTCACTTAGGGTGTTCTTACCATCCTAGGAAAGTCTTTCTTCACAACATTTTACCTGCTTCTTTTTCCAGTTGATTCTGCTTATATGAAAGCACCAAATATATTGAACATGTTAATTTTAGTTAAAAGAAGCTTAGGTTATAATTATCTATTGTAAAAACCTACTACTGTCCATATACCTCTGTTTGATTCTGATTCTAAAATTATTATATTCCTAAGATATCTTTATTTAGCTATATGTGATGTCAGAATTCACAAATTATGTATTTTCAAAATATAAAAGAGTATCATTCATTGTATTTGAAAAAAGCCTTAATATTGCATTCAAGTTCATAATTCCAAAATTATTAAAATGGAAAAATGAAGATTGATGAATATTTTAAAGCATAAGCGAATGGAGAATTCATATATAAAGTCAAGGGGTATCTTCTTTTCCCTTTTTGATCTATTTGGGAAATGTTTAAAAGTTTAGAAAAATTTAAAACTAGTTCTAAGTATGAATTCAGGGCTTTTTCATTTAAATTTAAATTTTTACTTCGTTCTGCAAGTAAGGGTATACATGAAATGCTTTTCAGGTATAAGACTATATATATCATCTTTTTATTTTCAAAACTCTATTATTTATTTTATTACATTGATGTGTTGCTTTCCAATGACATGATTATGTTTAAGTTGCTCATTGTTTATGGACATTGATTTTTTGTGGATAAAATGAGTGCTATTCCACCCCCCTTAAACAATTGTAATATTTTAATGAGAAAATGGACATCAGTTGTCAAGCACAGTGACTGACTGACACATAGTAGGAACTCAGTACATAGTATTAACTTCCACATTCTCATTAGAGAAATAACTGGGGCAGATGGCAACAGTTATGATCCTTCTACAGATGAAAGCTTTACCTACTAAGTTCCTTTTAATATTTTCATTTTCTCTATTTTTATGTTGTGACATTTTAACCATATAATATTAACTTGTTATAGTACTGAATTGGTATATTTTAAAATTTATCATAGTTATTCCATTTCATATGTTTTAGGCACATGAGTTTTATAAAAAGTTAGCTATGTAATCTGAATGCATAACATTTATTTCTTTATGCACACAAATATACTTGCATTTAAAATTTAAAAATAACAAATTGGACTTATCCCATAAATCTAATATCCAATTGTAGAAGTATTCTGAAAAAACTCTTTTTATCCATCTTATACACCTAAGTTTTTAAAAATGGAAACATGATGCATACACAGCTTTGTGACCACCGTTTTACAACTAATAAATTAGTACTGTGCATGTCAACAGTGAAAGTAGCAATTGATCATTATAATATTAAACATTACCAAGGCAAGTAATCCCAGTGTATACCTAGTGTATGTCCATTATCATAGGAAATTATTTTTACATGTTACATGATGTATATCACATTCAAAATTTTGGAAATAGCAATAATTTCAACTACAGTGAAACAGCTTGTCACAATGTATAACAGATGTTATACATTAAGATTAGATAGCTTACTTTTTATAAAATTCTTGTGCCTAAAACACATGAAATAGAAGGACTACAATAAATTATAAAATATACAAATCTGTGAGGTGGGTTAAAAAGACCTGTCCTCATTATCTATTTCCCAAGGCCAAAAAACATGTACCAGCTTCCCTACAGAGGTGCCTCATATGACACTGAAACTACTTGTCATGATAATCAGCATAATTCTGTTTCCTTGTTCAAGACTGGCTTCTAGTCTGTAACACTCAAAAAGGAATAGAATACTACCTGTTTTTTTTTTTTTTTTCTTCTTTATCCTATTCATATTACTACACATATAAGTGCCTCATTCATAGACAGCTTTGGATAAATCAATAAAAAACATACATGAAACCCTTTTAAAAGCTATACTGCAAATTCTGTGAAGCATTTAACCGGCCCTTTTGATTTGTACTTTGGAATCTTTTTAAGCTCCACTATTATAAAATGCTTATGTTTATATTGCTGGACTATTGTTCCAAATTTCTCCTTAGGAAACAGCCCCAGAATTGCAACTGTTCTATCAAAACATATACCCATGTAAAATTCTAAGGTATGAGGTATAGTATTATTACCCAGAATGATTTTTCCAGTATTGCTTTCATAACAGTGATTACAAATAACTATTTTCTCCACACTAACAACACTCAAAGTGTGCTTCTTTTTACAATCAAGTCAAAGTGAGTAGCCAGAACGAAATTGTAACCTAATTGTAGCATGCTTGCTTTGTAGTAGATTGAGACTCATTGACTACTGTAGGAGATAAACTTCCATATCTCAGTGACTTAATGCAGATATTTTTATTTCTCATCTAACATCATTTGGGACCAGAGAAGACATTTTCCCCATGTTCATTTAGGGGTTAGTTCCTTCTACCTATAGTTCAACTTTCCTCTTAGACTTCAATTTTTTCTCTGCTCATCTGCCAGATGGTAGAACAAATGCAAGTTGATCCCAAGGGAGGAGTTTATGAGCATGCCTGGAAGTGAGTTAATCTTTTCCACTTGGATTCCACTGGACATAATTGGTCAAGGACTCCTCTTGAGTCAAAGAAGTTTGGGAAGTTAACTAGTTATGGGGCTAGGAAAACTCAAACATACATTAATTAAATAATGAGTTAATCCCTACCAGTGTTTTCTGTTCTGGTCATCAAATAACTGTTCCAATCTTCATCATTCACATAAAATACACTTATCCCACCCTAAAGAAATAACTATGCATCTAACTGTGGAAAGACCAACATTTCTGGATTTCTTAAAAAAAATCAAGATCTGACAGATAATTTCATCTGTCTATTCACACATTCAAATTCAGGGGCAGAACTGTAACAGGATACACACAACATCAGTTCCCTCTCAGAGAAAGGAAAATGGAAAACAAACAGAAGTTATCAATCCATACCAATATTTAAATGTTCCTGGGCAGGTGACATGATTCTGTCAAATGAGAGGAACACTCTGGTCCATTAGTCTTTAAGGCATCCAACTTTACCTTGTAGATGATGTTTCCTTCACTTAATAAAATAAAATATTTCATTATTTCTTTACAGACATACCATGACAGTAGAATCTATTTTGATAAAATTATGCAAGCATAAGATATATCTTATTCTAATTATATCCCCATTTTGTGGGTAAGCATGATGGTGGGGTTCACTTAGGTATTTTAATATGTGTTCATAGGAAAATTATGTTACTTTAATCTACTGTGTTTACTTATCCTATCCCCCTTCCCTTTCTTTTGTTTCCTTTTGTGTAATCTACTGAACTTCTTCCTCTTTCCCCCTTTATTGTGGTTTAGCTTCCACATATCAGAGGGAACATTTGCTAGACCTTTGGTGTTCAGTGACTGGCTTATTTTTCTTAGCATGATATTATCCAGAACCACCCATTTACCAGCAAATTTCATAAAGTCATTCTTCTTTATGACTGAGTAACATTCCATTGTGTATATATACCATACTATCTTTTTCCATTCTTCTATTTATGGACATCTAGGTTGGTTCCATAACTTAATTATTATGAGCATTATTGTGGCTGTGTCTCTGTAATATGCTGATTTGAAGTCCTTTGGGTAAATACCAAGGAGTGAGATAACTGGATCAAATGCTGGGTCCATTCCTAGTTGTTTGAGATATCTCCATAATGCTTTCCAGAGGGCTTGCAACTATTTGCAGTCCCATCAACAATGTATGAGCATTCCCTTTTCCCCACATCCTTGCCAACATTTGTTGTTACTTGTACTCCTCATAATTTTCATTTTGATTGGATAAATACAAAGCAGTAGGCATCATAATATCAGACTTTAAATTATACTACAGAGCTATAGTAACACAAACAGCATGATATTGGTACCAAAATAGGCAAGCAGACCAATAAAACAGAATAGAAGTCACCAAGACAAACTCACAAAAAATACAGTTACTCATACTAAACAAAGACTCCAAAAACTCATACTGGAGAAAAGGAGCTGCTTTGACAAATCATGCTCGGAAAACTGGAAATCCATATGCAAGTCAATTCGTGTCTCTCACCCTGCAAAAAAATCAGTTCCGCATGAATCAGACCTAGGAATTAGACCAAAACCCTGTACCTACTAGAAGAAAAAGTAGGCCCAACACTTCAACATATTAGCATAAGAACTGATTCCTGAAAAAGAATCCTAAAGCGTAAGAAATAAAATTTAAAACTCAATAAATGGGATGGCATCAAACCAGAAAACTTCTTCACAGCAAAAGAAGCAATCAAGAGTGGGAAGAGAGAACCTATGGAATGGGAGAAAACCTTTGCCACCTGCAACTCAGGGTGTTAACTTCCAGGATATGCAAAGAACTTGAAAAACTTAACACCAAAAAATCAAATAACCCAACCAATAAATGGGCAAAGGCCTTGAGCAGACTCTTCTCAAAGGCAGAAATATGAATGATTAACAAATATATAAAAAAAAAATGTTCAACATTTCTAGCACTTAGAGGAATGCAAAATGAAACTACACTGAGATTCCATCTCACTCCTTCACTTTGTACTTTTAAAACTTCATCTGGAGTAGAAACAGATGATAAGCTGTTCTCTGACTCTCATAACCTGCTACCTACATGGCAAGTCTCAGGACTCAAAGGTTAATCAAGACTCAAAGGTCAACACGTTTTTTGAGTTTGGGATTATGGTTTCTTAGCAAGAAGATATCCCCCAAAAGGAGTAGATTTCTGATTGATTAGTTTTTAATCAGTTCAATATGACAGTAAACTCACCAAGTTATTACCAGGACAAAAATCTAAACCCTCCTCCTTTTCTTACATCTTATCTCTCTTCTTGGATGTGAGGTGTCCCCCAAAAGCCCTCACGTGAGACCAATGCACGAAAGTTCAGAGGAGAAATGATTGGGTTGTAAGAGTCTTAACCTAATCAGTAAATTAATTCCTGATGGGATTAATTGAAGTGGTAGGGTGTGGCTGGAGGTGGTGGGAATTGGGGCGTGACTATGGCGTATATATTTTTTATGTGGAGAGTGGAGTCTCTGCTTCCTGATCACCATCATGTGAGCTGCTTCCCTCTGCAAACCCTCTCCTGCCATAATGTTCAAACTCACCTGGATCCCCAAGGAATGGAGCCAGCCTTCTTTGGGCTAAGACTAAGACCTCTGAAACTGTGAGCCCTCAAATAAACTTTTCCTCTACAGTTGTGCTGGTCGGGTCATTTAGTCACAGCAGTTAAATAGCTGACTAAAACTCCTGTCCTCTCTCAGGTTAGTACTGACCATTGAGGTGCACTGAGGTGTTCTAGAACAAAAGAGTTAAGTGTAGAAGTAAAGCATGTAATTTGATTGTTTATTTAGACCATTGATTTTGTCAACTAGCACAACTTAAGAGGTATGTTTATAAAATTGTATTCAGAAATATTTTCAAGTTGTGAGGATTCATATTGTAGTCATCCTTTACAAACTTCAACACCCTAGCCACTAGTCCCTTCCATCTCTGCCTAAACATCAGGATGTGCTGGGCAAATCTCATTTACATAATATTTTTGTGGCAGCCGGCATGTATAGCCACACTTCCAACTCACTTTTTACCAATTCTACCTGTCTTTCTCATCACACCCATGTCTATCATCATATAACTTGTCTGCCTTTTGAATTACTGCCAGTGATAATCTTACAGAACATTTTGTACTTCAGAAAACAGGAGCCCATTTCAAGGTCCTAATTTTTACATTAGTTGGAGAAATACTAGCAGATCCAGAGACAAACCCACAATTTCATTATTTAACACACTAGAAGTTTTATTCCTAATGAAAGTTTAGATGGAATGGATGGTAATTCTGCATCAGGTTGCCATTTAGAGAGAAGTCTCTTTTTATCTTACTTTTCTACCAGGCTCTGAGACATGAAAGTCATCTGCATTCAGCCAGCAGATGGGAAAGACAGGGTGCAAGATCCTCCGGGAGTTTCTTAGGAACCAGGCGTGGAGGTAGCTATAAATTTTCAGCCACATTTGTTTGCCAGGAATTGAGTGATTTTAGCCAAACCTGCAAGAAAAATGCAGAAAATGTAACACAGCTGGATGGTCAGAAAAAAGAGAAATAATTTTGTTATTCATCAGTCAATTATTGTCTTAATTATTGGGAAGAATAAAATCTAGGTTAAGGAATAACTTAAGGTAAATTTTATCTGCCTTATTGAAATTATGATTAGGTTTATATAAAAGGAATTCTATTTCGTTTTAAAAATTTATTTTAGTAAGGAATAACAAAATATTAAAGGAAAATTATATCTCCATGAGTTCTTTTTTTTGTTTGTTTGTTTGTTTTTTTGTTTTTTTTTTTTTTTTGAAGTGAATATATTCTGTGAAATTTATTGTAAGATGATTCTGTGATTTTCCAAGTACATGAGTATAATTACAAGTATCTAGTTAGGACAGATTAATACAAAGTGAGACCCTTTGATATATCCATTCCACTGTTGTACATCAAGTCCACCACTGACCAAAACACCATAATGCCACAATAGACTGATGTTAAAAAGTTAAAGCAATCAGTGTAGACCACATGATAAAATTAGTACATGGTGACATGGTGGAACTCAAGACAAAACTCTTAATAAGTCTTTTGCTATTTAGACAGTTTTTTTTTTAATAGTAGATTATTTTTTTTATTGTAAACAAATGGGATACATGTTGTTTCTCTGTTTGTACATGGCGCAAAGGCATACCATTTGTGTAATCATAAATTTACATAGAGTAATGTTGTTTGATTCATTCTGTTATTTTTTCCCTTCTCCCCACCCCTCCCACCCCTCTTTACCCTCTATACAGTCCTTCCTTCCTCCATACTTGCCCGCCTCCCTAACCCTAACTCTAACCCTAACACTAACCCTTCCCTCCCCCCCATTATGTGTCATCCTCCACTTATTATCGATATCATTCGTCCTTTGGCTTTTTGAGATTGGCCTATCTCACTTAGCATGATATTCTCCAATTTCATCCATTTGCCTGCAAATGCCATAATTTTATCATTCTTTATGGCTGAGTAATATTACATTGTATATATATACCACAGTTTCTTTATCCACTCATCAATTGAAGGGCATCTAAGTTGGTTCCACAGTCTGGCTATTGTGAATTGAGCAGCTATGAACATTGATGTGGCTGTATCTCTGTAGTATGCTGATTTTAAGTCCTTTGGGTATAGGCCAAGGAGTGGGATAGCTGGGTCAAATGGAGGGTCCATTCCGAGTTTTCTAAGGAATCTCCACACTGCTTTCCAGAGTGGCTGCACTAATTTGCAGTCCCACCAGCAATGTATGAGTGTACCTTTCTCCCCACATCCTCAAAGTAGGTCCAAATCTTCACCTTGTTGGTCTAGGATCAGACTTCCTTAACAGGACTCCCATAGCACAAGAAATAAAAGCTAGAATCAACCACTGGGATAGATTCAAACTAAAAAGCTTTCTCTCAGCAAAGGAAACTATCAGCAATGCGAAGAAAGAGCCTACAGAGTGGGAGAATATCTTTGCCAATCATACTTCAGATAGAGCACTAATCTCCAGAATCTATAAAGAACTCAAAAAACTCTACACGAAGAATACAAATAACCCAATCAACAAATGGGCTAAGGAAATGAATAGACACTTCACAGAAGAAGATCTACAAGCAATCAACAAACATATGGAAAAATGTTCAACATCTCTAGTAATAAGAGAAATGCAAATCAAAACCACCCTAAGATTCCATCTCACCCCAATTAGAATGGCGATTATCAAGAATACGAGCCACAACAGGTGTTGGCAAGGATGTGGGGAGAAAGGTACACTCCATGAGTTCTTAAATAAAAATCCTTAATTAAATCATTATTTGACAACTAAGTTTTAAAAGTACAAGTCAAAATGTAGTTACAAATAATATACCAGTGGAAAATCAGGAAAAATTAATCCTAATTATTTCTCTTAGTAGCAGTCTAAAGTATCCAATTCTATTTGGATTACCTGCATTTAAAAAGAGAGATTTATTATATGCATAGGTTTCATTGAAGAAAGATGATATTTTCAAGTGGAAAACTGGGATTCCCTGATTACATAAGTGAAAGACCAAAGTGAGAAATAACATCAGATTCCTCTTCAATTGCTGGCTCTCACCATAAGTGAGGTTCCATCTAATCATTTTGAGCTATTATGATCACAAAACATCAGAGCCATTATTCCTTTAATAGTTACGTATTAAGCATTTTCATATGTAAGACAGACTAAGTGTTCAAGAATAACCAAGACAAACATCTACCACTAGGAGGATCAGAGTGGACAGAAGGTCCCAAGTGGTCAGAATCCCATCAGCTTTGAGCTCATGCAAAGCCCTGGGCTCTACTGGCTGTCTGCTTTAGCAAGTCTTTGGGGTGATCCTAATGCAAGCTTAACTGGTCTAGTGAGAAACTTTAGGAGCAGTATGGCAGACGCCTGAGAGAATATGTCCCCCAATACATCTCCCTCTTTCCTGAGCTTTTTTCTCAATTATAATGGTGAAATTAAATTGCATAAGATCTGTGTTGAGCAATTTTGTTCCATTTACCGAAATTAGGTCTGATTATAAAAGTTAATATTCCTATAAGTAAGTCAGAATAGAGAGGGTCTTATTGTTATTTGGTAAGGTGATAAAAAAGTGGTATATTAAAATTAAATTCTACAAGGATACTTTTACTTCTCTTTATGAATCTGTGTTTTTTTCAAAATGGATTAAAGACATTTTATAGCAAAGGTTTATATAGTTAATAAGGAATGCCTCAGAAGTAAAACCTGAGACAATTGGAAAGAAAGCAGGCTGGCTAACTATGCTGAGATTATCTGACTGAGAATTGGATTTTTTCTTAAGTTTGTTTGAGCTTAGATTAAAGGGAAAGCATGGTTACTTAGGTTGGGATTACAGCTATAGAAACATGTGGTACATTGGTGTATTTTCATAACTCTGTTGTGAAGGATGTTATTAAGGACATTTAGAAATCCCAAACTCAGTGACTTAAAGGAAGCAGTCAGGTAACATAAATAAGAGACCAACACTGAGAGGAAGAAAATGTGGTGTGGTATGGACTTCTGTGACCAGGAGAGCAAGAGGTTGCAAAGTGGGTGTGTATTTCTCAGCCAAGGTCATTGCTAAACTGAATGTCCATCTTCAGATTTTTCAAGGGAAGTCAGAAACTTACATTTCCAAAGACAAAAATCGGCAGATGCTTTGGTGTTTAAAATAATTTATATTTTAACACATTGTGTTGGAAAAATGGCCCACTTCCAAGTGAGAACATACCCTAGACTACCTGCCAGTTTATAAATCCTGTACTGCATCATATTCTTTATGTAAACTGAAAAGAAAATAACTTATGCCCCATATATCATAACAATGAATGGTTTATATTTTCACACTGTAAAACACAAACACAATAACACACCCTTTTTAACTTTGATGCCTGGAAGCTTCAAATATTTCTCTTCAATTTTTGCCTAAGTCTCCAATAAAACAAGCTATTAAAGATTCTATTTTATGTCTTTTTTCACTTTCAGTTTCTTGTTTTATCTATACTTCCTTTCTTCCATCACTGAATTTTAATTGTTTTTTTAATTTGTTCATATTAGTCATATGACAGTAGAATGCATTTATACATTTTGGTAGATCATACATAAATGGAGTCTAATTTCTCATTTTTCTGATTATACATACTGTAGGATCACATTGGTCATGCAGTCATATATGTGCATGAGGTAATAATGTCTGTTTCACTCTACTATCCTTCCTACCCCAATACCCCTTCCCCTCCCTTCACTCCCATCTACCTCATATAAAGTAATTCTATTATTTTCTATCCCCTGCCACTTGTGAATTAGCATCTGCATAACAGAGAAAACATTCAGTCTTTGTTTTTTGGGGGATTGGCTTATTTCACTTAGCATGATATTCTCTAACTCTACCCATTTACCAGCAAAAGCCATAATTTCATTCATCTGTTGAAGGGCATCTAGGTTGGTTCCATATTTTAGCTATTGTGAGTTGAGCTGCTATAAACATTGATATGGCTGCATCACTGTACTATGTTGATTTTAAGTCCTTTGGGTTTAAACAGAGGAGTGGGATAAATCATTCAAAAGATGGTTCCATTCCAAGTTTTCTGATGAATCTTCATACTGTTTTCCATAATGATTGTACTATTTTGCATTCCAACCAGCAATGTATAAGTGTATCAGTTTCCCCACATTCTTGCCAACAGTTTTTGTTGTTTGTATTCTTGATAATTGCTATTCTGAATGGAGTGAGATGAAATCTTAGAGTAGTTTTTCTTTGCATTGTCTTACAAAACAAAATAAAATACTTGTGAATAATCTAAAACTGAGGTGAAAGACTTCTACAATCTATAAAACTACAGAACACTAAAGAAAGAAATTGAAGAAGACCTTAGAAGATGGAAAGACCTCCCATACTCCTGGATAGGCAGAATTAATATTGTCAAAATGGCCATACTAGCAAACACGTCATACACATTTAGCAGAGAACTGCTTTGAACCTATGTTCTTAAGGTACAGGCATACAACATTTTTCTATCTGTATAATAAGTTATCGTACTTTTAAGCACTTGAAATTCACATATTAACAAGAGTTAATTATGGCCTAACTGAATCTCTGCATAGGTACTCACAAAGCTACAATCAAGTTGCCAGTCTGGCTACTTTCTCATCTGGAAGTTTTACTTGGGATGAATATGGTTTCAAACTTACTTAGGCTATTGGCCAAATTGGGAACTCCATTAAACTTGCAAAATGTCTCAATCTGTACATAAGTGAACTTTCCTCAAATCTGTTGTAGAGAAATACACCCTAGATGCAGTCCTTTATTCCAGGGAAGAAAAATGTGTCAGCAGGATTCACTGAGGGTCACCGAAGAGTGTGTTCCACAGAGAGTCTGTGAGCAATACCTGAATATGTAGTAAAGCGTGATAATTCCTTTACACCTGTCAATGGAATCAAATCAACTAAAACATATTTTCTCATTTGTATTTGAATAAAACTTTGAACATAATATAGTATTATGTTCATAATATAGTATTAAGGTTAGAATTAAGTAATGACAATCAAATATAAGCTCTAAGAAAATACACGTGGAACAGTTTCTGTTAACTGAAAGGATTTGGCTCATCTGTTTCCAAAGGATGAATGGCATATATTATTTAACAGTAAATACATTACAAAATAAATAAATAAATAAATATCACATACAATTTTATTAATAGGCATAATGTACAGCATTCTTAATACTAATAATAAATAAGTACATTTACTGTTACTAAAGACCACATAGTACTAAATCAATTTATTTCTTACAAAAAATAGTGGAACAGGCATTATCTCATGTACGTATATGAATGCATGACCAATGTGATCCTACCATGTGTATAATAAGAAAAATGAGAAATTACATTCCATTTTTGTATGATCGATCAAAATGTATAAATGCATTCTACTGTCATATACAACAGATTAGAACAAATAAAAACTTTTAAAAAATAATGTATCTTCTCATATCAAGAACAAAATAAGAGGTTATGAAATAAATGTTTAGAACATCCTGTATCTTGGATATATATGTGAAATATAGGATTTTCTTCTCTGGAGTCTATATCCAAACACTGCACTTTCTCTCCCTCACTCCCCTCTTCCTTTCTTCCATTCTTCCTTTCTCCTTCTTCTGCTGGGGATTGAACCCAGGGCTTCACTTACACCAAGGGTCTGTTTTGCCTCTGAGCTACATCCCAGTCCTACTCTATTTAATTTTATTGAGCTATGCTGCCTTTGTAGTAAAGAAACTAATGAATTCATGAATAGTTGTTTATAGACATGAAAAATGATGAGAGGATAACTACATAAACAGATAAAAGTAGACTTTCAGATAGCATAGGAATTGAACTGAAGAATTCTTAAACTGAATTTAGCACAGGGTGAGCTCTTTATTCACTATTTCAATATGTACTTAGAACTTAAGTAGTGCCTTAGGTTCTGAGAATACAAAGAAGATGCTATCATTTTTATCAATATTTAAATTAAGAAAAAAATGCCCAGATCTGTGGATTTTGGAATCACATAATCCTGAGCTACAGTGATAGCTCTTCATTCACCAATAATTGCTTTAGTAAGTTACTGAAACGCTTCAGTCTGTGGATGAAATATTAACACTCCTCTCAAATAATACTTATAAAGATTGGATGAGAAAATATAGTGATTGATTAATGTCATCTAAGGTTGATGATGATAATGATAAACTTAAAATGTAAAATTCTTCCTGTGAGATAGAAGCTCACAAAGATAAGTTGAGGGAGATGCACGGTGCAGGTCAGATGGCAGGTGTTGAGCTAACCTTACACATTAAGGCAAAATGACTGGGTTGAGCCCCGGGACCATGCCATCTCTAGCTCTCCACAGTCCACGCTCTCATTGTTTCTTTTACCACATTTGGCTGGATCTTTAAGCACTCTGACCTGTGACCTTGAAGTAGAAGCAATTTTGGTGTTTAATAGTGCCTGGACCTGTACCATGATGAAAATATCCATTTGCCTAGAAAAGGTATGATTATAATTATAGAAATCCTGTTTTATCTCAGAGTCTTACAATGCAGGATTGGATACTCCATGTCTTAACTCAGAAAATATTATGCAGAGATTAAAATATGTTTTGATTAAAGTTTTTATTATTGAAAGAAATGTTAAGAGCCCTTATAAATACATCATGGTGTGAATATATATATAAAATATTCAATATTATATATATTTCAATATCTATATTATTTAAATATTATAAAAATTTATATATATATCAAATCATCTTCAGATTTTTCAATATTTAGATAAAGCTCTTTTATCCCCAAAGTAAATTTGGGATAACAAGAAATGAGCCTAATTTAGAGTAACAAAATATATACTCTCATAGATAACTTCGAATGATAATAAATTAACCTCTCACTTTTTGGATAAGAACTTTATGATTTCTAAGGGACTATAATGATGTTGACATTCCTCACAGAATTAGGAAACCAAGTCAAAGTTTGGATATGGAATATATTGGTTATCAGAAAGAAATCTGAATCAAGTTGTCCCCCTTACCTATCAGGATTTTCTTTAGATTTTACCTACATTATCACTCAAGATGTTCATGTCGTTAAGATACTTTCTTGTTACTGGTAGTAATTTGTAATTTAGTTTCTTAAAGAGAAGACCTCAGAACGTTCATTCAGAATTCTTGAGTTTAATGTAAGACAGTTTGTGTGCTTCTTAAAACCTGGAAAATGATGTTCCTATATGAAAAAATAGAATAAAATAACATTAGCCATTATAATAAATCTGAAATTAAAATAATGAGTCAGCTAATCTTATGGGAATCATGCCAATTGATATGAATATTGGAGATTTGTTCCATTAAAAGTTGAAGAGATGGTATAACAGAATTATCTAGAAATGTGAATTAAAATGGAGCTCCTTGTTAGCAATCCCAAATACCTTACTCTGGATAATGTAAACATGGTATTGTCTAATTATATATTGAGTAAAACTACTAATTCCCTGTATGTATATATAAACATGCTTTGAAGCTTATGAACTTAATTATCTCATTTAATCCTCAGAAACTCACCTAAGGAAAACAAGTCATGCAGTGACATTGAAAACCTTGGGGTTATTCTGAGTAGAGTTATTATCATCACTTTTAATGCACATAGCTGGTTGCAATGGTGCATGCCTGTAATCTCAGTGGGTCGGGAGCCTGAGGCAGGAGGATTGCAAGATCAAAGCCAGCTTCAATAGTTGAATCCACTGGGTTTAATCCAGTGTACAAAATCAATCAATCAATCAATCAATTAATAAATAAATAAATAAAAATAAAATAGATCCACACATATGTTATAAAGGAAGATTATTATTTCCTTAGTAGAGAAAATTAAAACCAATTCATATTTTGTGTTGATAATAAAAATGTTCCTATCAAGTTCATGTGGGAGATCATTCCAATAAGTAAACTTGTGTGATGAGACATTCATAATGAGCTTTTGTTTTGTACCAGGATATGTAGAATTTAATTAACCTGAAGTTATCATGGATATTGCCTGCCGAATCTGTGATGGGTGCTGTATTCACGAACTTGAGTGTATTAGGTACTTTAGCACAACAGAACCACCATGATTTTAAAAAGGGGATTTATGAAATTGACTTACACAATCAGAAGCTGTATAGTCCACAATGACTGTCTGCAGGCTGGAGAACCAGTAGCTGTGCCATGGAAGATGCTGAAAGTTCATAACAAGAGGGATCAACAATGCTACCTTGGTCTGAGACCCAATGATCCTGGAAACTCCATGGAGAATCACTGGCACAGTGCGCTTTGGAAGAGTGAAGGAACAAGAGTCTGATGTCCTCAGGCAACTGCAGCAGAAATCAAGAACCCATTCAAGAAGAATCAAGCTTGCATCCGCTGCTCCTACCTTATTCTTCAAATTTCATTTCCTCCAAGTCTCAAACCTGTTGGATGGTGCTTCCCAGGCTTAGGAAGGGTATCCATTTCAGTTCCTTATCCCACATGCCAAACATTCCTAGACCCAGCCTCACTGACCCACCCAGAAGCCTCTTATTCTTAAGCACAGCTTAATCCAATCAAGTTGACAATTCAAATTAACCATTACATTGGAAATGCCCAAGATTGTTCTTATTTGAACAATTCGGATTATTTTTGAACACTCACAATGATCAATATGCTTATTCCTTAAACAGTATAACAATACAGAGGTTTAATTTATAGGTATAATTAACAAATACATTATTTTCCTGTTTATTTTTTATGTTTTATTTAGTTATACATGAAAACAGAATGCATTTTTCATTCATCATACACAAACGGAGTACAACTTTTCCTTTCTCTGATTGTACAAGATGTAGATTCACACCATTTGTGCAATCATATGTGTATATAGGGTAATGATGTCTATCTCGTTCCACATCTTTCCTACCCTGCCCACCCCTTCCCTCATTCCACTCTGCCCATTATGTATCAGCATCCACTTATCAGAGAAAACAAGAAAATATCTGACCTTTGGTTTTGTTTTAGATTGGCTTATCTTGATTAGCATGATATTCTCTAACTCCATCCATTTAACTGAAAAAAAAAAAGAACATAATTTTATTCTTCTTTAAAGCTGAGTAATATTCCATTGTGTATATATACCACATTTTCTTTATCCATTCATCTACTGAAGGGCATCTAGATTGGTTTCCTGATTTAACTGCTATAAACATTGGTGTGGCTGTGTCACTGTAGCATGCTAATTTTAAATCCTTTGGGTATAGGCCAAGGAGTGGGATAGCTGGGCCAAATTGTGGTTCCATTCCAACATTTCTGAGGAATTTCCATACTGCTTTCCATAATGGTTGCACCTATTTACATTTCTATGAGCAATGTATGAGTGCACCTTTTCCCCCACATTCTTGCCAATATTTGTTGTTCCTTTTATTCTTAATAACTGTCATTCTGAATAAAGTGAGATGAAATCTTAGAGTACTTTTCATTTGCATTTCTCTAATTGCTAGATATGTTAAACATTTTTTCATATATTTGTTGATCTATTTTATGTCTTCTGTGAAATGGTTGCTCAGATTCTTGGCCCATTTATTGATTGGGTTATTTGGTTTTTTTTTGTTGTTGTTGTTTTTTTTTTTTTTTTTTTTTGGTGTTAAGATTTTTTAGTTCTTAGTTCTTTATGAATCCTGGAGATTAGTACTCTATCTGAAGTGTGTGTGGTGAATACTTTTTCCGACTCTGTAGGCTCTTCACATTATTGTTTCCTTTTCTGAGAAGAACTTTTTAGTTTGAATCTATATCATTTATTGATTCTTGCTTTTATTTTTTGCACTTTGGGAGTCTTATTAAGAAGTCTGGTCCTAAGCCTACCTGATGAAGATGTGGGCCCACTTTTTCTTCCATTTAGTGCAGGGTCTCTGGTCTAATTCCTAGGTCCTTGATTCATTTTGAGTTGAGACTTGTGCAGGGTGAAAGATATGCATTTAATTTCATTTTGTTGAATATGAATTTCCAGTTTTCCCAGCACCATTTGTTGAAGAGGCTATCTTTCATCCATTGTATGTTTTTGGCACATTTGCCTCGTATGAGATAACTGTGTTTATGTGGGATTCTCTATGTGTCTTCTATTGTGTACCATTGGTCTACCTCTCTATTTTGGTGCTAATACCATGCTGTTTTGTTACTATAACTTTGTAGTATAGTTTAATTTCTGGCATTGCAATGCCTCCTGCATCATTTTTCTTGCTAATTATTGCTTTGACTTTTCTGGGTCTCTTATTTTTCCAGGTGAGTTTCAAGATTGCTTTTTCTATTTCTATAAGGAAAGACTTTGGGTTTTTGATTGGGATTGTATTGAATCTATAGAACACTTTTGGTATAAGCAAATGGTATACCAAATGGTATGGCCATTTTGACAATATTAATTCTGCCTATCATTCTCATTTACCTCTAAGAATGTTTTTATTTCCCCCCAATGTCTTCTGTTATCAATGCATCATTCAATAGTGTATTATTTAATCTCCAGGTGTTGGAGTAGTTTCTGTTTTATTTTCCATCATTTATTTCTAATTTCATTCCATTACTATCTGATAGAATACAAGATAATATCTCTATCTTTTTGTATTTGCTGAGAGTATTTTATGGTATAACATATGGTCTATTTTAGAGAAGGATCCATGTGCTGCTGAGAAGAAAGTATATTTACTCATTAATGTATGGAATATTCTATTTATGTCTGTTAAGTCTAAATTATTGATTGTGTTGTTGAAATCTATAGTTTCTTTGTTCAATTTTTGTTTGGAAGATCTGTTCACTGGTGAGAGAGGTGTGTTAATGTCACCTAGTATTATTGTTTTGTGGTCTATTTGGTTCCTGGAATTGAGAAGGATTTATTTGATGAACATGGGTGAGCCATTTTTTGGGCATAAATATTTATGATTGCTATGTCTTGCTGATTTATGCTTCCCTTAAGCAGTATGAAATGTCCTTTATCCCTTCTGATTAAATTTGGCTTGAAGTCCACATTATCTGATATGAGGATGGATGCTCCCGCTATTTTATTGAGTACATGTGCATGGTATGTTTTTTCCCATTCTTCTACCTTTAGTCTATGGGTATCTTTTTCTATGAGATGAGTCTCTTGCAGGCAGCATATTGTTAGGTCTATCTTTTTAATCCAATCTGCCAGTCTATGTTTTTTGATTGATGAGTTCAGGTCATTAACATTCAGGTTTATTACTGAGATATGATTTGTAATCCTGGTCATTTTGGCTTATTTTTGTTTTTAAACTTGACTTGGTTTTCCTTTATTTGGGTATTCCTTTAGGGTAGTTCCTCCCTTTGCTGACTTATATCATTATTTTTCAAAATATCCCCATTGGATATTTTGCTGAGAATGTTCTATAGTGCTGGCATTCTATTTGTAAAATCTTTTAGTTTTTGTTTATCACGGAAGGATTTTATTTTGTTGTCAAATCTGAAGGTAAGCTTTGCTGGGTATAAGATTCTTTGTTGGCATCTATTTTCTTTCAGAGCTTGAAAAATGCTGTTCCAGGTCCTTCTAGCTTTTAGGGTCTGAGTTGAGAAATCTGCTGATATCTGTATTGGTTTCCCCCTAAAAGTAATTTGATTTTTTCCCTCTCCCAGCCTTTAAAATTCTATCTTTATTTTGTATGTTAGGTATTTTTATTATGATGTGCCTGGTTTGGACCTGTTGTAATTTTGTACATTTGGTGTCCTATAAGCCTCTTGTATTTGATTTTCCATTTCATTCTTCAGATTTGGGAAATTTTCTGATATTATTTCTTGAATATATTGCTTATTCCTTTGGTTTGTTTCTCTGTGCCTTCCTCAATCCCAATAATTCTTAAATTTGGTCTTTTCATGATATCCCATAATTCTTGGAGATTCTGTTCATGGTTTCTTACCATCTTCTCTGTTTGGTCAAGTTTCTTTTCAAGATTAAATATTTTGTCTTCAATGACTGAGGTTCTGTCTTGTAGTTGTTTTATCCTATTGGTTATGCTTTCTATGGAGTTTGTAATTTGGTTTATTGTTTCCTTCATTTCTAGAATTTCTGTTGTTTTTTTTTTTTTTTTCAGAATCTCTATCTATTGAGTGATCATTTGCTTCCTGCGTTTGCTCCTTTAGCTGTTGAATGGTGGGATCATTCAATGCCTCATTTGCTCTCTTATCTCATTATTGCTTCTCTGATTATTTTAATTATGTACCTCTGAACTCCCTTTCAGACATTTTTTTCTGCCATGCTGTCATTGGATTTTATTGATGTAGCATCTAGGTTTTTTGGGGACACTTTCTTCACTTGTTTTCTCATATTGCTAAAAGTGCAAATCTGTGGTATTGCAGTTTCCCTCCACAGACTTATAGAGTCCCCGCAGGTTTCCAATAATTCACCTCCTAGTCTTCTGTAGCCTGATGTCTTGGAGGAATTTGATAACGCAGTGACCCAAAAAGGATGCTGCCCCTCTAGGGATGGTGTCCTGCAGGTGGGGTATAATTCCTGCTACTGGGCAAAGGCACCTCCATGTGCTGACAGATGGTCAACCATAGCTGGGGCCAGGCTGGTCTGGGCCTGGGTCTCTGAGCCTGCCACTCTTGCGCTGGGCTGGGCCCGATTCTCTGGACCTGCCTCCTCAAAGCAGAAGTCTCACCTGGTGCCTCTGCTTTGGGCCTGGTTCTCTGTGCTTACCTCCCTAGCATGGCTCTATTTTTTATTTTATCACTGATTTCTAAGTTTATTCCATTTTGATCTGATACAATGAAGGTTAGTGTCTCTATTTTTTTTTTTTTTTATTTGCTAGTAGTTGCTTTGTGGAATAACATGGTCTTTATAGAGAAGAATCCATGTGCTGCTGAGAAAAAAATGTATTCATTCATTGATGGATGGAATATTCCATATATGTCTGTTACTCTAAATTACTGATTGTACTATTGTTTTGTATAGTTTTTGTCCATTTTTTGTTTGGAAGACCTGTCCAGTGGTGAGAGAGGTGTGTTAAAGTCACCCAGTATTATTGTGTTGTGGTCTATTTGATTCCTGAAATTGAGAAGGGTTTGTTTGATGTACATAATTTCTCCATTTTTGGGGGCATATATATTTACGATTGTTATGTCTTATTGATGTATGATCCCCTTAAGCAGTATGAAATGTCCTTCTTTATTTCTTTTGTCTAACTTTGGCTTGATGTCTACTTTATCTGATATGAGGATGGAAACCCCTGCTTTTTTACACAGACCATGAGAGTGATATATTTTTTCCCATACTTTCACCTTCAGTCTGTGGATGTCTTTTCCTATAATTCTCTTCAAGGCACCATATTGTTTGGTCTTTTTAAAATCCAATCTGAGTCTATGTCTTTTGATTAATGAGTTTAGGACATTAACATTCAGAGTTATTATTGACAAATGATTTGTATTCCCAATCATTTTGGCTTGTTTCTGGTTTTTAGCTCGATTTGGTTTCTCCTTTGATTAGCTTTTCATTTAGTGTAGTTTCTTCTTCATTGACTTTCTTTTTTTCATTTCTCCTCATGGAAAATTTTGCTGAGAATATTCTGTAGTGCAGTCTTTATATTTGTAAATTCTTTTAACTTTTGTCTATCATTTTATTTCATCAAATTTGAAACTTACAAGATTCAAGATTCTTGTTTGATATTCATTTATTTTTGGTATATTTTGTTCCAAAAACTTCCAGCTTTTAGGAACTGGGTTGAGAAATCTGCTGATATAGGAATTGGTTTTTACCAATATATAATCTGATACTTCTCTCCTGTGTTCTTTAAAATTCTATTCTTATTATGTTTGCTGGAATTTTCATTATAATATAACTTGGTGTGTATATGTTGTAATTTTGTATATTTGGTGTCCTGTAAACCTCCTGCATTTGATTTTCTATTTCATTCTTTTAGTTTGGGAAATTTTCTGATATTATTTCATAGAATAGATTATTCATTCCTTTGGTTTGTATCTCTGTCCCTTTTTCTATCCTGATAATTCTTAAATTTTATCTTTTCATGTTAACCCATAATGCTTGGTGGTTTTGCTTATGATTTCTACCATCTTCTCTGTGTGATCAACTTTATTTTCTAGATTAAATATTTTGTCTTCATTGTCTGAGGTTCTGTCTTCCAAGTGATGTAATCTTTGGTGTTGCTTTCTATTGAGTTTTTAATTTGGTTTAGTGTTGCCTTCATTTCAAGGATTTCTATTTCTTTTTTTTTTTTTTTTCAGAAACTCTATCTCTCTTTTGAAATAAGTTTTGCTTCCTACATTTGCTTTTTAACTCTTTTTTGAAGAGTTCTTTTGTTGCCTGCATTTGATCTCTTATATCATCCTTTTATTTATTTTTTTTTTTATTTTCTTGGTTTCTTTGTTGGCCAGGCTTGGGTAATGTGGAGCAATGATCATGGAGTTTGGATTCATTTTGTGGAAATGGGTCCATATTTGTGTATTGGCAGTTATCCCTAACTTTATTGTGATTCCATCTTTTTTAAATCAGAGAACTCTGAGGATGCATTAGTTGCTGGTCATATTATATGCATAGTTTTCATGAGACGATGGATTTCAGTATGATATCACACCCTGATCCATATTTTTTAAAATCAATGTATTATACAGATATGATATATCCCTGGAAGAAAACCCAATAACATTTATGTAAAATAAATGTTTGTCTGTGTATTTGTGTATGTATCTCTCTGAAGGTGTCAATAATGACACAAATTTATATTTCTGGATGATAATTATCTGCTTTTCAAAATAACAGTATTATCTTCTCTAGTTCTCTCCATGTAGAACATCATTCAGATCTTCCAAAATAAAGCTTAAAAGCTAGATACCCCCAGAGACAGGAGATTGTTGTAAAAATTGGAAGAAGGTTGAAGAAAATTTTTCAGATAATCATGCACTACTCTTTTATTAGCATTTTAGTAAAACATAAATAAAATACTGTGCAGCTCTAAATTTATATTTGTATTGCATACTTATAATCAAAAATATATGTTGGTAATGTGATGTATATGTGTCACATTGAGAGTTTTATAGACTAAGATAAGACCTTCCTAATTAAATTATACTGATGAGGTAATACATCATTCATAAATCAGCAAATAAGTAAACATTAATTGGACTGCATTCCTAGTTTTTGCTTTAAATATCACATTTAACATATGTAGCAAATATCACTTAATTCAGGTGATGCATACAAATTCTAAAATGATGCCAAAATATAATGAATAAATTGATACTGTTGTAGATACCAAATCTTTTCTTGTCACTTCATTGCATATCCTTCATTTTGTGTTTGTTTATACCTGCATATTTAAATCATTCAATGTAATATAAACTTGTTATCTATATATTCCTGCAGGGTCAGATTACAAAGGTAAGATTATTTAGTTCCTTCTAATTAGTCTCATTTATTATCTTTTTTTTTCCCCTTCAATTATCAGGGATAGAACCCAGGGGTGCTTAATAACTGAGACACATCACCAGCTTCTTTTAATTTTTTTTTTTTTTTTAATTTTTAAAAAGTGTTTTGCTAAGTTGCTCAGAGCCTCCCTAAGTTCCTGAGGCTGACCTTGAATTTGTAATCCCCCTATCTCAGCCTCCAAAGCCACTGGGATTACAAGTATGCACCATTGTGCTCAGCTCATATGTGATGGTTTTTAAAAATAATTTTTCCTCTAATATCAACTGTAATACATTTTAATAATTTGTTATAATTAGTTATACATGACGACAGAATGCATTTCAACTCTTTGTACACAAATGGAACACAATTTCTCATTTCTCTGATTGCATACGATTCACACTGTTCATGCAATCAGACATGTTCATAGGGTAATAATGTCTATCTCTTTCCACCATCATTCCCATCCCCACACTCAAACCCTCCCCTTACTCACCCCTGCCCAATTCAAAGCTCCTCCATTCTTCTTTTACCCCCTGCCGCCCCCATCATGGATCAGCATCCACTTATCAGAGAAAACTTTTGACCTTTGGTTTATTGGAATTGGCTCAACTCACTTAGTTTGATATTCTCCAACTCCATCCATTTACCCACAAATGCCATAACTTCATTCTTCTTTGAGGCCGAGTAATATATCATATCACATTTTCTTTAACCATTCCTCTGTTGAAAGACCTCTAGGTTGTATCCACAAGTTACTTATCGTGAAGTGAGCTGTTATAAATATTGATGTGGCTGCATCACTGTCACTGTAGTATGAAGATTTTAAGTCATTTGGCTATAAATTAAGGAGTAGGATAGCTAGGTCAAATGGTGGTTCCTTACCATATTTTCTAAGGAATATCCATACTGCTTTACAGAGTGGTTGCACCAATTTGCTGTCCCACCAGCCATGATTTAGTGTACGTTTTTCTTCACATCCTCTCCAATGCTTATTGTTGCTTGTATTCTTTTTTTTTCTTATTGTAAACAAATGGGATACATGTTGTTTCTCTGTTTGTACATGGAGTAACAGCATACCATTTGTGCAATCATAAATTTACATAGGGCAATGTTGTTTGATTCATTCTGTTATTTTTTCCCTTCCCCCCACCCTTCCCACCCCTCTTTTCCCTCTATATAATCCTTCCTTTCTCCATTCTTGCCCCCATCCCACCTCCCATTATGTGTCATCATCCACTTATCAGTAAGATCATTTGTCCTTTGGTTTTTTGAGATTGGCTTATCTCACTTAGCATGATATTCTCCAATTTCATCCATTTGCCTGAAAATGCCATAATTTTATCATCTTTATGGCTGAGTAATATTCCTTGTATATATATGTGATATATATATATATATATACACACATACCACAGTTTCTTTATCCATTCATCAGTTGGAGGACATCTAGGTTGGTTCCACAATCTGGCTATTGCGAATTGAGCAGCTATGAACATTGACGTGGTTCTGTAGTTTGCTGATTTTAAGCAAATAAATAAAAGCAAGAATCAACAACTGGGATAGATTCAAACTTAAAAGCTTTCTCTCAGCAAAGGAAACTATCAGCGATATGAAGAGAGAGGCTACAGAGTGGGAGAAAATCTTTACCACTCATACTTCAGATACAGCATTAATTTCCAGAATATATAAAGAACATAAAAAAACACTACACCAAGAATACAAATAATCCAATCAACAAATGGGCTAAGGAAATGAACAGACAATTCACAGAAGAAGATCCACAAGCAATCAACAGATATATGAAAAAATGTTCAACATCTGTAGTAATAAGAGAAATACAAATCAAAACTACCCTAAGATTCCATCTCACCCCAAATAGAATGGCGATTATCAAGAATACAAGCAACAGTAGGTGTTGGTGAGGATGTGGGGAAAAGGTACACTCATACATTGCTGGTGGGGCTGCAAATTAGTGCAGCCACTCTGGAAAGCAGTATGGAGATTCCTCAGAAAGCTTGTAACGGAACCACCATTTGACCCAGCTATCCCACTCCTTGGCCTATACCCAAAGGACTTAAAATCTGCTTGTATTCTTAATAATTGCCATTCTGATTGGAGTGAAGTGAACTCTTAGTTTTGACTTGCATTTCTCTAATTCTTGAGATGTTGAACATTTTTTCATATAATTATTGATAGATTATATATCTTCTTCTGTGAAATATTTGTTCAGTTCCTTAGCTCATTTATTGATTGGGTTATTTGATCTGGGGATTAAGTTTTTTCAGTTCTTTATAAATCCTGGAGATTAGTGCTCTATCTGAAGTATGAGTGGTAGAGATTTTCTCCCTTTCTGTAGGTTCTCTGCTCATGTTTTGATTGTTTCCTTTGCTGAGAAGCTTTTTAGTTTGAATCCATCCCATTTATTGATTCCTGATTTTACTTCTTGTGCTTTAGGAGTCTTGTTAAGGAAGTCAGGTCCTAAACTGACAGAATGGAGATTTGGGCCTACTTTTGCTATAAGATTATATGGTAAGAATGTTTTCTTTGGGGAAAATGTATTGGTGCTAAGAATTTTTATGCCTTACGTCAATGCTTGGACTACTTTTGTGTAGAATGAATATATAACTTATTGCCCCAAACTAGACACTTTAAAGAGAATGACAGCAGTAAAATGGGACTGTCCTGGCAAAACTAGGATGTAGATATGCTACTGAGAAATCATGCACCAAGAACAGTGGGTTCTTTCCTGCACCTACACCTGCAGTGTAACTGCTGTCCTATTTACTTGATAGCAGTAGATTTTGCCCCCATCTGTGCTGTATGCAGCCTGTCTTTGCACTTAAAATGCTCTCCTTTCCTTCTTTATCTCACAGAACTTTGTTAATGTGCCCTCATTTTGTAGAATCCCTTCCTTCATTCTCCCCCTTCTTATGTCCCTGAGCACAAGATTGCCTTTCTTCTCTGTTGAGGCTGAGTTGAACAGTCACTGAGAGTCGACTGGCTTTTCCTAGATGCCGGGTTTTGTAAGGACACATTTCCTTCTTGACAGGATAATAATTTGATTATACTGATTATGTGTTCTTCATGCACATTCTCCATTCCAAGCTGATTGCTCTCAGAGTTTTATTATAGAAACGCCTCAAGGCATAGTTAGTTTTGTAGCAAGAAAATGATTTATGTGTTTTAAGAGACATGGTTTCTGTTCTCCAAAGCAATACTGAAGACTTCTAATCCACAAGTTTATGCCTTAAATAATGAGAAGATTTTTGATTCTGTGCTTTTTTTTTTCTTTTGGCATAACCCAGATTCAACAAGGATATCACCAATTTAGGAGAGAAGAACAAAAGTGGAAATATAAAGTTAGAAAATTGTAGTATCTCTGAAAAATGTTCCTGATCCTTGTTAGCCTGGAATATGCTCTAGGAAATAGAGTTGAAAGATACACACATTTGATGAATCCAAGCCAGAGAGAACATAATATGTTCCCTAGTTTGAGACTGGTGAACCAAGTTCTGTCCATGAAATGTCATCCTGCCAGAGTGACAGGAAAATAACAATGTGGCATTGCACAAAGACTGAGAAGTATTGGAGTAAGATTGCCCCAGGGTCTAGTTTGCGGCAACCTTTCAAAACTGGCAGAGATAACTAAATCCCCCATACCACTGAAAAGCTTAAAGAGGCAGCCCAGAGATGTTGGTAAACACTGAGAGACATGGAGGACCTGGGTGGTTTTGCCAGGAGACAGGTCCAAAGACCCAAGTGGGATGGAAGATTCTCAATTGATTTGCAAACACAAATAGTTGCTACTGCCTCTAGAGTTAAGAGTCCCTGTGAACCTGAACTCCTTCACCACCCTCACATGTCACCTTGAGAAGGGTAAAACACAAAAATGACTTTTAATTTTCATGATGGAACTTACCAGCATTTGATTGCATTCAACACTGAAAGAAAGATTTGGCCTTTTTGGTAGCAAGATCAATATTCTCTGTGCAACTGACTGTAAACTATAGAACAAATAGTTCTGTAGTTCCATAGTTCTCTTTCAGTCTTTTCAGATTGAAAGAGAAAGAATCAATAACTGAAAGTCATTAGGCAGCTGTAATTTGCCATGTTTTTGATTGGCATTTTACATATATTATTTCATTCATCTTTCCAAATATCTCTTACATTTAAAGTCCTATTTGGAGTTCCTAAAAACAGTGTAGCTTTATTTAAAGACTTGCATGCAGATAATTTTTTATTTTAAATTATCCTAAGAAACATCTGAGGGTGGTGGGAAGAATTACCCTGAGCCAGTCAAAGGTTGCAATATACATCTAGTCATTATGGGTAGCCATGTATGCTTCTGCTAGAGATATGATAGATTTTGAAGAAAACACTTCAGACTTGTTCATCCAGGGATCCAAAGAAGAGAGTACATCCTTTCAGCCCACATTTCCTTACTGGTCATTTCTTGTGCAGTTCCTTGATGTCTAAGTCTGTGTGTGTCAGGTTGGCTAAACTCATTTCCACAGGGTCACCCAATGATTGGCAGGAAACAATGGGATAAAAATGAGATATATGCTAAACATCCAAGATAAGATGCTGCATAGGGTACATCAGAGCACAGCTTCTGATCCAGAAGTGCCCTAATAATTCAAGGTTAGAAGATGTTCGGTGTGGCACTGAAATTTTTCCATGGATCCAGAACTGGCTTCATAAGTGTGTGACCAGGGATGTCACACATGGTCTCATACTGAAAAGGGCCTGGTAATGGAGTTGTAGTGCTCTGTGAAAACTCTTCTGAGTGTTATCTTCTAATTTTCATTTTATATGCGAAGCTGGGGAGAAAATGGAGCATTCACTGGGGTTTGAATCCAACTTCTCACTGCTTTTCCGCATTTTTGCTGCCTGGCTTGGTAGTTTCTCATTCCCTTCCCTCTAGTACCTTGGCTCTCAGTAGACTTAGCATCAGATGCCTTCCTGGATTGGAAGGGAGGACCCTGTGCTATATCACTGTACTCTCTCCCAGTGAGGGCCTGAACATAGGCAGGGAATGTCCCAGGTCTGGACTACATGGCGGTATCTTGTGGAGGAGACCACACAGTGGAGATACTCTCACATGTGAAGTACCATGGGGGATTTGGCAGAGAAATCAGTTCAATCCTTGATTACACCTGTAGAGGCATCAAACTTTTCTCAGTGTAGAAGAGGCTGCAATCACTTGGAATCCACCCAACTGCAATGGATTCCGGCACTAGGAATGAGATACTGACTTCCCCGCCACCTTTTACCATGTTGTCTTGTTTCTGCATCTGGTGTGTTGATAACTAGAGCTTTACTGACAAAGAAGGGGCTGTGCTTCCAGGATTATCATATTCCTAGGGAAGCAAAAGACCCTCTGCCTTTCACATGCAAATTTACCCATGCCAAAGACATCACCCTTGACTCCATTCCTGATCCTCCTGCTTTATCTAGCTCTTAAACACCAGGGAAAAGTGCTCCCCACAATTTCCTTACCCCAGGATCAAATTCCAAACAATTAAAGGCCACTGCTTTACTAAGAAATCCACTGAAATTACTCAAATTATCATAACTAAAGCTGCTTACCCTGTCTCTCTCATTCTTTCCCAGAAAATAAAAATAAAATATTTCCCATGGTGTCCTTTGTTTGATCTCTGCCGAGCTGGGCATCCTCACTTGTGGCTTTCTGTCTCTCTGTGGTGTACACTTGTCCTCTTGGGAACCATGAGACATAAATTACCATTTCAATGACAGTCTTCTCCTGATACATTGGCCTCACCACACCAGAATGAAAACAAACTTCCAGGGACATTTAAAAATACTCACAGTTGGGGACGGGTCATGTATTTATTTTGCACTATGCCCAGTAATTATGTGGCAAAGCTTTCATTGAGGAAATAGAGAGATTTAAGTCTCTTGCTTAAAGTCACCTCTGCTAAGTGTCCCAGCTCAGATTCTTGTCTAGTTCTCCTTACCCTGAGGTTTTCTTCTGCTTTTACAATTTTGCCTGTAATACTAAAGCATAATCAACCAAGACACCGTTAAATACCAGAATCACTAGGCCAGAATGCTTCCCTTTGTAAGTATCCTTCTACAAAAGTTAATCTTTTACATTATTGTTCCTTCATTTTACCATTATTCTTCTACCTCTGGTGACACAGTATACTATGTCAATTTGGTGATTTTGGATCATGTATGTAGTATCATAACAACACTCTTCAGTTTAACCTAGACCATAAGTTTTGTAGTTCTGAAAGGTCAGGAACAGTTAATATAGATTATTTTATGGACAAAAATGTGTGTATTGAGATAAAAATTATATAGTGCAATAGGCATTTGGGATACCTGACACAATACTCTTCTCATTATTTATAAAAATATGTTTTTTAAACATTTTAAAGGAAGAAAAAGCATATAAATTAATTAATTCCGAGCAAACCAATAATCTGTTTCATTTTTAATGTCTAGTATTAAATTGCTTTCAGATTATCTTATTAACATCAGAGTTTAAAATAGTGATTGCTTTCTTCTGTGCCTGGTGCTCCTTGTTTTAGGCTTCAGGCTCCATGTTCTCCGTTTCTCCTGATCGCTCTGGGTCCTTCCCATTTTCCATTGAGGATGGCACTTAATTTCAAAGATTCCAATATCGCCTTCTTTCTAATAACTGACAAATGTGCTTCTCACACTCAGAACTCTTTGTGCACTCTTCATTTGCATCTTTTTATAATCAGCTCATCGTTTTCAATAACTAGTCAAATAGATCAAAAATTTCAACATGCAGAAAACTGAGCTCTAAAGGTTCTCATCTATCTTAAAAATCCCTGCTCCATTAGAAACGTTCCACAGTGTAGAAAGTAGGAGTAGGGGGCTGGGGAGATGGCTCAGTCGCTAGAGTTCTTGCCCTGTAAGCACAAGGTCCTGGGTTTGAGCCCCAGCACCAAAAAAAAAAAAAAAAAAAAAAAAAAAAAAGAAAGTAGGAATAAAATGTTTGGGGTTGTTTGGTTCAAAATGATTTTATCCTTCTTTGAATTGTCTTTTTCACTCCCTTTCTCCTATTGAAATCACCAAAAAATATTTTTGGTTTCACCTTCAAAACAGACCATAAATCCGAAACCTGCTTGTTCTCTGAAGTCCAAGGAACCCTTATTTGTATAGTGGTGACTGTTTCTCATACCTTTGCCTTTGTCCCTTTTTCAATATTTTCCAATACATAAATATTACCTGAGGTATAGCAAACCTGCTTCAGCTCTACTTTCCTTTTTCGCTTCAAAGCCATTCCACACAGCATCAAATAAAGTTCTTACTAGGACCCTTTCATGATCTGCCCCCCACTCTGACTTGGGTCCCCACTCATCCCTTCTGATCTTTCTACCTCAGCCACCTTGCTGCTTCCGCACGTTGCTCAGGTCTGTTGCCTTCTTCTAACCCCTACCCCAGTTCTCTCCCCCTTATGTACATGTGAGCATTTTCACTTTCTACAGCAACTGCATTGATGCCAAAGGGAAAAAATTAAAATTTATGCCCATAATCCCTCTGTTCAATGTGAAATAATTACCATTAATTGAAAGTTTGTAAAGAATTGCAGGAGGCACTAGCATTCTTAAATTTGGTCTGGAGATATCTATTAAGATACTCTCAGTATTCTTATCAATTAGGGAAATGCATATCAAAACTACACTGGCATTTCATCTCAAAGTTAAAATGGAAAACTGAAGATACATACAACAATCAGTTCTGGTGAGGAGGCTGGGAAAAGGTATACTCATGCATTGTTCAAGGGACTGTAAATTAGCACAACCCCTTTGAAAAACAGTATAGAGATTTCTCAAGACTCACCATATGACCCGTCTCTTCTACTCTTTGGTTTAGATCCAAAAGAACTAGAATCAAAATACCACAGTGTCATATGCATATTCATGTTTATAGCAGCACAATTTACAGTAGTCAAGGTATGGAACCAGCCTAGGTGTCCCTCAACAGACAATTAGATAAAGAAGATGAGGTGTATATACACAATGGAGTTTTGCTTTGTCATAAAGAAGAATGAAATTATGGCATTTTCTGGTAAACAGATGGAACAGGAGCAAATGATGCTGAGCAAAATATTCAAGACCCAGAAGTCAAGGATTGAACATTCTCCCTAATATGTAAATCTAAAGAGAAATAAGAAATTAAAAATTAGAAGACAGGGGAAATCTCAGGAAGACAGAAGAACAGGGGAGTACTGCAAGGGGATTGAGGGAAGGTGGAGAAGGGATAGAGGACAGAGCAAAGAAATTGACTAAATAGTGTTAGAGCTTGTGTGAATATGTCACAATGAATTCTACTTTTATGCATAACTATAATACACCAAATTAAAAAGACTAAAATTAAAAGAAATATTTGGAAGAATATTCTCATGCATATTTAGGCTAGATTTTTCAAATTAGTAACTGTCGTAAAGGATCATGTTGAATATTAATCCCCATAATGAAGAAACTGATTTCTTCTTAAAATACAATCATCTTTTCATATAACTTAAGCTTGTATAGCACAGACATTAAAAATTTATTTGTCTAAGTTTCTGAAAATATTTTATGCTCCTAACTCAAAAACAAAGTGTTGAGAAATAAAATGTTCACTATATCTTCAAGTGTGCCATGAGGTTGGAGAGACAAGTCATAATATAAAATTGCTACATTTTTTAAAAGCAAGTGAGACAGACTAGAAGATATTTTTCCTGAAAATATTTTGAAATTTCTTTAAAGGGATATAAGAGTTAAACATAAAGAGGTGAATTAGAAATCATAAGGGAAAGATATTTTTAGGTGGTGAGATTTCTGATAAACTATGAAGGATTTTTCAGTTTAGAAAGAAAAGAAGGATGGATCGATAAACAAATATGTGATAATTTAGTGATCAAACCTGATGTTGACAATATTGAATGCAGGAGGAAGAGAAGAGCAAAAAGGTCTGTTTGGGAAACGTTAGAAAAAGAAGCCACTCCTGGTTGGATCATATCCTGGAAATTCTTGAATTGGGTTGAGGGAATTTTTAATTGACAAAAGTTAGAATCACTTAACATCATAGACTGGATGATGATAAATAGTTTATTATAGAGTTCCAGTTAGAAGTGAAATGCCAGTCTCCTAAATGAATACACTTACCATGAAGAATATCTAACACACATACACAAACACATACACAGATGCAATTAACAGATTGATTGATCAATTGGGCATGAGGAAACTTTTAGAGGTGACGGATATGCTTATAGCATTGATGGTGGTGAAGATTTTATAGATGTATAATTTTCTGCAAATACAGTAAGTGTATACCTTAGATAGGGACAACTTGTTATATGTACTTATTTATTTTAAATTCAAACAAGTAGACTGCATTTTATCCCATAATCCTGGTTGTATTACTAGCTATGCTTATACAGACATAATTTGAAGTTTTTTGAAGCTGTATTAATAGGAAAACTTAAAACGATTAAATAGAGAGTTGTTCCTTTATTATATTTCAATAAACTTTTACTTTTATTTACTTTGGAGTCTGAAAGTAGAGTTTGGTTTGAAGGGAAGTGTCTATCACATTTGTTTAGACAATTTATATTTTTATATGCTCATTGATATGAGATGAAATTATTCTAAAGTTATATTGCTGGTCTTAATAGTTTCCTTTTTTGATTTTTAGAGTCAAGTAAACTCAGTTTTTTGCTAGTTTTCTTTGCAGTTTAGTAAAACTTATAGATTAATATCATTAAAAATAGAACTGATAATTTAAAAATATTCTCTATATTTTATTTCTACATTTTTACATAAGCATAGACTTTATGATTCATATATGTATGCTTATTTCTGATAACCTGATATTTGTAACACAAGACCCATGAGAAAAAAAAAATCTAAAAACAAAGAACATTTTCAAAGTTTATTATTTGGCCTGATCTTTAGTGACATTGATTCTATTTAACCACTTCTTGACTTATTTATTACTTAACTTACAAAAATACCACTAAGAGTTTATGACAAACCTCAAAGTCTTACCTCTGCCAGTGAATCCTTTACATTTGATTTCACACTGTCATGCACTGGGAATGTGAAATTGAGTAGAATTATATATAGAAGTGTTAACCTGCTCTGGATTCAAACACTGACCCACAGGAATTGGCATGGTAGTATTATACTAACATAAATACATTACCAGGGCTTGGGTTGTGGCTCAGTGGTTGAGTACTTTCCTAGCTTGTATGAGGTACTTGTTTGATCCTCAGCACCACATAAAAATAAATAAATAAAATAAAGGCATTGTGTTGATTTACAACTAAACAATTTTATAAATAAATAAACAAATACCTTGCCATATACCACTTAATTTCAGGTGCATTTTTAGCATTTGTACATTTCTACCTGGAAATTTGTTAAAAAATTTAAAAAATGATTTCACACTTGAAATAGACTGAGAAAATAATACTTCTCATGCAGAATTTATATTTGCTTGATCTAACTAAAGTATAAAATGTAGCATTGGGGCTGAACTCCAATATTTGCTTAAGAGACATTGCAAATATTTTTGGAAATTGTCCTATTAGCCAAAACACTATTCTTGGTAGTTAATTAAACTGATCAATTTGTGCCCTGATTTTTATCATGAAGCAAAACATGATTTTAAGAGTATTTTCCCTAACTGCTACTTGTCTGGTAAACTGAGTCTTATTTGTCATTAAAGGTCTTGCAGGCAGACATATATGAATTGTTTAGAGTACTTCTATTTCCAAAGTAATTTTCCATATATTTTAAAACCATTATTATTTTTTGGTGATTGTAATATCTTGGTTACTTCAGTAGTGTATCATTATTTTACACCCAAGAAGCTCAGATTCAGAGAAGTTAATTTCTTAGTCAAAGGTTACATTTAGGTTGCCCTCACCCGCACAGAAACAATCAAACAAAAAACTTACACCCCATGGTTTAAGTTTTAAAATGTATTTATGTTTTCAAGTTGTGATAAATGATACAAATAATTGCCTTAACTTTCTAATCTGAAAGAAATTATTTTACTACTTTCAGAAGGAAAAGATTGAGTTTGGGCTTGTAGTAATTATTTGGAATGGCCTTAAGGTAATACTGTACCACACAGACTGAGGGACATCAACAGATTTATAGGCCCACAGGTCTGGAGGCAGGAGGTTCGGGATCAATGAGGTAGAGAGATCAGCTTCTCCTTGTAACTGGCTGCCCTCTGGCATCCTCTTCACATGGAAAAGCAGATTTCTTCTTACCAGGACATCAGTCATGCTGGAGTAAAGCCCACCCTAACAGCCTCATTTTAACTTACTGCTCTCTTTAATGATTTTATCTCCAAATTCATTCATGTTCTGAGTTACCGGGGATTAGGAGTTCAAAACATGAATTTTAGGGAGGCACAATTTGGCCATAGCAATTGTTATTGAATAACGTTTCTATCAATCGCCCCAACTGTGAGCCCAGTAAAATTCAGAGGGATCCATTAGTGGGGAAGATGGAAAAATCAATCATCATTAAAAATGATTATACAAACTTGTACATGTGCTCAGTCTCCTTATGTTATTTTGTTCAAAGGTTGCTCATGGTTTTCAACCTAAATCTTATCCACTGTCCTCTCAGGTATAAAGAGTTTTAGGACAGTACTTCCTAAATGTCAGAGAGTATCACAGTGGCATGTAGAATCTGGGTAGCACATCTTAACTTGGCAACATCTCCAGAGATGTGCTAAGTCAGGAATAGGGTCTAGAAATTTGCATTTCCAACGAGGTCACATCTGAAACTGCTGCTGCTTGTGTATAGAAAACCAGTCAAATGGTTTTAAAGCGTGCATACTGACGTAAGTTACTTTTGATTACTTTTCCTTCTGAGAAACATCACACTTCCTTTTAGCTCGCTAACTGAAACAAAGCGAAAGCTCAGACAATCACTGAGTGCCTTTTGCTCTGAGCATTTCCTTGACTTATTTAAGTAAGTGTGATTCCTCTCAATAAAGAAAATAATAACTGCCTTTTCTGCCATTGTGCATTAAATCCTCCCCTTTGTCTAAAAGCCACCTTGAAAATATCTTAAATGTGTTAACAATTTGAAAAAGAGCAGTATTTTTAGCCAAGTTTTTTTTGTGCCAAGTCTGCTTTCCTCAATATCATAGCTTCTAATCTACATAAGTTGATAAGCTCTTGTTTGTTTTAGTGGCATTGAATCACCATGCAATTTTAACGGTTGTAGTTAAAAAGGAGAGCAATTATTAAACCATTACTACTGGAAAACATATTGCGTTCTGAGGATCAAGCACAGCTGGGAGCTGCACGCCACCTCAAGCACCAGATGCTCCACTTCCTGTCATTTGTTGAGAATTATTTACACACATGGATGGGGGAGCAGAAGGGTGAGGGGGTGCTGAGCAGTCTTTTATTCCAAAACGTATTAACTTACAACAAATAATAGAGTAATGAGTCACTTAAAATGGAATGAAGAATCAAAACTAAATCCTGTACAGGAAAAAGACTCTCTCCTATCCTACTTACTTATTCGACATGTTTCTACTAGTTCCTACATCAGAGATGCTCTACATTTCTCATGCATGTTTGTTCTCAAAACAACTTTATGTGTAAAAGAGTAAATATAAATGTTTATTTCATTCCACTTAAAATTAGTAGCACATTATACAAACCATTCTGAAGTGAATCTTTTAACAATCCAACTCAGAGATTATTATTTATCCACTGCATAAGGAGTGGCCTAATATTCCATTGTGTGACTCTGACATCGTTCCCTCTATTAGTCATCTGTGGATAGAAATCACACTTTAACACATTAATAGGTAAATGCTGATGGGGAACTTTGTGTGTGTGGGGGTGGGGGCAGGGGGAGCCAGTATATGATCAGAAACCTTTTGCTCTACTCAGAAATATCCACTGACCAGTATTGAGTCTTGCATACATTTTCACTAAGTCCTTTCCTGTACATGTGATTAAGTGTCATAAAAAATGTTCTTCAAATAGACTTGAAAGGAATATACTGGGCACTCTGCAGTCTTTTCAATAGTAAATGACATATATTAACAATCTGTAGGTCAAATTCCTAGAAGTAGAATTTATTAGTCAGCAAGTGAGTACTTTATGATTTTGGTAGTTGTAGACAAGTTTCCCTCAGAAAGAATGATCTGTATTCCAAAACCATAAACCACGTGTAAGAATTTGCTCCTCTTCTCACACCTCTGCTAATTCAGTCAGCAGACCTTCAGATTTTCTATAATTTCTTGGATGAGAAATTGAATTTAGTGAGGTTGATGGTATCTCAATTTTTTTTATTAGTGATGGTATATTTTAATCTTTTGTTAAAACTTGGAAATTATAATAAACTTTAAAATAGTCCTACAACTGCATGTGACCCAGCACTCTCAAAATATTTTAAGGCCACTATGTGTCTTCTTCGTGCACTGGGCTTTCATGGCCAATGCCCAGTTTGGGTGGGGGCATTACTGAGCACTTTGCCGAATCTGCTTGTCTTGTTCACACCACATTCACATTTTCAGGTTTTGTGAATTGGTTTTAACAATCTTCTGATTGCAGTTGGCTAAAAGAATTCCCCCTCATCAACCCTCATGCATTTATGGGGGCTGAACTCTAGTTATTCTTTACCTGTTTGTAATTTAAGATTCTGTGCTCCAGAGACAGACCACTCTCCCTACATCTGCAGTTGGAGTGACTGACCCACCAGACACACTGCCTACTAAAGTCCTCACCTGAGCACGCACCAGCAAACACTGCTAATTTTTGCTGAGATTAACTAGTAATGATCTACTTTAGATCTCTTTCTATACTTTCTGGCCTCCATTACTTTTCAGGTAGCACAGTAAGAAGTGGAGCGTTTTCATTTCTGAAGATTGGCAGCCATCACATATAATTTAGATTCTAGGGATGGGTGCTCTAGGGACTGCATGATGGTGTCTCCCACATTTATGCCTTGACACCCTACTCCCTATCATGACTATGTTTGGAAATTGGGCCTCTAATACATTAATCAAGCCTAAGCAGGTAATTAAGATTAACCAGTGGGGCCATCATCTGATAGAAGTAGTGCACTTTGAAGAAGGGACACGGGAGAGCTTGACCCCTCTCTCCTCAGGACCACAGACTGAGGAAAGGCTTGGGACACAGTGAAAAGATGACTGCAAGCCAAGAAAAGCACCCTCCTCAGACATGAAACCTGCCAGAATCTTCTCATGGGACTCTTCCCTCCACAATTCTTAGAATATGTTTCTGTAATTTTATTTTTTCATTTAGTACTGTGTATTGAATTTAATGGTGCTTTAACACTGAGCTACACCCACACCTCTTGTTATTATTGTTATCATTATTATTATTTAATTTTGAGATGGGCCTTCACTAAGGTGAGGATCTTGCACAATTGCTGAGTCTATCCTCAGATTTGTGATCCTCCTTCCTCAGCCTCTTCATGTTGGGATTACAGGTGTGTGTTACTGCACTAGCATAAGTTTACATTATTTAGTCTTCCCAGTCAGTGGTATTTTGTCATGAAATTACATATGAACTAATACGAATGTCTCATAGCTTATAGAAGAAAGCATTCATAATTTCCCTCCCTACCTCTTTTGGTACCGCAGATGGAACCCAGAGATACTTCACAACTCAGCTATATCACCAGCTCTATTTTCCTTTTCATTTTGTGTGAGGGTCTCACTAAGTCACCCAAGCTACCCTCAAACTTGCTAGTCTTCTGACTCAGCCTCCTGAGTCACTGGGATTGCAATTGTGTGGTATTTGGAAACAATGTAGATAATATCCAACCAATTTCATACTAGATATTTCTGGGATAATTGTATTTGTAAGTGTTGTTTTCAATAGACTAGAAGACCACTGGTTGTCACTGATTATTAGAAAAAACTGCATATGTCCTATTCAGTCCATTGCTTCATAAAGACTATGTTAGTCAGTTTTTTTTGCTGTTGTGACTAAATGACTCAACTAGCACAATTGCAGAGGAGGGAAGCAGCTTACATGGTGATCAGGAAGCAGAGAGAGAAAGACACTACCTACCAGACACAAAATGTACACCCCATAGCCACACCTCCAAGGAACCATTTCCTCTAGCCACACCCCACCTGCCTCCAGTTACCACTCAGTAGATGCCATTAGGGATTAATTCACTGATTAAATTAAGACTATAGCCTAATCATTTCTTCTCTAAACCTCCTTGTATTGTTTCACACGTGAGTTTTGGGGGGACACTTCATATACAAACCAAAACAAAGACCATCATTTGATTTCTCACTTGTTAAAATTAGCTGTTGGGCAGTGGGTAGGTAGAGTATGAATTTTCACAAAATAAACTGGGCTTTTTAATGGGAAGAAAAGAATATATTTATACCCCACCGAAAAACAGCAGCATGATGGTGTAACACTATTCATTTTATATATAATAAATACACAAAGTTTGAATTCTAAGACAGTTAATGGAAAATGGAACATATTTAGCACTAGTTGCAATACATTTTTTGGAGAAGATGTGAAACTGAAGGACTTTAAGTCCTCCTGACCCTTATCTTTGTATATTCTTGTCTATGCACATGTGAATCCACAGGGTCCAAAGCACAGGTAGGCAGATGTTTAAACAGTATTCGATACTTCCTTCCAAAGGAAAACAAGAGGGATGGTTAGTGTTTTACTAACAGTAATGATAATAACAGGATTGCATATTATATTTTAGAGACTGACACCGGCTAATTTCTTGGAGATATTTAATTTTATCATCATACCAAACATTTGTTTTTATGCTCTTTTCATGATTGACAACTCAAAGTCTAGCAGAAGTTTAACTTGCTTGGATAATCTCGATTTACTAATGATGAGTGCAGAATCAAGACTCATGCTCAAGTCGGTCTGACTCTGAAGTCCTTTCTACCTGCTTAACTGGCAACCTAGACTATCCAGTGAGTTCTGGGGGAAGGGCAAAGTATGTAGTGAAAATTTTTCTATTACTGTAATTTGCAAAGAAAACATGAAGAAGGTTAAATAGCATGAGCAATAATTTTCTTCTCATATTTAATCAAATCTTAACTGAGCTTCCTTATCTACATGCGTGAGACCATGCTAATAGATTCTATAAATGGAGAGCCTTTGTTTACCATGTAACAGAATACCTCTATCTTTTTAAAAAAAATACTTTTAGTCATAGATGGACACAATACCTTTTTTAAACTTTGTTTTATTTGCAAGCGAAAATAGTACCTTTATTTTACTTTTATGTGGTGCTGAGTATCAAACCCAGGGCCTCATATAAGCTAGGCAAGTGCTTTACCATTGAGTCACAACCCCAGCCCCCCAGAATACCACTATCTTATCAGCTGATAAACCAGCTTTTTCCTGGGCTCAAACTTGTAGATTTTAATTTAATCTTTCAAACAAAAAGGACTATTTTCTACTGAACTGATGGTTGTAAAGTATAGTGTGGACATGGTCATTAGTAAGATATTAGGATTCATATTCTTATACACACTTAAAACTGTGTGATACGTGGTAGTAAATAATAACAAGGTAATTGTATTGTAGACAAAATAAATTCCCCACAATAATTATATCGTGATAAAATATCACACAATACCAATACAACTCAGTGTAAACAAAGCACATTACAAATTTACTATTTCTTTTTATTCTGTTTGTCCATATATCTACTGATTATTTCCTTATCTCCAAAACCATATGTGCATTTAAATTTTTATATATTGAGATTAGAACTGAGAGTCAAGACAAGAAGGAATATTTTGCTTTTTTTATATCTAATTGTTTTATTTGTTGATTTTCTTAATGAAGAGATAAAACATTTATAACAGCAAATAATAGAGTAATAATAATAATAATAATAATATTCATAAGTATTTTTAGGGTAAAATATTAGACCTAGAGAGGGTATACTTCTAATTCTTTGGCAGAGTACATGGTGTAAAACTCTACTAAATGTTCCCAATAAGGATATAACAGATGAACGGCCTTTAATTTTATAGGACCACAGAGCAGCAATTATATTAACAATGTGGCAGATTCCCCATGTAAACATTACCTAATAATACTCTGGAGGACCTTATGCAGTTTTGTTGGTTTTTTTTGTATATTTTCTTTTTCTTCATAAAGATTCAGAAAAAAGTTATACCTTAGTAACCAACAAGAGTTAATTGAACTACCCACAGGAACTTTATTACAACCAAGAGACCCTTTCTTGAATTCAGCTTTTGAATGATTATGCAACATATTACCTACTCTATTCCCTAATTGCTAAATGCTATAAAGTAACATAAACAGGATAATGTAATAATTGGAAATTTGTTCACCAAATTGCAAATAAAATCTCAACGAGTTTTCAGATAGTTAAAGTAAAAACTTAGTTTCTAAACTCCCTTAGAGATTTAGATATTTAATGGGTGTCATTCTATTAATATCTCAAAATTTAATGGCACGCTGGAAATATTTGTGATAATTCCCTTTTATATGTCTGAGTGGCTCACAGAAAAATATACAATGGAGTTTTACTCAGTTATAAAGAATAAGAAAATTATGTCCTTTGCAGGCAAGTTGATGGACCTGGAAAACATCATGCTAAGTGTAATAAACCAGACTCAGAAAATCAAGGGTCACATGCTTTCTCTCATTGTGGAAGAAGAGTACAAAAAGGAGAAAAATAAAAAGGAATCTAATGAATATAGAAGGGAGATCAGTAGAATAGAGATTAGGGAAAGAGAGGAGACAAGGAAAAGGGTAGGTAAAAGGTCTGAATGGACCAAATATGCCATGTGCTGGTATGGATACATTACAATCAAACCTACTTTTAGGAATAATTATAATCCATCAACAAAAATGTTTAAAATAGGTGAGGAAGGACTTGTAATATCTCCACATATTCCAGGTATTTAACATAAATTCACATATGAAAAGAAATTTCCCCTGACATTTCATAAAACTCCATCTATGTGGCAATTGTGTGTGTAGTCTATTCTGCTTTGCAAGGACAGAAGCATCAGACATATTTAAACAGTGTAAGTGTCTTTTCTTATTGAAAGAATTATAAAGCATTTGAATGTGCATGACTTTGATTTTTTCTTGGCTCATAAAAATAGGATAATGGTAATAGAGGTAAAAAAATCACATCTTTATCAATATTTGTATTTGATAATCATCATAAGTGAATTTAATTTTTAATTTAATGATTATATACTACATATAGTAAGGAAAATGCATGACTAAACTTTGTATTTAAAGATTGCACATAAAAAGTAACTTGTAATAAAATAAAATGTAAGTCAAACACTGAAATAATATGTCTATATTGTGTCTACTGTACATAGTTAATATTGTTTTCTTATTTCTAAATTCATTTATTCTTTTTTTTTTGTAAACAAATGGGGTACAACTTGTTTCTTTGTACATGAAGTAGAGGCATACCATTTGTGTAATCTACATTTATATAGGGTAATGGTGTTTGATTTATTCTGTTCTTTTTCCTTCCCCCACCCATCCCACCGCTCTTTTCCCTCTATACAGTCCCTCCTTCCTCCATTCTTACCTCCCTCCCACTCCCATTATGTATCATCATCTGCTTATCAGCAAGATCATTCATCCTTTGGTTTTTTGAGATTGACTTATCTCACTTAGCATGATATTCTCCAATTGCATCCATTTGCCTGCAAATGCCATAATTTTATTACTTTTTATGACTGAGTAATATTCCATTGTACATATATACCACAGTTTCTTTATCCTTTCATCAACTGAAGGGCATCTAGCTTGGTTCCACAATCTAGCTATTGTGAATTGAGCTGCTATGAATATTGATGTAGCTGCATCACTGTAGTATGCTTGTTTTAAGTCCTTTGGGTATAGGCCAAGGAGTGGGATAGCTGGGTCAAATGGTGGGTCCATTCCAAGTTTTCCAAGGAATCTCCACACTGCTTTCCAGAGTGGCTGCACTAATTTGCAGCCCCACCAGCAATGTATGAGTGTACCTTTTCCCCACATCCTCACCAACACCTACTGTTGCTTGTATTCTTGATAATCGTCATTCTAGTTGGGGTGAGATGGAATCTTAGGGTAGTTTTGATTTGCATTTCTCTTATTACTACAGATGTTGAACATTTTTCCGTTTATCTGTTGATTGCTTGTAGATCTTCTTCAGTGACGTGTCTGTTCATTTCCTTAGCCCATTTGCTGATTGGGTTATTTGTATTCTTGGTGTAGAGTTTTTTGAATTCTTTATATATTCTGGAAATTAGTGCTGTATCTGAAGTATGAGTGGCAAAGATATTCTCCCACTCTGTAGGCTCTCTCTTCACATTGATGATAGTTTCCTTTGCTGAGAGAAACATTTTTAATTTGAATCAATCCCAGTTATTGATTCTTGCTTTTATTTCTTATTTTATGGGAATCATGTTAAGGAAGTCTGATCCTAAGCCGACATGTTGAAGATTTGGAGCTACTTTTTCTTCTATAAGATGCAAGGTCTCTTGGTCTGATTTCAAGGTCCTTGATCCATTTTGAGTTGAGTTTTTTGTTTTTTGTTTTTTTTTTTAACACATTTTAAAGGTTTACTGTGAATCAAAGTCTTCTTAGTTCTTTCATTTTCTTTTAGTTTATGAAATTCTAACTACAACTTATCTTGCTATTACATTCCTTGAACACCCAAGGAATTGAAAGTATAATATTAAAACACTCTTGTCTCAAGGACCAACAGCAAGAGGACAGAAGCATCACAATTCAAACCAAGTCTGAATGAGTTAGAAAAGGATGTTGAACTTTGGACAGAACCAGTTTCTAATCTCATCTCACAAGCAAGCTCCTTCGATACTGTGGGTCTTAACATCTTCAAGTGGAAAACAGACAAAATAGCTTGCATCAAAGTTTGATGCCAGATTTCTTCATTCTTACCCATTTTTGTCTATTTCTTGTAATTTTTTTTTCCAAAATTCTACCTCAAATCCATCAAGGTCTTCTCATTTCAAATAGCACACAATCCAAGTGATATCATAAGAGATTTCAGTAAGTTGGTAGACTAGGAAGCCCCAGATTCTCCTTCCTCCTATGTTGACAGTGATTCAACAGCAATAATTAGATGAATTCTTTGCATGAGAAATTCACGAAATGGGATTTCTTCAAGCCTGGTTAATATTAAAGTAATGAAATCTAAGCCAGTAAGACAATTTGTGTTCCTCTTTTGCTGTAGTGTGTCCCACAATGCAGCCATAAAAGAAAAATAAAAACTGAAAAAATCCTGGCCTCTCACTTCTCCCTGTGTAGGAAAAGAAATGTCGACCATATATCTCCCACATTCTAATTTTAATGGAGGTTACTGGAGAGGCTTTTGTGTCTTATCTCTTGGAGCGCTGATGGGCCCAGGCCTAGACATTGCTGGAAAAAGCCAATAGTTGTGTAGTTTGATGCTGCTCCAGAGGGCTTGTACAACAGCAGACAGAGGCTGATTCAGCTCATCAACCTCTCCCTTGTGGGAGAAAGACAAATGTGATGAGCACTTCTGGCTTACAGAAGGACTTAGTTCTGCCTAACCCAACTTAGGCCACTGATGGGACCCAAGATATTTCAGATGAGTGGAGGCCACAAGGAAGAAAATAGAGACGGGTAGTGTGCTGCTGCTTCAGAGAAGATGGAACATAAACGATAGACAACAGAGGTGGAAGACCATCACAAGATTCTAAAAGATGATAAATAAATAAGAAAGAAAAAAAATCAGAAAATTCCTATAATTAGGACTCTACGTATAAAAAACACTTTGACAGATATTTTGAGTGGCCCCCAGAATCTTTTGCCAGTCTTAAAGATCTCTTTCTGCAAGAATCCACTTTTCCCATGAGAACTGGGAAAGGTGACTGATCTTTTATGCGGAGATATCACCACAAAATCACAAGGAACAGGAAGAAATAGGAAAATCGAGCTCAACTAAAAGACCCAACATCTCCAGAAACTGATGCTTAAAATGAAGTATATGAAGTACACAACACACAATTCAAAATAATCATCACAAAGATGCTAAACAAACTCAGTAAAACATTGCATGAATAAAAATGAGAATGTATAAAAAAGATAGAAGAGCAATAGAAAATGTATTTTTTAAAAATCTTAGACATGTAAAACATAATAATTGAACTGAAGAATTTGCTATAGTCACTCCATGCAGATTTGATTAAGCTGAATAAAGAATCTTAGAACAGGAAAAATATAAAATTTGACATTTTTCAATAAGTAGAGAAAAAAATGAAAATTCTTAAGAAATGCTAAGGGAGTTATGGAACACCATCAAACAGACTGATGCATGCATTATTGGATAGCATAAGTAGAAGAGATTGAGCAAAGGTCAGAGTTTATTTAGGAAAATAAGGGCAGAAAATTTCAAATATATAAGAAAGGAAATGAATATAGATTCAAGAAGCTCATTCTTTCTAAATAAGTTGAAAAGAAAGAAGTTCATACCAAGAGATATTACAATGAAACTGTCAAAGATAAAAGACAAAGGACTTTGAAAGCAATAAGAGAAAAATGAGTCATTACATAAAAGATAAGTCCTATAAATGTTATCAACAGATTTCTTTTTAGCAGAAATCTTGCCAACCAGAGGGATGAGAGGATATGTTCAGTGCAACGGGAGAAAACTGCCAGCCAACAATACTGTGTCCAACAAAACTCTTCTTCAAAAGGGAAAAAAGAAGGACTTTCAGAGACTCAAAACTGAAAATACCCATTACTAATAGACCTGCCTTACAAGAAATGCTAATGGGAATTCTGAAGTTGAAGCGAAAACATGCTGTAGGGTACAGGAAATCAGAGGAAAGTATAAGCTTCACTAGTAAAGGGAAATGTATTGAAGAGAACAGAGTGCTGAAATCATGTAAAGGTGGTGTGCAAACCACTTTTAATTCTGTATGAAAGTAAAAGACAAACATCTCAAATTGACTATGCAGTATGTTAATGAATATACATTATTTAAAAGTATTGAGTCATCAGTAACATAAGGTTTGAGTATATAGGAATATGTAAGTGTCGAGTTTTGGTATTTGAACATCAGTTATCAACTTCAAAGAGATTGTTAGAAGATGGCTTATGATATATAAAAGACACAGAGAAAAATCAGAAAGAAATCAAATCATAAGACACTAAAGAAGGCAGCAGAGAAGAAAATATGGATAATAAACACAGTATATTGAGGAAAGGATAAAATGACAATGGTTATTTCTTCCCTATTGAGTATTCCTTTAAACATATCCACATATGTTTAAATAACCTATTTAATAACATGCCTGTAATTCCATCAGATCAGGAGGCTGAGGCAGGAGGATTGAAAGTTCAAAGTGAGCATCAAGAAAAGTGAGGCTCTGAGCAACTTAATGAGACCCTGTCTTTAAATAAAATACAAAATAGGGCTGGGGATGTGACTCAGTGGTTGAATGCCCCTGAGTTCAATTCCTGGTACCCTCCCCAGCAAAGAAAATGTTAAGTGGTTAGATAGATTAACCTCTGGTTCCTACAGTAGACACACTTTGGATTTTCAGGCACATATTACAAGTGTAATGCTGGAGAAAAGATATTCCAGGTGCACTGTATCTACAAGACAGCAGAGTGATGCTATACTATATCACACAAAATAGACTTTAAGTCAAAGATGTTCACAAGGAAAAAAGAAGGCAATTTCATATTCATAAAATTAATTGTTAAATAATAATGTCATAATTTTAAAATAAATATAAAATAAGACAATGATAAATATATTTGGTTCCAACATTGAGCATCTAAATGTATACAGATAATGGCAGAAATCCATACATAATACCATAATAATACAAGCAGACTGTAGTACCAAAATTTCCATACTCTAGAGAACAGATGGACAGAAAATCAATAGAATATTTGAGCATCGCTGTAGACCAAAATGTTTCTAACAGACATGTGCAGACATGACATAGTGGAGCAGGAAAACACACATTCTTCTCAATTGTGCTTGGAACATATTTTGGGATATATCACATTTTAGGCCAAAATAGGTCTTGAAAATTTTAAGAAGTTTGAATTAGTAGCTAGTTATCTTTTCTAAACATAATGGAATAAATCAGGAAACCAAAACCATAATGAAAACTCAAAAATTCACAAATATGTGAAAAGTAAATAACACAACCTTGAACAATGAACTCCTCAAATAAGACATTAAAGAAAAGTAGAAAATATCTTGAGATAAAAAATAAAGAAAACTTACAACTAGAATTTATATGGACCAGCAAAAATAGTACTGAAGGACTTCCTACAGCAATAAGAATTTCCTACTACAGCAATAAGAATTTCACTAAAAATAATCATCTCTAATAAAAAACTTAAATTTATGTACCTATGATACTCCACAAACCACAAACTAACTAAAAGTTAGATGTAGCAGAAAAGGAGATTATAAAATTGCAGCAGAAATAAATTAAATGAAGAATGAAAAGACAACATCAAAATCAACAAATCAACTAAGTATTTTTTAACATAGCAAATGGACAAATCTTTGGTTAAAAAAATGAGAGGGTGTACACAAGAATAAGCTGTGCTGCTATACAGTAAGCAATGGATGCCCTGAAAATGAAATTGTTAAAACAGCCAAGAGGTGGAAAGAACCTAAAGGTCCATTAATGAATGCATGAAAAAAATAATTATGACATATGCATGCAATGGAGTGCTACTCAGCCTTTCCCGAAAAAGAAATCCTGTCATAATGCTGCCAATATGGATTAAACTTCAGTTCATTTTGGTGAGTGAAATAAGTTAGAGATAGGAGGAGGAGTATTGCATGATTCCACTCATGTGGAATGCCTACTATGGTAAATCTCCTGGCAGACGTAAAACTTCTGTTGGGGGTGAAAGAAATCAGTAGTTATTGTGGGTGTCTACCCTTAGTAAAAAAGTTCCAGTCATGCAAGATGAAAACATTCTAGGAGTCAGCAGCACAACATAGTACTTGTACAGAAGAGAAGTACATTAGACACTTAAAATTGTGTTAAGGGCACAGATTTCAATCCTTTGTTTTTATCAATAAAACTTTAACATAAACTCCAACATCCTCAAAGTCCCTTGGTGTTCTGACTTTCTGTCTGCCCCTCATTCTCTCACTCCTACTACCCACAGATTTATGATCTCAGCACAGCTGAGCTTCATTTCCTTGCTCATGACAGGCTCAGTTTGATCTGAGAGCCCTTGAATCTACTGGTTTTGTGCATCTAGAATGATTTCCCCTTGTGTCCTTCATGCTTGTCTTCTTGTGATTCATGTCTCAAATATTAGGCCTGCAAGAGCAGTCTTCTGTCCTGACCCTCATTTGAAGTTCCCTAAATTCAATCTTCATTAAAACACATTGTTTGTCTTTTGTTTAGATTTTTCTACTATAACACATCTTGAAAACCTTAAATATTTTGCATTTTGTCTACATTTTAACCAACTCTAATATATAGCAGGAATGCAGTTGTATATTAATCAGTAATCCTCAGCATTACAGGCACTAATCAGTGCCCATAATTGGAAGTCTTGACAGGTCCTTTGAAGAATGATGGAAAAATTATTGATTTAATTGGTTTAATAATACTTAAGATTCTTAAGTGAAACTGTTAAAATTCATATGAAATGGTATGATCTTCTAAGTTTCTGATTTTTTCAAATATGGTGGAATGCAATTTCTCATCTCAACTTATTTTACCGGATATTTAGACATTTCTTAGTATTTTATCACTTTTCAGTTGCCATATGGTAAAAATAAAATAAAATATTATATGAAAATGTACTTTCACATTATAATATAGAAAACAAATTTCAACAGCAATATGTAATTTTCACTATTCGTAGATATGAAATTTCTCTTGTTAATGTATAATTACTTTACAGTTTTTTTTATTTTTAATTTTTACTTTTTTTCCACTTGTTATACTGTAATACTACAGCATAGTAGTTAGTATGTAGTACAATTTGATGAGGAATTTTTATTGGTTACATGACAGAGAACCAGCAAATTTCTGAAGTCTTGGATTTTCAACAATTTGTTTCATATTGGCATTATTAGAATTTGTCATGAATCATCAAATTAAATCACAATTTAAATTTTTATTGAAAGTGTCCCTAAAAGTTTTTATCATTCACACTATTTTAACTGATTATTATGTTAATATTTGTTATTAAGTGATTCAGAAGTTCACTCAAAGTTCATTTTTATGTTCAATCTACTCCAAATATTTGAGAAATAACAAAGTATATACATCTTATTTTCAAGAACTCACTGTCTGCAGATGCTTTCTTGACAACCTTGGCTAACCCAGTCTCCTTCTACCCTTGCATGTAGTTCTCAGGATAACTGTAGAATGAACTGAAAATTCACTATCCTAAGAAAGGAAGGACTTGCCTGAAATACACATAGACTAGTTCTTGGTCCTATCTTTCCTTGGGAATGTATAATCTTGAATTAAGGAGAAACTATGCTGGATAGGCTAGTCTTCTGCTAGTCTTCCTTCCTCCCTCTGGAAGCAGTATATCCTTCAGAACTTTGTCTAGTGATTCATGTTGCCTCTGTGGTGTACAAACAATGGCAGGTTACCAGGTGGGGTGAGTCAGCTGCAGCGCAAATGGGACATGTATAGTTAAGAGTCCATCTCACCTACTGGCAGATTTCCTGAGTCTTGTGTGACCAGCTCACAATGAATCTGAGACCCCTTCTGTTTGTTGATGCCTATATGTAAGTAATGAATACTCTTCATATCACTTCTTGCCTGTGAGTGTATTCTGTTTCACTGTTGTTTTAACTGCAGCCTAGGGTGCAGTGATGGTGGTGAACAGAGTGATGGTCTTTGCCATCCTCCACACAATGGTAGTGCTCCTTTGGGACTGCTTATTAGTGAAACTGCTTTGTACAGTCTTGTTTGAAACAAAAGAAAACAAAAGCAAAACAAAAATATAATACCAGCTTAAATACAAAATAAAATGGTGTTTACATTATGTTATGGACACAGGGAAGAGGAAATGCCCAACCTGTGGAGAGAGATAGGGACTGGAATTAGACAAAAAGGAAATGGTACTGTGCTTGAAATTGGAGTAAAATTTTCAGAAGCTTGAATTGTGAGGTGCAATTCAAAAGAAGCAGGAAAAGACTTGCAATGGCAAGCGAGCATCAGGCATACACTCAAAGTACAATTAATCTGCATATAGATTAGAGGGTTTTGTGAATGTAAGTCTTGTTGCAAAGTGTTCTGTTTGTTATGTTAAAAAGTTCAAGTGTAGTTTCTGAAAACTGACAAATGAGTTCTAACTGGAAACAGTGTGGATGTGTGTTTTATGGAATGCAACAGGTTGACAGAAATTTGGGAATCATTCAAACTTTGGAATTATCAAGTGGTGTGCAGAACTCTTTTGACCTTTTTCATCATGAAAATGACATAAAATAACATAGTATCTGGGTTAAAATGTCAGGTAGATATAACAGATTTACAGTGATATATATGTTTGATAAATTGGCAAAGGTGTGATCATAATGGTAGATCAAGAATGAAAATACAAATAGTGTACATGAACTTTCCATATAACATACACAGAAAATAGAATATACAGAAACATTGCATTTGGTGCCCTTTTTTTTCTAGTATTTCTAATAATGAACAATATCCACTGGTTATTGTGAAAATCAGTACTAATTCTATATTAATTAATGTGGCACAGAGATCAATATTGTTCAATATTATCTTAAATTTTCAGGTCTCTTCAGGACATTGTTCTTCTGACTCACATGTATAAATCCAGGAGTATATGAGACATTAAATCAAAACTCAACACTATATGTGTATGCAAGAACCTAAACAATAGGAAAGTAGGACTTGAGACAGAAGGATTATGACAATACTAATGCTCTCTCATTTCCATATATATCTTTTATTATTATTCAATATAGTATGAATGTTCAGACATGTAGTTTGACTATACACATTAGTCCCTCCCTATATGTAGTTTTGCTTTTTTTGGTGAAAAATTCTAAAAGAGTTTACAAGTTGTAAATCACATGCTGTTCTGAGTAATATGAAGAAATCATGCACCGTCCGTCTCTCTCTCTCCTGCCTGGGATGTAAACCACCTCTGTGAAATATATCCAGGCTGTAATTGCGAGCACATCCTCCCTTCAGTGACTTTGACAGATAGATGTTTCCGTTATTGACTATAATGCACACCGGCACACGTATTGTGGTGCTAGTGTTCAAGTAACACTTCACTTAACAGTGGACTCCAAGTGAAGAGTGGTAATGTTAACAATTCAACACCAAAGAGAAGCCACAGATGCTTCCTCTAAGAGAAAGTTTGAATATAATTGACATCATAAGGAAAGAAAAATCATGTGCTGAGGCTGCTAAGGTCTACATCAATATTTTATCAGTGAAATTGTGTGTGCAAACACAAAAGACACAAAGAGAACTGTCTTCCCAAACAGAGAAATATTTGTGAAAAAAAAAATCTTTTTTCTAGGTTTTGGGGATGGTTTAATTAAGTGTATTTTGAAGATTAAGGCTCATGTTAACATTTTGTTACTATGACCAAATTACCTGGCAGGAACTAGTTATATTAGAAAAAATTATTGTGGCCCATGGTTTCAGAGGATGCAGTCCATAGCTGACTGGCTTTAAGGCATAAAAATCATGGTGGAAGGGCATTGCAGAGGAAAGCTTCTTAGCTCATGGCAGCCAGGGAGCAGAAAGAGAAAGAGAAAGGGTCAAGGACAGATAACATCCCCAAGACTACACACCCTTGTCATGCCCTTCTCCTCCAGTCAAGCTGTACTTACCTACAGTTCCCACTCAGTAGTTCATTCAACTATCCAAGGATGTTAGTTGAAATGGATTAATCCACTGATAAGGTCCGAGCCCTAATCATTGCCTAAGAACCCCACCTATGCATGTTGCCTCATTGGGAATCATGCTTTCTATACATAGCCTTTTTGGGGGGACTTCCTGGATCCAAGATATAACAAAGCTTTAAAGCTAATCAGAGCAGAATGAGCCATGTCAGGAATTAGGTCCACGTACAAAGAGTGGTTTCACCCTTGCCTCCTTGGAACTTAAATCCTTGCTTGGAGTGGAAAAAAATGTAAAAATTAATGATTTATGATTTATTTATATAATTATTTAGAATTTTATCATGTTTCAGAGAGAACAATTAGATGATTTTAAATATATTATCATGTTATATGTACATTTTTATGTCTACTTTAAACAGCTGCAATTTGCTAAATCAAATATTATCAAAACCTTAAATTATGAGAATATTCTGAAATGGTCAACTTGAAATTTAAAATATGAACTTTGAACCTGGAACTAACACTTATAATAAATTTACTTGTGGCTCTTCACAATTCATGTGGTTTTCGGTTTATGAGTAATACATATTGACAATATGCAAAAGCTATTAGGTTGATTGTTAGAGGAACAAATTTAATTTTTAAACTGAAAAATTTCTGTTGAGATAGAAAAAAATAAAAACTCTTATGGTTATAGAGAATATAGTTAAAATAGAGTACCAAGGAAAGAAATGAAAATAAAATCAGAAGTAAATATCATTGGAAATTAATCCGGAAATAGAGTTAAGAAGAAAGAATGGTATAATTACTAGTCATCGTTGGTTCCCGCATATGATGGAATTCTTTACTGCAGGATTAGACACATACCTAAGGAAGTATCTTGTTAGCAGTGGGATTTAGGCCTACAATCCTCAATTCAAACGGAAGCTTTAGACACTTAGATGAGAGAGATTCAGGCTAACATCTTGAATGTGAACATATTTTTTTTTTTTTAACACTTGTGGAAAAGCTTAGTAAGCTTTTATTTAGTACCTGTAACTTTTACCTTATATAAACACCTTGAAATCCAGGCATAATGTAAATTTCACATATTTAAATAGAGTAAGATGGTATTTTATATCATTAATATGGTAAAGTTTAAGTCCCACTATTGTCAAAATGAACCATCATTTCAAGGGCAGCCTTATCATCTGATGGGTTCAGTTGCAGAGTTGAGAGTCTTCTCCTTGTGGTGAGCATCATGCTCCCCTTGGCAGGTCCTTCTTCATGCAAGACATCCTCACACATCTCATGAGGAAGGTATTGCCCAAAGTAAGACTTTCCACCACAGCTTATTTTGTTTGTCATTTCTATGTAAACATGGCTTGGTGAACACAAGTCAAGAGATGTCTAGTGATTACATGTGATACTTGACTTCAGAAATTGATGACAACTTTAATTCTGTCTTTTAAGAGGTGAATATTGCATGTCACCTCACACTTGTGAAGAATAGTGTGATTCACTCACAAAGTACAGTTGATAGAATGTGCTTTACAAAGAATTTTTAGAATAGAAGAGCAAAGCACAGAGTTTTGAAACACAAATAGAAAATATTCTCTAGACTTTTTTTGGAGTCTCAGGTTTGCAAATTTAGAAACAATCGGTGAAGTAATACAGTTAAAGTTCCAGTAACAGGAAATAACATTTGGGGTAAATGCGAGAATTCTTTGTGTTAGAATGGTGCTTCCTCTGTTTTTGAAGGAGGACCAGTACTGAGAGCTATTAATGGCTAATGATTAATCTTAGGTGACCTGTGTCACTCAGCATAAATAAGAAACCTCATTTGGAAATGAAACACTATTACTAAATCATAAATTAAAAGAATCGTGTTGATTAATATGCTAAAGATCATTCAATGAAAACTATCAACAAATAAGAAATATGAAGCTCAGAGAGAAAAGTGCTAATGCAATTGTGTGAGTTCCCACATTATGAATGTTACAGTTCATGCCTTTTAATTCTATTGTTACTAACTTAAGTTCTGAAAAGGGAGGGTTTCCTGCAGCTAGCCTTGAGTTTACGATCACTTAAATTAAGTACTGAGCAGAAAGAGGAGGTCTGCATTATATATTATTGAATATATTGCAGTCTTTGAAACCTGAGTTTGGAGTATTTTTATTATAACACTTTTTATGAGAAGAAGTTCTTATTTTCAAATACAGGAAATAAACTATGGCCTTGGAAAGAATCAAAAATATTTTTTCAATAAATATTGTGTAATCATCAGAGTTGATGAGTCATTAAAAATCAGATTTGGTCAGAAGTAGGAACCAAGCTAAGTTAGAGAGTTCAAAACAAAATCAAATATTTGCAACTGGAGCATTATAACTAGAAGTCACTTATTTTTGCTGCAGACACTGGGTTCTGTCATAGCTGCTAAGCTCACCACATTATATCTAGACCTTGAGATGATGAGCTCTGTAGTGAAGAATTTCTCAACTGTGCCTGCATCCATCCATAATTTGCTCCAGAGTGTTGGAGCATATAAATTATGTTAAATACCTTTGGTATGTGTCCTAAGTAAGAGGATATGGGAAGAAATATATATTTGCTCTCTAAATGTTAGTGTTGAGGTTGAGTTAGGGCCTTAATTCATTAAAATTCACCTACTTGGATGTTTCTTGAAAGCAGAAAGGGTGTTTGAATGATGCTTCATCAAAAGACAATAAATGTCTATTACATATTTCTACTGTACTTAATCAGTGGTTTGTTTCATTATTTTTGCATTTTAATTCTTTCTAATGTATACAGGGAGAGATTTCTTTAAGCGAAACATGAAATTTTCGTATTAGTAGTTCTTTCCTCTTATACATGTTAAATGGACCTATCTTCAAAAGCACAGTGGTTATATTTACATTTGGTTTTTTATTCTGTAGTGTCACATTTATCAGTTTTCAAAAATTTCCAAAATAGATTTATAAACATACAATGCTTATGTAGATTAAAATGCATTTTTACATTTTTAGTATGACACACAAGACCAATGCTGTGAAGAAAATACTTATTTTACATATTTGCAATACATTACAAAAGCCACTTTCTTCACCTTCTACTCATGAATTATGCTTTGTTAAATAACTAAGCATAAAGGGTAAAGATGTTAATTTCATTTGAAAATCACACCAAATGGTGTGAAAGTATTAAGATAACAACACCTTCTATATATTCAGCACCTTGGCTTCTAAGACTAAAAAAGCTTCTCATTTTTTGAAATTCATGATTTGAAAGTTAAGAATCTTTTGGAAATTAAAGAAACTAATATAACATCATATAAATATTTTAAATAGATCTGAAAGAATATTGAAATCAATTACTCTGGCTAAAAGTTTTAATAAATGAGAACATTGAAACTTGAATAAATTTGATGATTCTTAAAAGTTCATATTGCAAGCAAATTATATAAAAAAACACAAGTTCTGTGTTTTTAAACTCTCTTTTCAATGCTTTTAACATGTCAGATCTAGAATGGTATTGCTCTTTTATGTTAGGAGAGATTTTGAATCATTTTAAATTAAACCAGCATGAAAACTCCCTTTGCTTTCATAAAATATGTAAAACGTTGAATTTTTTATTCATCAGTTGGTTGAAATGAAATTCAAATCCTAATCCCATACAATTCTTCTTCAGTGGTGAAGTAAATCCTAATCCCATACAATTCTTCTTCAGTGGTGAAGTAAATCCTAATCCCATACAATTCTTCTTCAGTGGTGAAGTAAATCCTAATCCCATACAATTCTTGTTCAGTGGTGAAGTAACATTGTTCTTAACCCCAAATTTATGGAAGAAGATAATGATAGAGAACACCCTACTGTGGGGGTCTCTAGTGATATTATTTTTTCATTTCCAATACTGTGTGAACACCTTTTTCCAATTCTGTTTAAGAATCATGCTATGAATTAATATACAGGCTTTAAAATCAATTATATTTTCATGTCAACTACTTTGTAATGTTTTCACTTCATTAGTACAGTTAGTATTGATTTACAGAGACAATTTTATGCAATGAGGTAATGATGCATTTAATATTTTACTAGATAAAACAGCCATATTGTTGAACCAATATTTTTCTAAACACATACTTGAATGCAGATACGTATATATTTCAGCAAGTTTTATTCAAAATATTTTGGTTTTGGTAAACTAATAATTTCAGAATCAACTTTGCACCTCACAAATCCTATCACCTGTGTTCCAGAAATGTTGTTCAAGCTTTATTTTATTGCCCAATTGTACCAAAATCCAAAATGCAAGACTTTTAACATTTCTTATCTGAGAAAGCAAAGCATTTTCACTTTTGGTGCTTTGACCCCTATTATACCTTTAATCCTTTCTTTACATACATAGAGAAATACATATAAGACATCAAGCCTACTGATGTCATCCCCAAGCTTGGACGTCTATCTGCCCTGCTTCTCCATACCCTGAAGTATTATACGCATGACTTGTCGGAGTCCGGGGAAGTCACACCTCAGCCAATTGTAATTCACACTGATTTCACTCTGCCCATCTGTGCCCCAAGTCTGGGGTAATTTTTCTCAATGTTCAGTGTTATTTTTCATTTTATTCACCTTCCTCTTCTTCCTCTTCCTCTTCTTCACTTACTTCTTTGTAGTAAATATTTGTTTACTGTGTTGGTATTAAGAGAATTTGGAGAGTATTTTTTGAATTCATATATAGCATGTAATTGCTACATAGTATGTACAGCAAATCTGTATTACATCTAACAAAAACAAAAACTTTATTTACATATACACACATACAAACTCCACATATATGTATATATACATATACATATATAAGTACATACATATGTAATTGAGAATTCACTGTATAAGTATGAAAGTGTGTAAACATGCACACAGGGGCTTAGGTTTACAGGTTTTTATATACTTCTGAAAAGATTTGTATGTTTTCTCTGCCTATCAGCATCACACTGAAAAATAGCATAATTTTCATTCAAACAGATAAAATTAACATGTTTTGTAATGTGTATAATTTTCCTTCTTTCCAATAGGTAGAAAATGTTTACCTGTGTTCTCCTACTGTGAAGACTTGGAATCCTCAGACAACTCAACTTTGATTCCTCAAGTGTTTCAGGATGTAAATATGGTCTGATCTTTCCCTGATGGGCAGTTAAATCATGGACTCGCTAAATAATTTACTTTGGACTGTGCTTCCAAAGGATGCTGTGGCTTCCCTCTTGAATGCTGACTAAGCATTTGTAGCACACCAGGAAAAGAAGAACTGTGAACTGGCAAGTTATCTTACAATGAAAATTACGAGCACATCTTGCATCTGTCCAGTCCTAGTGTGTCTCTGTTTTGTGCAGAGGTGTTATGGAACTGCTCACCACGGCTCCATCAAGGTGACCAAAAATCAAACTAAACACATTGAAGGTGAAACAGAAGTCCACCATCGTCCCAAAAGGGGATGGGTGTGGAATCAGTTCTTTGTTTTAGAAGAACATATGGGACCAGATCCACAATATGTTGGAAAAGTAAGTTTTTTAAAGAAGTTTGTTTCCTTTTAATTTGTCCTTTCCTCTCCTGAGAAATTGTGGGGTGAGATGAGAATAGAGTTGGAAACCATTTGAAACATGAAGATTTTTTCAATTTTTATCCAAAGCTATCCCATGTATTGGAGAGCTTGAAATAATTATAAAAAATTAATGCTATTGATAATATTACATCTCTTTAAATTTTTTTCAGAATATTGAAACATAAATTCTTTACCAGCACATTGCTGGTTTCTCTCTTATAAAGTAGTAAGACTATTAACAAAACAAAAGTTGTCTTATAATTATTACTGCAAAGGTAGATTAGAATTTTCAGTGTCACTTATTGATGCATTTATGTTTACTGGTAACCTTTTACCTATTACTAGTGCACATGAGGCTCAAAAAATGCTATAAACATAATATTTAATACGTTTCTGTTGATTGGTAATCAGCCTTTAGAAGACATGGATATTTTTCTAATTTCAAAAAAGAGTTGTTGATAGATTTTATAAACAAATCAAATATGCACTAGTTATACCAGAGTTGAGAAAATCTCCAAATTTTATGGGACTGAATAACCAATAATTTCAGAATGAGTTATCTTTCTCTCAAAAATACAGATAAGAAAATTCAATCTTATCCTCATCTTTAGGAAACTGTGTACTCCAAAACATGGGAGAGCTTAGATATGTGTCACCTAGGACCCAGAACAGAGTGGGAGGTTGAAAAGCTTTATTCTGATTAATTACTGATCTCTGGAAGCAGCATTCAGATTTGTTCTGCTCCCTATGGGAGAAAGCAGGCACAGAGGTGAAATCACCCTGATTACCAGCTCAGTGGCTTCCATCTCCCTAATTGACTGTTTATTCTCATTTTAGCACTTACTGAAAAAAATTAGTTTTCCATCCAAACCATGGTGCTTTCCTTATGTGTAGGCAGTGCAGGATCACAAACCATCTGTTTCACCCCTGGTCCAACAAAACTGGATTGCAGCTGCATTTTTCATACAACACAGGAACCAGGGTGTCAGAATATGGAACACAAGAAAAGATCTGAAATAAGTCTACTATTTTCTTATATGCTTAACAAAATGAGACAAAGGATTCATGACATTATATGCTATTTTCCCATACAAAGTGTTGTATAAAGTAAGTGAAAACAAATTCACTAATATTAATACACAATATATTGAATTACTAGAAAATTATTTTTGTTTTTAAATGCAAAACACATTTCTATAATCCTTTCTGTTCTTGAAAAGGAGCAAAAAAAAGGGAATAGATAGAATTCATTCTTTTTAAAATTGTTTTAGGTTGTACATGGACACAATACCTTTATTTTATTTATTTTTTTTAATGTGGTGCTGAGGATCGAATCCAGTGCCTCACACGTGGTAGGCAAGCCCTTTACCACTGAGTTACAACCCCAGTCCTAGACTTTGTTCTTTTGGGGTGAAATGAGAGGAAAATATATTTTATTATCAATGTATTATGCATATTTCTTTTCATTTTAATTTTACTAGATACTAAAGAAATAAAATTTTCTGGAAAAGGGAGAGAAAAGGACAGACGAATTTTTATTTCCTCCTGGCATGCCTAGTTTTGGTAAAAGATAAAATCTTAATCAGAAGATGAATTCTAAGCAAATGTTCTGAGATTGGGGGATGATGAATATATGGTTGAGAGCACCTCACAGATGTGTGTGTGGTGGAGGTTCGTGATCTATTGCAGTCAATGTAAAATCTATGGAATTGTTATCCATTCTACTTTTTGTAGTATCAAGGGACAAATGATTGTGCAGAAGGGGCCACAGTAAGGATGGGCCATCTTATATGAGATTTAAATAATCAACACTACAAGGCAGCCGCAGCCATTCATTTCTGGATTATCTAGGGCTGCTTTCATTCCACAATTGCTGAGTTGAGTAGTTGCAACAGAGTGGGACTCACCAAGTTGAAAATTTTTAGCTTTGGTCATTGACAGAAAATGTTCCTGAGTTCCTGGGTAGGATGTTTGCCTCACAGTGTACTGTGTGTGATTGCCTTTGGAAGCCAGTCCTGAGACTTTTATTTTTATGCCCTTATACCAAAATCTTCAATAATATCCAAATGTAGTAATTCACTAAAAAGCATACCTTGAGCTATGAGCTTGTAGTCATGTTAATGGTTATGATAATTATTTGAAATAATAAAAACAAAAAATATTTCTGGTCAGTGGTTTACTGACGGGAGTTTTCAGAAGTCCTCATTATTTTCATTGATATACCTTCCCCTGTAGTTCATTTAATGAGTATTTACTAGTTGACTTTATTGTTCTTATTTTGTTGTTAATGCATGCAAAAATAGAACAAATATCCTTGTATGCACACTAAATAGCATACATATAGGTATAGCTACAAGAGAGATTTCCAGTTTAGGATTCTATTCACATGGAAATAAATCTAATTTTGGTAGAAATCACTAGATCCCTTCCATAGGTGTTGCAACATTTTACACATCTACTAGTGGTGTATTAAAGTGGGTGCTTTTCTTCAGGGATGCTATTAGAGATAGTTGTAAAACTTGGAGTTTAGCACATATGATAGGTGAAAAATAGTATCTCTGTGTTCTTTTAATTTACATTTCTCTTATAATGAATGAAATTGATAATATTTTCTTATTTGGTAGAGTTTTTAAAATTTCATTTCTTTATTTGGTATTATTTTGTGGACCTCTGTAACTTCAATATTGGTAGAGATGCATTGGTTCTTTTTCAGGAATTTATCAATGATTTTTAAAGTTGTTATTTACATTTTGAATGGCTTATGCTATTTTCTTTAATAGAGATTTATTATTTCAAAATACAACAAATACTTAGCATCTGTTATTTAAACTGCATTTTGTTTGATGTACATTTTCTGACATTTCTGACGTTGAACTTCAAAATAAAAGACATTCAGAAGAAAAAACATTCTTTAGTCCGCAATGTCTTCAGTTTTCACTCATATTAGAAATATCAATTATCAAATAAAAAAGAATTATTAAAAGTAGAATTCTTATGTTAGAGATAGTAAGTTCATTTAAGACATTATTTAATGGCTAATATAGGAATTTGGGGCTATATTGCATGTAGGCCTCATATTTACCAGAAAATATATACCCAAGATGTGCAGGGTGTAATTACAAAGTGCATTGATCTTACTGGTAATATATAGAATGTTTAAATAACTGCAATTGATAACGTTTAAAAAAGTAACTAAAACAAATCTACTGGTATAATGCTTCATATCATTTCATCGGTATCTGGTATCTGCTTATGACTAAATAGATGTTGTACTCCATAAATACATATTATATTCATTTCAGTAATGTAGATGATTTATTTAACTTGCACTACAGAGCGTCTGTGCTTTGGCATTGCCCTCATCACACAATCTGACAATTAAAGAGAGTAGAAGTAAAAATTATAAACAAGAGAGCCCAAAAACTGTGTGTCCGCATTAGCAGCATTGTTTAGGCTAAAATCATCTAACCTATTTAAAACTTTATCTTAGCTTTTTACTATACTGAAATTAAAGATAGATTTGATAGTAATAAGACCTTCCTTTTATTTTTCAAATGAACAAGGGGATTATATTCTCCACATGCAAATTTCTGTATCTATGGATTTGCTTACAACTTAGAATTTTCTCTTGGTAATAAATCAAAATATGTTGAAAATATTACTTAAGTCTGTTAAGAACTTGACTAGTAAGCTTTTCTCCTTCTTTCCTCCTGTGACTATAGACTTAGGAGTGGATGAGGGTACAGAAGATAATTTCTCCCAAATTGCTTTGTTAAACAAAAATGAAGAGCATATAGTGAATAAGAAGGGAAGTCTAACAGTACAGACGAACTAAGAAATCACTTTGCTGAATAACTCCAGGAGTAAGAAGCAATGATTTTCATTGAATTTGTCATGGCAGAGTCAAGGAATAAAATCTTATACATCTGATTCTTTAATGAAAATCACTTTCCAGGATATGGAGCATGAAATTCTCCTCTCATCATCATGATCACTGCAATTTTTCTTTATTTACTTTTTTACTTAGAAGATAACCACTAAATGTCTTTTAATATGGAGTGCTGTATTTTCAAATTAAATGAATGACTTTCAGGTTGTAGAGAGAGTAAATCATGAGCAAATGGTTGAAAAGGTCAGGCTTTTCAGAAAAAAATATATATAACAGCTTTAATCTTTAATGTCATCATGAACTCTGAATTAAAAAGTAAATATACAGCAGGAATGGTGGCAATTGTCACCCAATATTGTCAGGATGATAATTTTTGATCACTTTATCCAAAACTTCTTTGGAATGGAAAGCTCCATGTATCAGAATATGACATTTGAATCTTAAATAAATGACAATGTGATGGCATGATGTCATATGGACCAAACTATGATTCACAGTCCTGTATAGATATACAAATTTTCTAATAGTCATATAGAAATTTATCTATTTGAAGCTAAACCTAAAAGAAACTGGACATAAAAAAAGAAATTTATTTGATAGATACAGCATTCATTTCATTCATAGTGGCTTAGGAGATTTTTTTATTATTATTATTATTTGTTTTGGGTATTGTGGATTCAGCCTGGAAGGCTTCGCTATTGAGCTATATCCCCAGGTATTTTATTTTGAGACAGGGTTGTGCTAAATTGCTGAAGGTTTTGCAAAGATACTGTGTCTTTCACGAAGTTGCTGAGTCTGGCCTCAAAATTGTGATGTTTCTGCCTCAGCTTCCTAAATCACTGGGATTTCAGGCATGTGATACCATGTTCCATAGAAGTTCCTTTAAAAAAAAATCAGATACGTTTTCTTGAACTCTGTAGTATAGTTTGAGGTCTGGTATTGTGATGCCTTGCAAAAGATTTCTTTGGCTATTCTGTCTCTTATTTAGTGAACGTGGATGCTGGAGTGATATTGATTGAGCCAAGGAAACCTTTGAATTACTTATTATATAGTTTAAAGTATGAATGCATTAACCATATTACTTTGGCAACAAAAATCCATTTCAAAGAATTATAAATTAACAAATCATATCGAGTGTGGATTATCAAAGTCATGGTAGGAAGAGCCTCTTTCTTCTCCCGAGCAGAATTTATTAAACAAACCCGTTATATTCAAGGAAAGTTTTCTAGGCTTCTTTCTGATTGCTGAGGTTGCACCTACACCCCCAGGACAGCACAGACAGTGATGCTCTGAGAAAATGCTTTTGATTAATTTTGGCTTAGTTTTGTTTGTTTTCAATAGACTTATTTATCATATCTGTAGAAATCATAGGTGTTTTTACAATGGATTATGTGAGGACTGGAAGCTGGCTCCTTAGTAATAATTACTGAAACAATGGAGTTGTGCTTTAAAATTTCATACCCAAAATGTGCATGTTAGTATATTTTAGTGGATCATTGTACTCTTCTTTTTTTATTTTTTGGACATATTACAAGTAATTTTAATCTTCAAAAATAATAAAGTAGGAACATTGTACTCTTTCTTAATTAATTTTTTAAATTTGTTCAAATTGGTTGTACATGACAGAAGAATGCATTTGTACATTTTAATAGCTCATACATAAATAGAGTGTAATTTCTCATTTTTCTGATTATGTGTATTTCAGGATCACATTGGTCATGCAGTCATATATGTACATGAGGTAATAATGTCTGTTTCACTCTACTACCCTTCCTATCCCCAATCCCCTTCCCCTCCCTTCACCCCCCTCTACCTAATGTAAAGTAAATTCATTCTTCCCTCACCTCCACACCATGATGAATTAGTATTCGCATATCAGAGAAAACATTAGGCCTTCGTTTTTTGGGGTTTGACTTATCTTGCTTAGCATGATATTCTCCAACTCCGTCCATTTACCCATAAATGCCATAATTTTATTCTTCTTTAAGGCTGAGTAATAGTCCACTGTGTATATACGCCACATTTTCTTAATCCATTCCTCTGTAGAAGGACACCTAGGTTGGTACCATAGTTTAGCTTTTGTGAATTGAGCTGCTATAAACATTGATGTGGTTGTGTCACTGTAGTACGCTGATTTTGTCCTTTGAGTATAAACCAAGGAATGAGATAACTGGGTCAAATGGTGGTTCCATTCCAAGTTTTCATTGTACTCTTAATTCAAATATTGTACTTCACATCCCTGCTTTACATTTGTGGATTAGGTGATAAAATCTTTTGTTGTAATTCTGGGTGTCATTTTTTTTTTTAATTTTACATTTTGAAGTTAAGTTCTGAAATATTTAAAAGTTCACAATAATATGTTTCAGCAATGTTCATCTATTTATCATTAATGATCTATCTACTTTAATGCTTTTCTTTACATCCTTCTATCAAGTTTCTCTTGGTCAAATGTTCTTGAGCATTTAGCAAAAGTGTCTGCACTATCATGGAAATACTATTCATCCTTTGTCTTCCACTGTGTCATCCACATAGAACAAATTTTAATTTTTTTATTCACTCTGACAATCTATTTTCAGTGTGATGGTTTTAATCTTTTATATTTATAGCTATTTGCATCTTTAATAATCATTGTCATTTATTTTATATTTCTCTTCTGCAGATTTTTATCTACTTATTTCATTAATTCTTCTTTGTTCCCTTGAAATTGCTTCTCTAGGGCTTTACCTCTGCTTCACTGGAAGCTTTATGTTTTTGACTTACATTATTGCTCTCATTTTTTGCATGTGCTTTGGAAATTACATGTGAAAACCTATCTCCACCTATCTCCTAAACAGCAAGGAAATAGAAAGATCAAATTTCATTTTGATTTCTACTTTTTTATGCTTAATATAGTTATTTACAAGCCCCAAGCAATCATTCTTCTTCCTACTGCTATTCATATTAATTAAGGGAGTATATGCTTATTTATAGTAGTTACTTTGCTAATGTCTTCATAAAGTTTAAAGTTGACACCTTTACAGTTATCTTTTTTTTTTTTTTGTATTTTCTTTTATTGTAAACAAATGGGATACATGTTGTTTCTCTGTTTGTACATGGCATAAAGGCATACCATTTGTGTAATCATAAATTTACATAGAGTAATGTTGTTTGATTCATTCTGGTATTTTTTCCCTTCCCCCCACCCCTCCCACCCCTCTTTTCCCTCTATACAGTGCTTCCTTCCTCCATACTTGCCCCCCTCCCTAACCCGAACTCTAACCCTAACACTAAACCCTCCCTCCCCCCATTATGTGTCATCATCCACTTATTAGCGATATCATTCGTCCTTTGGCTTTTTGAGATTGGCCTATCTCACTTAGCATGATATTCTCCAATTTCATCCATTTGCCTGCAAATGCCATAATTTTAGCATTCTTTATGGCTGAGTAATATTCCATTGTATATATATACCACAGTTTCTTTATCCATTCATCAATTGAAGGACATCTAGGTTGGTTCCACAGTCTGGCTATTGTGAATTGAGCAGCTATGAACATTGATGTGGCTGTATCTCTGTAGTATGCTGATTTTAAGTCCTTTGGGTATAGGCCAAGGAGTGGGATAGCTGGGTCAAATGGTGGTTCCATTCCAAGTTTTGTAAGGAATTCCCACACTGCTTTCCAGAGTGGCTGCACTAATTTGCAGTCCCACCAGCAATGTATGAGTGTACCTTTCTCCCCACATCCTCGCTAACACCTGTTGTTGCTTGTATTCTTGATAATCGCCATTCTATTTGGGGTGAGATATAATCTTAGGGTGGTTTTGATTTGCATTTCTCTTATTACTAGAGATGTTGAACATTTTTCCATATGATTGTTGATTGCTTGTAGATCTTCTGTGAAGTGTCTATTCATTTCCTTAGCCCATTTGTCAACTGGATTATTTGTATTCTTGGAGTAGAGTTTTTTGAGTTCTTTATAGATTCTGGAGATTAGTGCTCTATCTGAAGTATGATTGGCAAAGATATTCTCCCACTCTGTAGGCTCTTTCTTCACATTGCTGATAGTTTCCTTTGCTGAGAGAAAGCTTTTTAGTTTGAATCTATCCCAGTGGTTGATTCTTGCTTTTATTTCTTGTGCTATGGGAGTCCTGTTAAGGAAGTCTGGTCCTAAGCCGACATGTTGAAGATCTGGACCTACGTTTTCTTCTATAAGATGCAGGGTCTCTGGTCTGATTCCGAGGTCCTTAATCCATTTTGAGTTTAGTTTCATGCATGGTGAGTGATATGGGTTTAGTTTCATTCTGTTGCATATGGATTTCCAATTCTCCCAGCACAGTTATCTTAATAGAATAACTAAATTAATTTTTTCATGTTATATTTGTCTAGTATTTTTTCTTTGTTTATTTCTAGATTTTATATTATTATTGAACTCATTTAAACCTTTGATCTTGCTTAAAATTATCCACATCAACCAATGTTTTTCTTTCTGGTTATTTCATTCCTTTTTCTTCTTCCTAATGTGATTTTCTTAATGACTACATTATCATCTTCTAGTTCATGTGTTATTCTCCTCATGAACAAGTTGTTAAATGTTACAAATACAAGAAAACATACTTTACACATTGAGTTTACTGTATCTTTGTGCATCTTTGTGCCTAAAATTCTCCTTTTCTTAAAAGTCATATTGGATTAGAATCAATCTGAGAGATATATTGACTATATAAAAGTATATATATGGCTACCTCTGTAAAGACCCTTTTACCAATGAGGTACATTCGATGTCCTAGGGATTAGCACTTCAACATATTTGGGCTTTGTATGGACACAACTTAATCCACAGCAGTATGAAATCAGTACTTTTTATGTAAATATTAGAATTTTAAGCTTAATTATATAATCATCCTATTATTTCTTTGAATTTGCTACTAATTCATTTAATATTTCTGAAACTTCTTGTTTTGACTTAATTTTGTCCTATTTATTTTTGGCTTCCTATTGCATTGTCCAACTAAAATCTGTCCTTACGATTAGGCTTCTTGACTTGAACATGTATATCAAGTTGAAGATACTATTAGCTATTATCACTCTACTACATTTTGTTTTTTAATAAACTTTTTAATATAATGACCCAATCTTTCTTGTTTTTACTTCTATTTATTCTTAATTTCATTATTATAAACCACCTATTTAATTGCCTTGATGGATTTGTGTAATTGTTTTGTTTTTGTTCATATTTAAATATTTCTTTTGTCTGCATACTCTGCAACATGGAGATTTAATCCCATCCTACTTTTTAAGTCTTTATATAATGCTGCTCTTCAATGGTGTGTGAGTGAGTTGAGAATGAGGATGTTGTTGGTATCCTTCCAAATAATATCTTGAGAAATATCCATAGAGAGCCATTTATCTTTGTATTGGCTGGCAAGAAAATGACTAATAATTGTGAAGAAATGCTAACCAGTAATTCCTAACAACTGATTTCATTTATTTAATATAACAACAAGTAAAAAATTACTCTGATAAACCTTTCTTTCATCTAGGTTGCACTTTGGGGTTTTACTTTCTTACAGAATTTTTTTATTTGTACAAACTTTTAATTGACTACAGCTTCCTTGTAGCTTATTTAGGGTGGTAAGTATGTTAAACTTTCATTTTGTTGTCAAGTATTATGGTTTTCTTGAAATATCTCCATTCTAGTTCTACACCTGGAGGAAACTGAAGTCCTTGTTCTCTAATCTTCAGGTGATGAGACACTAAATTCTCCCCACCAGGGCCCATAACAAGTTCAATTTCCCCAGAAGGGACTGGGGCTGGGGCTGGTTAGAAATGACTTCCCTGTCCCAAGATTCTCCCTTACTTTCTTTATCCCCAGTGAATTATTTTTCATTGCTTCTGCCTCAGTTGGACTATATTCTCAATTTTAAAATTTGTACACCATTTCTAGTTGTTAATTGAAGTGTCTTTATAAATGTTGCCTATTGTTTTTTATAGTCATTATCTTGTTCCAGGTTTTTTTTTTTTTGTACAAAAATAAGATTTGGATCAGCTAATCTTTTTAATATCCCTTCTAGACAGAAACAGTAATGTTCTTTGACCATGTTCCAATGTCTTTCTGAGAATGGAAAGATAAAATTTTGAAATGTTCCCAAAATATAAACTAGAAATGTGTATTCTAAAAATGTTATTTATTTATTATTAGTTATTCACTCATATATTCTATCAACTATTTATGTTAAGAGGAAAGTTTTGAACATTATTGTGTTCAGAAAAAAAACTGTTGTTATTTGATTGACATTTATTTAATGAATATTTGAACATTTATTTACATTGTACCTCATTAAACAACATTTTTCTTTTAATTTTGAAGAGGTGCCTACAGGTCTTTTAAATACATTCAGTTTTGTTTGTTTCCTTTCATTAAAAATCAGACATTCATCATAAGAGTTCCAGAATGAAATATAATCAATTTCTTTCCTCTAGGATATCTAATGTTCCTATGTATAGTTTACTTTTTACTATATTCATAGAAATAACAATATATGCCCTGAAATATTTTCCCCATTAAAAATGATATTAAATATAAAAGTAAATGTATACTAACATTCATTTTCTTTGGTTTACAATGTTTGGAGCTATTGATTGATTAATATTGAGTTTATTTGATAATGTTTTATGTCTAATTGGAACATTTTTATTTCTTCAAAATTTATTGAACACATCCTGTCTTCTGGTCATTATGCTGAGTATTATAGTGAAAGAAGTGGAGAGATATTAGCATTAAAGCAATATTCACACAAATAAATATTCAACTACAAACTTTGATGAAAATTATAAAGAAATTTTACTTGCTACATAATATAAAGTCTAGAGGTTTACATCTATATGAACCGAAGGAAGAATTTTTTAATGGAACAGACAGGCTGATATTTAAAATTTATCAGGTTAAAAATGGCACTGGGCTTGTAAAGGGAGGTGTACAGTCTGAAGGAGGAAAGTATGTGAACAACATTGTGCATGGAAGAATCTGAAGTAGATTTGATAAGTGGGGTTTAGGGAATAAGCAATAGAGGGGAGAGAGAGGCTAGGCTCGGTAGGTTCAATGCAGTTGGACCTCTCCAGGAAATAATGTGGGTATAATATTCAGATAAATGTTAAAGCATTGTTGATGTTAGTATGAAAGGCAGGTGGCATACTTGTGTTTATGGATACCTTAAATATTTACCAATTGTTCTTTCTTTTCTATGAAAAACTGGACTGCAGGAAAGAAGAATGTTAGGAAAATTAAATGTAGATTAATTTACATAAAGGAGTTAACATATCACAGTAACAAAGAGCATAGTTTGCTTTCTTTTCCACAGTAATTAAAGAACATTGTTTTTATAAACTATAAAATGTGTTATGGACTCAGGACAAAACAGACACATTCTCATAACACATGTGAAAGTACCAAGAAATAGAAGAAGGAACTTTGGACAGGAATTCTTGATTTTTCTACTGTATGAGGCTTTTACCTTGGAAATTTCAACATATAGGATAGAAGGGTATCATGCACATCAAAATAGGCAGATGAATGTTTGCTTCTATTTTGCTTCAAATGTCACTGTTTTAATATGAATGATAGTTTTACTAAACAATATCCACACGCTATGTACAGTGCTAGGTGGTAGATGACATTAATCAGAGGACCCCAGTGATTAATGAAGTTAGGCAAGAAGGGGAGACAGATTCGAGAACAGATGATTGTATCGTATGCTAATGGTGCTAAGAATGCCAGGCATAGAGAACTGTGATAAAAGGAAGACAGATGTACTTGACTTTGCTCAATTTAGGAAAGCTCTTCAGAAGAAGAGCTGAAAGTGATATTTGCTATTAGTATACAACAAGACAGAAGTTTTGTTGCTGAAGAGCGATCCAGTGGAATTTTAGGATCTCCATACAAAATGGTGACTAAGTAGCTTTCAAGGACAAATAAGAATAATTGGAGCATCATACCTGTTGACAAGTGTAAGTGGGAATGTTGCAGGAGATAATGGATGGACCACAGCATGCCATCCTGGTGAGTGTCAAGGGGGAATATCACCCAGAAATGTGCAGGAATGCGCCGAAGGACTTCTGGATGGAAACTGTCATGAGACAGGACAACTCTAGCTGCAGAGAGGAAACTTTACCTCTTCACAAATCTAGACTAGAATGTGACCGTTGCAAAATGAACTGAAAGTAAGAAACAGATAAAAACATTATTAAATATAGAATTGAATAGATTGTGTTGCTATTGAAAGCAAGAATGAAATTATGGCATTTGCCGGTTAATGGATGGAGCTGGAGAATATCATGCTAAGTGAAAATAAGCCAAGCCCAAAAAACCAAAGGCCGAATGTTTTCTCTGATAAGTAGATACTAATCCATAATGGGGGTGGTTTGGGGAAGAATAAAGAAACTTTGGATTGTGCACAGAGCAGGGAGAGGAGGAAAGGGGTGTGGGGATGGGAAGAACGGTGGAATGAGATGGACAGTATTACCCTATATACATGTATGATTACACTACAATGTGACTCTCTGCACCATGTTCAGTCAGAGGAAGAAGTTGTGCTCCACTTGTGTGTAATGTGTCAAAATTCACTCTACTTGTCATGTATAACTAATTAGAACAGATTTTAAAAAAGAAAGTGAGATGGGAAGGAAGGACCCCTTAAAGATAGTCTGCAGGCTTCTGATGATATTGAAGGGCTAACTAGGAAAGGAGGAGACTCACATGTGGGAGTGAGGTTGGACAGGCTGTGTCCAGGATGCAGGTAGGCAGGTATAGTGACATGCACACACTAGAGGAGAGGGTAGGCTGGAGAACAGCAATGGGCAAAGGGGTTGTAATGGGTGATCGAAGGTATAAATAAAGATATGGGGAAATGTGCATCCATTTCTTCTTCAGACTAGACTTCTGGGGAACACAGTTTTAAGGGAAAAAGAAATGAAGGATAAATAGTGAATTGTAAAATGAAATTCTACGGCAGAAGCAGAAACAACAATGTGGAAGTAAAAATCACAATAGACAAGGAGAGTGTCTCAAGGAAGAAGTGGACAGAGAATAAATACAAGAATTATATTGTCTTAATCAACTTTGTGCCTGGGAGATTATTTTCTTCTGAAAAAGTTCAGAGCTGAGCCATATTCCAGAGCATAGACTAGGGATAGAGAAAGGCTCTAAATTAATATAAATCCCTGCAGCATTTGCTTATTTCTAATAGACCTATTCATCTCCAGCTCTCGACTCATCATTCCTCACCATTAATGATCCAGGCCATGTAAAAAAATATCCAATATTCCTTAACATGCTTCTGAATTCTTCTCCTGTGCTTTGATGATTTATGCAATGTTTATATTAGCTAGTAATCTGCTGATTCTTGAAGGAAACCATGTTAAATTAGACTAATAATGGGAAGTAATTTAGTAGCTTCCAAACCTGAAACATACAACATGCTTCTGGAATGTGTAGAATCAGATATAAAGATGTGATTAGGATTCCAACCAATCACCTAAAGCAACAAAATCACAAAGCATGTGAAGACCAAGTCCCAAGATTTGCAGCCAACAGTTCAATCAGTTTCTCTGTGCTGCTATAAAAGGGATCTTCTTCCTTGAAGCTAGGTGTGGAGGGATTTAAAATGACAAAAAAAAAAAAAAAAAAAAAAAAAAAAATCATCAATTCCACATATTAGGGTCTACTTTTTAAGACATCTCATTTCTAGGTACTAGTTTATAAATCTTTTTGTTGAAAAAAAATATTCACATTAACTTGAGTAAAAAATTTATGCTGACCAAATTAAGCAAACACACACACACACACACACACACACACACACATACACACGTGCATATATTATATAAAGTATAAAATGAGAAAAATCCATTTTGTTGAAAATCCTACATCCTTTCCTTGAAGTTTTGGGGGGTGTTTTTGTTTTTGTTTTTGTTTTTTTCCTTTGAGTTTTAATAACTAATGTTCAGGCCATACCTGGAACTAGTGAAAAACAGTGCCAAAGAACTTAAGTTTGGTTTTCTTAATTAATCATTGGGAAACTTGTTGACTTATCATAGAAGGTTTAGATCAGTGCTGCTCAATGGAACTTTCTGAAGTTGGGGTTATGCTGTATATCTGCATTGTCCATTGTGATAGTTATTGGCTACATGTAGCTCCTTGAATATTTTGAAATGTGGCTCATGCAGCAGAGGAACTGAATGTTTACATTTTATTACTTTAAATTTTATGTGATGTCCATGTATTAATGTACCACAATGAATCCTGCTTTTATTAAAGATAATTATAATATACTTTTTAAAAAGAAATAATAATAATGATAATGATAATAAAAATAGGAAAAAGATCAGTAGAGAAGAGCAAGAATATTGGGAGGGATGAGGCCTTCCTGCGGATGACATTAATTGAATGATGTTGTGTGCATACACACCCCATAGAAGTATAATGAACCAGTAAAAAATTAAGTAGCTACTTGTCATTATCAACAACAATATCTGACAGCACTTAGACTAATAAGGATAATATTTGCCACCTTTACAAAGTATATACACAAATAGGAGTCTGTGAAGGTCGTATAAATGCAGAGGCATTTGGAATGAAATTAAACACTGAGGATAATAAACCTAATGTAATATGCAGAGAATGTTATAAAGACCAAGAGAGTTAAGCCTTCCTTTTTTTCTTTGTTTCGAGTAATGTTTATTGTTTGTTTTTAATGTGGAGAATCATTGTTTAAATAACCACTAGAACAATTTTTAAAATATTTATTAACACCTATTAATTGTACAAATTTAATAGTGGATTTTTACTGCAACATTTACAACCTCCGTGTAGCATGCCTTCATCATGTCAGTTTTTCCTTCTGCCCCCTCATTCCCTCTTTCTTTCTCTCCTTCATCTAGTCTCCTCTCCTTTCTCTTAAAGTTTCTTCACTTACAAGTCATTTTGAAATTTTTAAAATTTTCACACATGGGACAAAATCTGTGACACTTTTTTTCTTCATCTTATTTCTCTTAAAATTATGTCTTTAATTTGCATTGATTTTCCTGCAAATAATATGATTTCATTCTTTTTTGATGAATAATATTCTGCTGTGTACATACGACATATTTTCTTTATTCAATCATCTGTTGGAAGGCACATGGACTGATTCTATATCTTAGTTATTATCAATAGAGGCAAATAAACATGGACATGCAGATACCTGTTTTCTATGCTGACTTTGTTTCCTTCGGTTGTGTACTCAAGAGTGGGATAGCTGGGTCATATGGGAGTTCTCTGTTGAGTTTTGGACCTGGAATATTTCCCTAAAGCTCTTACATTGAAAACTTTGTCCCTGACGCAGCAATATTCAGAGGTGGAGATTTGGGAGACTGATTTAATCATGAGGCCATAACCTCATGACTGGAGTAATCAATTGGCTGGATTAATAGTTTGACTTCTGGGAGGGGACAGAAACTATATAGGCAGATGGGATGGATTTGAGAACTGAGGTTGTTCTTTCTCTATTGCAGATTTTAATTTAATATAATCTCTTATCAATTTTTCCTTGTTTCCTGAGTTTTGGGAATCCTATTCATGAAATTATTCGCTGTATCAGTATCTTGAAGTGTTCTCCCTATGTTTTCTTCTAATAGCTGCAAAGTTTCAGGGCTCATCTTAAGGTCTCTATCCATTTAGAGTAGACTTTTGTACAAGGTGAGCGATTGGGGTTTAGTTTCAATCATCTATATGTGGATATCCAATTTTGACAGAACCTTTTTGTATAGAGGCTGCCTTTTCTCAAATGATGACTTTGTCACCTTTGTAGTGAAATGGAGGTAGATGCGTGGCTTATTTCTGAGTTCTCTATTTTGATTCATTGGTCTGCAATGCCAATAACGTGATGTTTTTGTTACTACAACTCTGTAGTATGTTTTCAAACCAAGATTAGTATGCCTCCAGCATTGCCCTTTCTGTCATGATTACTTTATCTATTTGAGATATTTTATGCTTCCACCAAAATAAATTTTATAGTTATGTGGAATATGTAATTGGTATGGTCATGGAAATTGCATTTACTATCTAGATCTCTTGGGTAGCTTGGCCATTTGAAAAATATGAATTCTTCCAATCTAAGGACATGGTGATCTTTCCATTCTCTATTGTTTTATGTTTATTTCTTCAGTTTTGTGGTTTTCATTGTACAGTTATATCACCTGCTTAGTTAACTGTATTCCTAGATATTTTAATTTTTAGAAACTATTGAGAATTGGGTTTCTATACCAACTTCATTTTCAGAGACTTCATTTTCTTATCCAGCTACTTTGCAGAATTTATTTATCAGATTGAGAGTCTTTTGGTGCAGTGTTTATAGAGTTTTCTTTGTATAGAATCATATCATCTATAAGTAGGAATAATTTGACTTCCTCATTTACTATTCTCATAGCTTTTCTTTCTTTCTTTTGTCTAATTCCTCTCAATAAAACTTTTAGTACTAAAGTGAATACTGATGGTAAGCTTATTTTGTTCTTAATCTGAAAAGAAATGTGTTCTTTTTTCCTCCATTCAGTATGATGTGGGCTATGAACTTGTCATGTGAGATATAATTCCTCTAAATCTAATATCTCAGGACTTTTATTGTGAAGACTTGTTGGATTTTATCAAAGTTTTTTTCTTCATTTTATGAGATGATCATGTGATAATTCTATTAGTGTATGGTATTAAATTTATAGATTTATGTATATTAAAATACACTTGAATCACAGAAATGTGACCAACGTGATCATGGTGATGTTAAATTTGATTTTCAAGTATTTGGTTGAGGTTTTTGCAGGGATATTGGTCTATAATATCCTTCCTTCCTCTTTTTATTATTTCCGTTTTTGTGTTCTTATGAAGTTTTGGTAGCAGAGAAATATTGGTTTCATAGAATAAGTTTAGAAGGAAGGGTACCTTTATTTGCATTATAAAATACTTTGAGGAGTATTGTCTTGGTTATTAATTTAAATTCTGTAAAATTTTAGTAGTCACTCCATCCTGATCTGGACTTTTCATGTTGAGAAACTTTGTATTATAGCTTTAGTATCATTACTTGTTCTTGATATATTCAAGATTTTTATGTCCCCTTGTCTCAATTTTGGTTGGCCATAATCATATTTTTCCAGAAATTTGTCCAGTTCTTCAAGATTTTGCAATGCTTGGACTTACAGTTATTCAAAGTGCTACCTAATGATTCTTTGAATTTCAGCAACCTCTATTTTAATGTTTCCTTTGTCACCTCTAGTTTTATTTATTTAGATTGTCTCCTTTGGTTTGTATAGTTAAAGGTTTCTCAATTTCATTTATTTTTTCAATGAGCAGATTTTTTAAATTAATAATTTGTAGTGTTCTTTTAAGCTGTTTTGTCATCTCTGATTTTATCATTTCTGTCTTCCTATGGATTTTGAGTTTAATTGGTCTTCATTTTTTTAAGAACTTGAGATGCATCTTGAGGTAACTGTTTGAGATTTGCTTTTGTTGCTATAGGCACTCATGGCTATAAGCTTTCCTCTTACTACTGCTTTTGCTATATCCCACTGAGTCTTCATTTTTATTTTAATTTGGTTCTAAGAATATTTGTACTTTCACCCCTCATTTCTTCAATGACTAACATTTTATTCAATAATGCTCTATTCAATCTACATGTGTATGTGTAATTTCCATCCTTTTTCTTGTTAATTTGTAGCTTTAATAACTGTGATCTGATAAGATGTAAAAACATATTTCAGTTTTTTAAAAAATTTGTTTAGACTTGTTTTAAGGCTTGATATATAATCTATTTTGGTAAAGTTTCCATGAATTGATGAATTTAATGTGCATTATACAGCTGTTGGGTGGAATGTTCTGTAGATGTCTGTGAAGCTCTTTTGATTTATAGTACAATTCAAATTTGATGTTTCTTGTTGATTTTTTCACTTGAATAATCTATGGCAAGAGTGGTGTGCTAACTTTACCCACTATGACTGTATTAGTGCCTGTCTCTCCCTTTGTGTCTAGTAGTGTTCATTTTATAAAATTCGCTACTCTGACATTCAGTGTGTTAATATTAGCAATTGTTTTATCTTCTTTGTGAATTTCTCCCTGATCAATATATATTGACTTTATCTCTTCTGATTTTGACCTACAGTGTATTTTGTTGGCTATGAATATCACTATTCCTGCTTGTTTCAGGTATCATTTACTTGGACAATTATTTTTCAATCACTTCAGTCTATATATGTCATTTCAGGTGAGATCATTTTGCTCTTATTGTTTTCTTTGTACTATTATGAATATCCATGTTTATTTTTACCTTTGTTATTCACCTTGGGTGTTTGATTTTTTTTTTTTTACCACATTAATAATATTTGTTTCTTTTCTATTTCTCATTTACAGGTCTACCTTTTCTTTAATTTGTTATTTTTAGATACACTTGACAGTGGAGTGTGTTTTGAAATATTATATACAGGTAGAGTATAACCTATTCTATTTAATATCCCATTCTTGTGAAGACCAGTGAGTCAGGGTTAAAATTAAGGAATAAATAATAGAGGATTGAAACTGTAATACGGCCAAGTTGACACTCCAGTTATAATTTAGTCTGAGCATTGCCATTGGTAACTTTGTCCCTGGATTTACACTACTACTGTACCATTTTTGATTTGCTATACTTATTATCACAATACTGAAAAGTATCTTATCTTCCTCTTGGCATTCATATTACTTGGTAGAATGTCAAAGCTCCAGACAAGAGTCTGTGCTGGTTCAGCCTTAGCCATCAATTTATTTATTTATTTATTTATTTATTCATTCATGGTGCTGGGGATTGAACCCAGGGCCTTATGCTTGGGAGGCAAGCATTCTACCAACTGGGCTACAAACCCAGATCCCTTAGCCATGAATTAGTGGTCTGGCAGCCTCAGGTGGAGAGGATAAAAAAAATGGATTCTAAATGTTATATAACTAAGACAGAATTCTGTTTTCCTGAATTCTCAAAGTAGGGTATCAAGTACTCAAAAGTAAGATGGGTCCATATAAAAGATATAAATTCATGCAGACATACAGACACACTTAGAACATGTATACAATTCCTGTCCTGAATAGGAATGTTTAATATATTTAACTCTGACTTCATTAATTTATGTGTTATATAACCAGGATACATCAAATATAATTTGTATTATTTTAAGACAAACATAAACTCAGAAAAATTAGAGACCCAGTCTTTTAAAAATTTATTTGTCCACTAATTTATTTTGAAAAAAAGGATTTTAGTTATTAGGATATATATATATGAAACTTAAGGTAATGATTCATGAACTTGTTCTAGAACATCTTGTCTGCTTGGTAATTGCCCTTTCAGTTCATTAGCTACTTTGCATGCATGAGTTCTTTCTAATGTTATATCAAAATTATGAGAAGTATCAAGCACATTTATAGTATTCAAGGCAGTATAAACTATTTTTAATTAAAATAAAAGAACACTAAGCTGAAAGGAAGTGCTGTAAGAAGACATATATGTTTTGCTTGGAATTACATTTCCTTCTTACATGATTTATATTTCTGCATTTTGCCTTTTTTCCCTTGGTGTTGTTGCTCCTAATCCAGCATTGCCAGTGTTACTGAATGATATTTGAACCCTGTTATTTTTTGTTCTAGTGAATTAAATTGACCATAAGTTGTTTTCAATTTCATCACTATTTTTATTAGATTTAGATAGAGAAGGATAGAAATACCTAATTACACATCAATTACTTACACAAACAATATCAAGTAAATATTTACATTTTACTTGGGGGAAGATCCCAGTATTCAATGCAGCCATCAGAGACCAAAGACTCTTTCTGAAGGTCTATTGATTTACACATAAGGTGTTTTCTGTCCTACACTTTACAGGGTGTAGTTTTCTTGTGTCTGTAAGAAATGTTGAAAACTAGGTGATAACATATACTAATTTCAGGTTAATGTGTTAAAGTAAGGCTTAAATCTGATAGATGATATTTTGGGACACATGTCAATAATGTACGTATATATGGTTTTGAACCTTTGTTGGATATTAGAATCCAGTGGGACATTTTCAAAAATCCAAGTGCCACAGTGAATCTTATCAGCATGTACATCCCTAAGAAATTAATTTAAAAATTAACTATGGGTAAATTGCAGAAGATCAATAGAGGGAAGTGAGCAAGGGGTGGGAGGAGGGAAGGGGAAGGAAAGGTACTAGGGACTTAATTAGAACAAGATATATTCCATGCTTTTATAATTACCTCAAAATGATTCTTCTGTTGTGTATAAAATTTAAAAAACCCCAATGTCATGACTGTACTAAGATCATTGAAGTCTAGAAAACTGGAAATAGGAGCCTGAAATCAACATTTAGTACAGCTACCAAAATGTTGCTAAGTTAGTGTTTATCTTTGAAAATCACTGATCTTTAGAATTATATTACTAAATTAATAGCATGAAATTCAATGATACCTTGAGTAAAGTGTCATGGACCTTTGAAAGTGTTAGTAAACACTATTCTGTTTTAGTAATTGACACCTGGAAAATAGTGATCTTCTTATTGTAACACACACGTATCTGAGCTTTTTTCATGATCTCATGTAATGCAGCAGGTTAAATTTCTATGAAAGTATTCTTCCTCTTATAAAAAGATATATAAGAATGAGAAAGAATACTGTTTTATAAATTTCTTGGTTAAATTTTTATGAAAGTATTCTTCCTCTTATAAAAAGATATATATGAATGAGAGAGAATACTGTTTTTTCTCTACATACATATTTTCAGGTAACCTTTTTAATTTTCTTATGCTTCTATAAAAATATGTAAAAGTTCATGTTATGTGTATATCAATTATTTTGAAATGTCGTACACTAACATAACATATTTATTGATGTAATACATGCATGTAATGTGAAAATCAAACAGTACAGAGCAATTATAATAAAACTGACATTGTTCTTCATTACAGTTCCACACAGAGTCCTTCCATACATATTAAAATTAATCTATAATACTTATGTTGTTTAATTTTAATATGAGTAATCTATGCTATAATTTCCTGCTCTTGTATATGATTATCTAATGGTTTACACTAATTATATATATTTCCCCCTTCTCATATTTTGTTTTCATTCATTTCTATTTATTTTATTGATTGCCTTTTTAATGCAGGTAGAGTATCTCTAAAACATAAAGTTTATAATGCCACAAAATCAGTAACCAGACATCAATGACAGATCCTAGTCAAAAAACAGGAACACTAAAAGTATTCTGTAAAATTATTTTCAGACTATACCTTTAAGGTGTACATAAAACATTAATGAAGTTCAAAACTAGACTTGGGTTCTCTCCCTAAGATTGTTGTGTATGTATATGTGATTATTTCCAACTTCAAAAATAAAAAGATAAAAAAGGTTAAAATTGCAAAACATATCTGGTCCCAAGCATTTTGGAGGACAAATATGCAACCTGTATATTTAATATGCTGACACTAGCAACAGGCTGCAGTTACTTCCCAAATTATAGACATCTTCTACATGACAGTGTATCATGCCTGGCCTTGGCTTCAGAAGGGATTCAGGTAGATACATGCTTGGGTAACCTTCATCACTGTGCCCTTTGGTGACTTACTTACATAAGACATCTTAATATTTTTTAAAATGTTATTACATATTATTTAGGAATAACCATGGTTGTGGGCAAAGTGTATGAATAGTTATTAAATGTTCTGTTAGGATTATATTCATGATTAAAATTTCCAAAGAGTAACTTTTAATTGTATGGTTTCACCAGATGATCTGGTCAAATATATTTTTTATTAACAATGGATTTTACAAAATACATTTGAGAAAATATGCTCATCTTGAATATGTATGCACTGTCTGTAAGTGGCAGTCCTATGTTGACTGGAATCGATTAGAGTGGACATTTACATGTTTCTACCCAAGGGGGAAAATGTTCAGCTTTTCCCTATAGTGTTGATAGTAATTGTGAGTTTGTTACAGATTCTCCTCATCAGATCTGGTTAATTCTTCCCCTTTATAAGCTGATGTATATGTTATTAAATATATGCCAAAAATATATTGAGGTTTCTCAGATTCTTTTCTTCATTGATCACATATATTTTTCCTTAGATTATTGTTATAGTGGATTACATTTTTTTTTTTTTTGCAAAATTTGAACCAGACTTACATACCCAGAATAAATCCAATTCAATTTTTTTTAATGTTTTTATTAGTGCCCTAGAGTGGATTATAATGTTGGGGTTTATTTTGACATAATCATACAAGCATGGAATATAATTCATTCAGCTTCAGATCCAGTAACTTCCCATTCCCATCCCTCCTTTCTATCTCCATTCCCCTTACTTTACTGGTATTCACTGCATTTATCTCTGTATATATTTTTTTCTTAACTTAGTGCTGTGTACATACACACAAAGGGGAAACCCACTGTGGTACATCCATACAGGCACTCAGCACACGCTGGTCGATGCCCGTCCACCATTCCTCTCCATCCCAGTCTTCCTTCATCCCCATCAATGCTGTTCCATCTGTTTCATGAGATTTCACCTTGTTTTGGTCTAGCTTTTGCATATGAGAGAAAACATCTAACCCTTAACTTCCTGCTCCTGACTTATTTCACTTAGTATGATGCTTTCTAGTTCATAATTTTTCAACAAATGCTGTAGTTTCATTCTTCTTTATGACTGAGTAAATCCCCACCGTGTCCATTGTTCTTTATCCATTCATCTGTTGATAGACACCTAGGCTGGTGCATAACTTGGCTCTTGCTTGGTTACGCTGCTATGAACACGGGTGTGGCCACAATACTCTAGTGTGCTAAGTTTAGTTTGTTGGAATAAATATTGAGAAGTGGGATAGGTTTTTTGAGGAATCTCCATACTGCCTTTCAGAGTGATTGTACTAATACGCAGTCCCACTAACAGCGTATGAGTGTGCCTTTTCCTGACATTTTCATCAGGATTTATTATTTGTGTGATTAACGACTGCCATTCTGGCCAGAGTGAAATGATATCGAAAAGCAGTTTTGATTTGCATTTCCATGGTCACAGAGATGTTGAACATTTTTTCATAGATTTCTTGGTCAATTTTTTCCTTCCTTTGAGAAGTATCTGTTTATTTTTGTCCATTTATTAATTACGTTGCTGCTTTGGTGTTTTATATATATTGCTTTGGTGTTTTATATTTTGTGTATTAATCCCCTGTCAGGGAAGCAGTTGGCAAAAATATTTCCCATTTTGTAGGTCTTCTCCTCAAGCTCATGCTTCCTTTTCTGTGCTTTATAATTAGATGACATTGCACTTATTGATTCTGAGTTTTAAGTCTTTTGTTTTAGAAATCATTTTAGGGAAGTTAATCCCTGTGTCAAAATGTTGAAGTTTTGAACCTGTACTTTCTTATAGCAGTTACGAAGTTTCTGGTTTACTTCTTAAGTCTTTGATCCACTTTGAGTTGACTCTTACAAGACGAGAGATAAGGATCTAGTTTCATTGCTTTACATTAAGGATAACCAGTTTTCCCAGCACCACTTGTTAAAAAGAATATCTTTTCTCTAATGCATGTTTTGGGCACCTTTGTTGAAAATCAGTTTACTTTATCTATGTAGATTTGTCTCTTTCTTTTATGGTATTCCTTTGGTCTTCATTTCAATTACATGCCAGTAGCATGTGGTTTTTGTTACTGTAGCTCTGAGGTATAATTTGGGATCCTATATTGTGATATTTTCAGCATCCCTCTTAATTGCTTATAATTGTTTTGGATATTCTGGTTCTCTTATTCTTCCAAATAAAATTTATATGACTTTTTCTTGTTCTGTGCCGTATCATTGGTATTTTGATGATGTTTACATTGAAACTATATGACTGTTTGGTAATATGAACATTAATTTTGCCTATTCAAGAACATTTTCCTGTCTTCTTTTAAGTTCTTCAGTTTTTTCCTTCGGTATGTTTCATATTTATCACTGTAGGTGTCTTCACATCCTTAGTGAGATTTATCCCCTTGTTTTTTTATTTTTTTTTTCCATTTTTTGAGGTTTTTGTGAATAGAATCATTTTCCTGAGTTCTTTCTCAACATATTCATGATTCGAGTATAGGAAAACAATTGATTTATGTAGGTTGATGTGGTATCTTGCTATGTTGCTGAATTTGTTTATCAGTTCGGAAGTCTTCTGGTAGTGTGGGATCACAACATCAACAAAAAGGGAGTTTGACTTACTTTTCCTATTTGCATTCCTTTAATTTCCTTCTCTTGCTTAATTGCTCTGGCTAGAGATTCAAGAAATATATTGAATAGGCATGTGAGAGTGAACATCTTTGTCTTGTTCCCAATTTTAGAGGAGATGAATATATTCTCCATTCAGTATGGTGTTGGCCTTGTTCTGTCACATATAGCTTTCACAATGCTTAGGTAAGCTAGGTAGTGTATAATTTCTCTCTGGCTGTTTTAAATCATTCAAAATTTAATTATGATAAATCTTGAAATCAATATTTTGGGGTGTTTTAAGTTTTGGGTTTGCTCAGCTTCTTGAATATGTAGATTTTCTTTACCAAATATGGGAAGATTACATCCATTATTTATTCCAAATTGTTCTAGCCTCAGTGTTTTTTCTCCATTATTTCTAGAATATTAACATTGTCTATTATTTTCCTTGAGAATTTTTTGTTTGGATATTATTTTATCTCTGTATGTTTAATTGGATGCATTATAATTTTCTGTCCTCAGATTAACTGATTTTATCCTTTCTGTTCTTTTACTTACTAAGTCTATTCAATGATATTTTTATTTGTTATTTTTGTTTTCTTGTTCTATAATTTCATTTGATTTTTATAATTGTTACTTTGATGAGAATTTAAATAATCTTAAATTCATTAATAGTGCCTTTATATGAACGTTACTTTGAATTCTTTGTCAGATAGTTTGAAAAATTATTCGTCTTCATTTTGTCGTTAACAGATTTTTTTAATTAAGGTGAAATTTACTGTTATTGGTAAAATAGATGATTTTTAGTTCCAAAACATTTGTTTTATTATGATAAAAGCTTTGTGTTCTTGTTTACATTGCATTTCAATAGTTGGACACCTAGTTTAGGTTTTTCCATGTGTACATTGGCCTGTTTTTGTGGATGTGTCAATATACACCTCACAAATCACACCATAATGTGGCTCAATTGGCAGTACACTTTTAGTCCTTTCGGTTGACTTTGTTTATCGGGAGCTACTGGGGTCTCCACTCACCCAGGTTATTGCTGCCTAATGGGGAAATTGGTTCTTCTTGTGCCATATTTTAGGTGACCCTTGATGGAAGAGCCAAGAGGTATAATTCCCTTGTTGATGACTTCCAGATTCCTTTGTGTCCTTAGATGGAATGTGCATGTTCCAAACCATGTCAATGACTCTCTGGGATCAGGTCAGCTCTGTCAGATCTCTCCAGTTAGCTCTGTGTGCTGCCTCAATAGCATGTACTAGGAGGAAGGGAGACTTAAAATTCATGAAGAGGCAGAATATTTAAACTGACTGTTTACTCTCTTAGGATTCCCAAAGGAGGCCCCTTGGAAGAGTTGTTATGCTTTCCTGATGTTGTCAAGGGGACTTTTGCTTATTCCAGGGTGGTCCCGACTTTATTAGAAGGCCAACAAGAATGGACCTTCTTCTCTTGGGTCAGGAGATACAGAAGACTTGGGTTGCAGACCAGATCATGTTTTTATGATCTTTCATAATTTATTTATATTTGTCCCTTCTGCCAGTTCCAGGGTTTATTATTGTGCTTCCAGAAGGGAACAGATAAAAAGGTGTTTATATCTTCTTATCTGAACTAAATATCTTGCATTCATTTTGTACATTGGATTACATTATTTACTTGTGTAAAGAACTTATCAATCGATATTACTGGGAATATTTCTACCAATATATTTTATGTGTATCTTTTAAAATATAAATATCACTAATATATGATATTAAATGTAGTTTATTGGAAGTTTACATTAGACTGTGTGTCTGGAAAAACATAACCAGTAGAATATGTAGGGAAGACAGTAGTGAGAGAGAGAGAGAGAGAAAGAGACAGAGGAAAGATACTGATTTATGGGACTTGACATGCATGATAATGAGGCAAAGAAGTACGATGATGTGGGGTCTGTCAAGTTGAAGTATCAAAGAAACTGTGGTGTGATTTAATGTGAATTCAAAAATCTGGGCAAATGGAGTACTGATATCTGGGGGCAGGAGAAGGTGAAGGTCCCAATTGAAATGGAGATTTTACATTTTGATTGACTTTGGTCCCTTAATATAATGGATGATGCTGGCCCACATTGGTGAGGTAGGTCTACTGTACTCTGACATTGAATGAAAAATGCTAATGTCTTCTCTATCCACCCTCATATGAAAACAAAGAAACAGCATTTTACCACCTATCTGGGCTCCTTTAAGTCTGGCCAGAATAATCCATGAATTTGCCACCATGTAGTTAGTTATATGTAATGATGCAATGTTCTTTGTAGCATTAATTCAAATGAAATATAATTCAGTGGATTGCTATTTAGTCTTGATCATTTTGCTTTAATTTTGATCAAGATTTTATTCTTTTATGTAATAATCTGTTAATTTTCAGGGTGAATAAATATTGGAACTGGGGATATTTCTCCAGTTCTAGCATCTTGATACTCATATAAGTTATGGTAAATTTCATTTTCAAACTTAACATTTCCTTTTTAAGCAATTGATTCCCATGTGTGTGAAGATTTCTCTTCTCCTCAGATTGTGTCACTATGGAGTTTAATCTCTTTCAAATATTCATAAAAGCTATGTGTCAACTTATCCCTGCTCCTTCCTTATTTCCAAAATTCATTCTCAGACCTTGTCCCAATTCTACAGAGTACAGTACCAAGACCTTTCTTTTTTATTTGTTTTGCTATTTTTCCAAAGCCAAAATTGCGGGCAATAATATCGGTTTTCTAAACCTCTTAATGTTACATGTCACTTATTAAACTTTATATTTTCCTTTCTTAATACTAACAACACCCACAGAGAATTAGTTAGTGTTATAGGCATCTATGAAATTTATTCTAGAATCTCTCTGAGTAATAAATCATGTTTCTATTTTCTTACTAATGGGTCTAGATTACACTGGATTTCCCATAAAAAGATAAAATGTACATTTGATGATGAATTTAATGATCACATTGGAGTATTATAATTTTATGATTACTATGGAGTAACAAATAGTTGTTCTACATGTGATTCCAGAAAAATAGTGAAATGACTTAAAAAAATAGAAAACCTTAGCAGAGTATAGTCAGTTGTTAAAACTTATTTGCCAAATCTACTGCTTTTTTTGAAGTTAATAAAATGTTAATAACCAGTGAGTAGTTCACCCTTAGGATTTACCTGAGAAATTAATTGGAATGATTTTACTAAAACATAAAATCTGAGTCATAATCTGAACTGAGACTAGTCTGTCCAAGTTATATGCCTTATCTTTATAAGAAGATAGCAAAATGTGGGTATTCGGGTTGGAGAAATTGGAGATGTTTCTGAATAGTTGTGTAGATGACTTGTCCTCCTTTTAAAGTAGAAGTAATTTTTCTCTCATATCTGGTTCGCTTTTATGTAGGAATGTAAATGTCATTTCTTCACACTCTTGCATTCTTTTGCCTTGTGTTACTTCCAAGCCTCTATTCAGATGCCCATTGTCAAACCTTATGCAGATATTTAAGAAATACAATCATACTTTCCCTTTCACTTATGGGCCAGATTTCATTGATTCAATAGCACTATTTCTATAAATTTTGTGTAGAAAACTTATCATTTCCAGTCAAAACAGGGTTCTCCACAAAAACAGAATGAATAGAATATAGATAGTAAATAGATGGATAGATAGATCAATAAATTCAGAGAGATTTAGTATGGAAATAGGCTTACGTGATTATGAAGGTTGAGCAATTCCACCATCTGCTGTCTGTGAGCTTGAGGACCAAGAAAGTCAGTGGCAGAATTCAAAGCCAGCCTGAAGGCTGGAGAATCAGTGGAGCCAATGGTGTAAGTACTGAAGTCTCAAGAGCCAGGAGTTATGATGTGTGGGGAGAGTGTAGATGGCTGTCTCAGCTTTAGGAGAGAGAGCAAATTCTACCCATGATGCCTGCATTCATGTTCTCTGTGGTCTCTCAATGGTCAGGATTATGACTTCCGACATTGGGGAGGGTGATCTTCCTTACTGTGTCCACTGAGTCAGTGCTAATCTCTTCTGGAAATGCTCTCAGAGACACACTTAAAAATGACCAGCTATCTTTGTATCCATTAGACTAGTCAAATTGACACATAAATTTAGCCATTACACCAATTGACAAAAACAAAAAAATAAACCACATATTAACAGTTATTGGATCGTATGTGCCAAACAGAACTATATAAAATGTTCCTTAACATTCTTACAAAAAGTAGTCTGTTTTAGAACACCAAAAGATAAGTGGAGGATCAGTGAGAGCTGTGGAGGAGTGGGAAACATCTTGCTGAATTCCTCAGAGTATTGACTTGCTTCAGCTAGTGTAAATGAATAAGTAAATCTATTTACTTTCCTCCTACTTCTGTCACATTTCTTGTGAGAATTTGATTCACATTTGGAGTTTGAAATGAAAGAGAAAAATAGAACACTGTTTGGCTTCTGCTGTGTCAGATAATTACTTTCAGAATTCTGTAACCAAAAGCCAATTGGGATTGGAATTGTGTTTTTGTTCCTGTGAAACAGAAATTCTGTCATGTGCAACTACAGTGTTTGACTGATACCGCTGGAAGTTACCTTTCCACTTAGTGAGCATGAGTGACGAGCTTATCCAGTTATAAGTGGTGGGAAAACTGTTAAAGAGAGGATAATTCCAGAAAGTTAGCATGTCCTCTCATAATGTAAATAAACATTGTGTATCTAACAGATTCATTATTTTGAATATAAAGAACACGACATTTCAAGATTTATTAAAAGAAAAGTATTTTTAAAATATAATAGTATGTATTGAACACATTAGTGCATGTATGTGTAGATATTTGGAAGTGTAGTGATGTTACCAGGCTCCCTGGAATGCACACATCTTGAATCAGGGTCTGGTGAGAACCCGTTCCATGTTCTGTGCCCAGGATTTTGCACACATGAACATCCTGCAACATAAAATACCATTTTCATTTTTGAATGGACCAACTAGCTTTTTAGACATGCTCTACCCAGTGATGATTTATAAATTTATATTTGTTATCCAAAACTTCTTTCTGAGCTTCAGGGTCTTACATGAAATAGAAACTTACTATGCACACTTGAAGGCATTGCTTCATCTCAAGGTTACCTGTGCTAAAGTGGACTCTCTAAGTCTCTCTTGCAACATTGACTCAAACCTCCTCTTTTCAGTAATTATACTGCCACCCACCCAGATGTTTAAGCAACACATCTGAGAATTATCTCCCTGTCTTCTTCACACTCTCCTCACCCTTATACCCAGGATGTTAGTGAGTCTTGTTAGCAACTCACCTCAAATGTATCTCACATTTGTCTGGTACTGCTTTTTTCCAGCTTTCCACATTCCATTTCTTCTTCCTCTTTTACCTGAAATATTGCAATAGCTTCTGAATTGAGATTCTGTACTCCCCTTTTGCATCCTTTCAACTGCTTCATCCAGCTTCCAGATTTATGCTTTTTAAACAGACACCTGATTGCATCACTAGGGGTTACGGTATTTGATGACTTCCAGTGCATTAAGATTCAATTCTGAATCCTCATGGCAGACTAAAAGCAGTATGATCAGCTCCTCCTGCCACCTTTTTCAGTTTCATGTTCTCTTTATTTCCTCTTATAGAAATGTCTATTGTTCCTTTGTAGAACTTAGGAAACTGAAACGTGTTAATTATCTTTGTATTGACAGCTTGATTCATCACTAGGCACAACATAGCTTCTGTTCACTACTGATAGGATAGTCAGCACAGTCAAAGGCTGGCACATAGTAGATGATCTAAAATTATCAAAGGAAGGTCCCAAAGTTTACACAACATGTAGCCAAGGAAAAATCAGAATTGAAAGAGACCTGATTTCCATTATTGGCATTTTACATTGAGTATAAAAAGTTTAAGAAGCAGTGGGTCACTCCTATAATTCCAACTCCAGAGGCTGAGGCAGGATGACTGCAAGTTCAAAGCCACCCTTAGCAATTTAATGAGACCCTGTCTCAATGCTTCAATCAGCCCAGTCATACTCTCAGTTCCGTGGAGGGGAGAAGGGGGATTAGAAAAATAAAGACACAGGAACACAGGTGTTGAAGATTAAGCTGGGATCAGGTGGAGCTCTGCTCTGATGGAGATGCAGCTTTAGAGTTACACCAGCAATCTTTATTTATATACATCTCATTATCAGGTTAAAGACTATGCAAGCATTAGTCTTTGTATTCAGGAAAGTTATAGAAACTAGGGCGTGTAGCTTTTCTGCAGTTGCAATCTACAGTTGCAAAGTGCAACTTTATTTTTGTGTGGCTCTCAAGAAAATCCATTGTTAAAAGTTCCTGTAAAGTGGGCAGAAATTGGAGAAATGGAGTTGGTGAAACATTGTGGTTGTCTAGCATAAGAATTCCTTCCTTCCCAGGAACTGTGTGCCTGAGATCAAGGTCAGAGCTGGTAGGACTCTTACACAGAGCCTTCTCATGTAGGGCATAGCCACAGCAGCTAAGCATCCTGTGCACAGAAACATTCCCAGGCACCAGGCATGCCACAGCCATGAACTCATCAGAAACCACCAATCTCAGTCACTGCTCTCCCTTTGTCCATCACTCTCCACACACACACACACACACACACACACACACACACACATACACAAATTAAAAGGACTAAAAAAGTAGCTCAGTCATAAAGCACCCCTGAATTTAATCTTCAGTACAAAAAAAAAAAAAAAAAGATTAAATTTTTGAAAAAATACAGAGGCTTAGAAAAGAGTGAAAAGAAGTTTCAATGGATAGCAGGGGTGTTTTGAACATATGGTCAACCCATTAAAAACTTTGACCTATAATGAAAATCAAAATAAGTGCAATGAGCCTGGGTGGTGTGGAAATTTATATATGTGGGCATACTGTGGTCATGTATGCACACACACATACACAAACATACACATATGTAGGTAAAGAATTGCATATATTATGCATGTTTATTATGTAAAATCCACAACTATATATATATATATATATATATATATACGTATATATATAGATCACCTGTAATATTACTTACAATTATATGCAATTACTTAAAATTAATCCATAGTAATCACTTTCTATTTCTGCTAACATTGCTAATTTGAACTTCTATAAATAGAACTATCTAAAGTTCTTTAGATAGAATTATGAGACTAATGCTGTAATGGAAAACACTAATTCTAAAAGAGTAAGTTCAGCAATTAAAAATATGGAAAAAGTCATCAATTATTTGTCTTTTTCTGTAATTTTCACATATATTCATGTTGTTTCCCCTCTTGATTATTTATCAATTAAGGATTTTTTTAGCTTTCATAATTTTCCTGTCATCAAAATGATACTACACATAGTTCTTGTTATGCTTTGTCTATTAAAAGTAGCCACAATTTTTTTTTACTTTATTTTTCTCCCCTTCGGAATTCTGCTTTCTACTTAATAAAATCCTAAGTAATACATATAAAATTTTACTTTTATTAATAACCACTGCAATTATTGCATCTCAAAATTTGTTAAGTATCAATTACATGTTGAGACATGAAGAACTTCATATGCATTAACTCATATTCACCAACCTGAAGCACTTTGAGGGAAGAAGTACTTATTTTTTCTTTAAAAAAAATAACTGAAATCTAGTCAGGATAAACAATTTGCTCAAAGTTTTAAAACTTGCAAATGCAAACCCTGTAAGATAAATGTCTTATAAGAGCAGTCGCCCTCTGACAATTAGTGAGGTAAGAATATTCATTTTCTATTTGAAGCAGTCTGAACTGTTCCAGTTCATGATTGATGTCACTCAGAAGACAGAGAAGGAGAGATGGTTCATGCACTGAAGGTATAGGTGACCATTAACCTAAATGTAAGCCTTCTGACCATGAATCCAAAGCTATTGACACTCCTACAGCTAGTCTCTACAACTAGCTAAGCAGGCAGAAAGCAGAAAAAATAATAGTTAAGGAAAACAGGAGGGACAAATCATGGTGAGTACTCAGTTACAAATACATTATTTAATTCAATTCAGAAGAGTTCAAACTTTAAGTCATTCTTCTTAGTGCCAGTTGCATGTTGGAATGCATAAGGAATGATTTCCCCATTTACTCCAAAAAATGGCCTTGAATATTCTGATTGTAGAAAATTGTGTCTAGCTGACTTCTCTGTCACTTGAGTTCTAGTCTTCAATAAATCAGTGATTGTGCAGTAACACACATCAGGGATGAAGCCCATTTTAATAAAGGAAATGTGACAGGAGATGGATCTCATAAGGGACATGTTAAGAACATGACTGAATAGATATGAATTATGGAAAACTAACAGCATCCACTTTATAGTTGAAAAAGGTGGAACTAGCCCTAGAATTAAATTGTTTTTAAAACCACCCATTCCATTAATAAGATGCATTTATTAAAATTCATTCCTCATTAAAAGCTTAAAATGAAGACTTTTCTTCATTGGGAATCTAATGATATAATGAACTAACTGACACAAATTTCAACAAATCTTTTGCAAGAAAGAATTTTCCCTTATTGTCTCAAGTTGTCTTCATTATTTCCATCTTGAAAAGACAGTCTATGTGTCTCCAAAGTCACCAAATTCAAGCCTCAACTGCAGTTGCTTGGTTACCAGTTCTCAGCACCCTGAGAATAGCATAGAATATTTGAGGATATGAAAATAACAAAGAGGTCCAAATTTTCCACTACTTGCTCTATGCTCTATTAAAAGAAAAACACTAAGCAGAGTCCCATAGGTTTTTCCATTGGCATTAATTAATTCTAGGCAATAAATCACAAAATCTCATGAATAAGAGACAAAAGTGAGACTGCCTCTAAAAACTGTTATATACTTATAGATGTTTTATCCAACAAAATCAATATTATTTATCTGAAATACTCGTGAAACATTTAGCTGTTGTACACTTGCTTGACTACAAGTTAGTATTATATATTCAAACTTCTATTGGAGGTGTCTTCAAATCTTTTCTTTTTTTAAATTGTATTCTGCCTTAGATTTTGTTTGCTGCTTCACTTTTTTCTCTATTTTTTTTCTCTTTCACTTCTCACTTAATTGTTTTTATTTTGTTTTGTTTGTTTAGTTATTTGTGGCATGTGACAGACCTTCATCCTTCCTACTTTGGTGCTTGGTCTCGGATCCATGCTTGGCTGGAAACATTTTACTTCATCTCAGTTCTCTCAGCTTTATTTTGTTCTTGAAGGCATTCTCATCATGCAATGGTGGCATCCTTCAATCATAGAGGAAAAAGCATTTAAATACTACTAACAAGAAAAGCAGAAAATTTATTGTTGAAGTGCAGAATACTGAGAAAATACAAATGAGGGCTAACGTATCTTATCACAGAATTAAGGTATTTTTAATTATTAAATGTTAAAAATGATTTCAGATATGCAAAATTAATGATAATAATATTTCTCTATGGAATACATTGTTTGGTTTATGCCTATAATAAAATTATAATAAAAATAAAAACTTTTTAAATAAAAAATAATAAAATAAATATAATAAAAATAAAATAGAATAAAATATAATTAAAATAAAATATAATAAAAATAAATAAAATTAAAAATTAAAAAATAATAAAAATAAACTTTTTAAGTAAATTTTTATTTTTCTTAGTGGCAATTACTTTTTAGTGACCAATAACTCTACATATGATTATAGATCATATTTTCATTTTTCAAAAAGGCTGTTCTAGGTGTGACTATAGGTTCCTGCATGAAATAATGACCTGTACAAAATGGTTAAACTTCCACCATTTCGCAAGTAAAATTATTGAGAGCTCACAGAAACAAGTTGCTCTATGCAGTATTCTGATATTTTCCAATGTTCTCCATTGGTAATTATTTAAATCAAAAGTAATAATAGTCAAACACATGCAGAATTCCTGACAACTAGAATTATAACACATCTTGCATGAAAACATTCATTCATTAAACAAACAACTTTTAGAAGCATTGCAATATACTGTCCTAATTTGGTATGTGCTGAAACAAAAGGACTCTTCTCCCCAGCAGGTCAGCCCATGGTGGAAAATCTCAGACTGGTGAAATAATTGTGTGCCAGAGGTAGCTAGCTGTCCACAAAGATCCCCTTCCATAAAGGTACCTCATCAGAGCTTGCTTTTAGCAGTCCTACTTCTAGAATATATTGTTTATTTCTAAATGAAATACAAATAGATGAAATTCTTGCTCCTTCCACAGGACACCTTGTCCTTTCTTAATGCTTTTTTTTTGGCCTGTGGATTTCATAGGATCCAGCAGAGTCCCTGAGGCTCCAGGGAGCAGCAAAAAGAGTGGAAAGAAGCCTACTGCACTGCTGCACAAAAGCAGGACTGAAAGAGCAGGAAGTGCAGATCTCTCCTGGTAACCCCCTGGGATGCACTTTAACTAGTACAAGGTCAAATGAGAAAGGGATGGTTAAGGAACATGTTAGGTGTCTGTGTGGAGTAGTGTCAGGACAGGGAAGTGTTAGGGTTCAAATATATGGTATCAGGGACACCGAAGATGTCCATCGATGGACGTCTATTCTATTTAGTTTTATTTTGTACAATAAAGAAGCTTGTTAGAAGATTTAAGTAAATATCCTCTGGGGCTCCTTTACTCATATTCCCAATATAAGTAAACCCCAAATCTCATTAACAAACCAGGCAATAATACTTTTACTCTTTAAAATGTAGGTGGAGCGGTTACCCATTTTCTCTAAAATGAAACACAAAATAAACTAACATATTAATTATCATTCTGGAAGTTAAAGGAAGCACTTAGAGCATGTGAATAGTCTGACACATTGACATTTTTGTGCAAATGTTCACATAGCAGGGCTTCTTAATTTACAAATAATTGAAGGCTTTTAAGTTATTTTTTATCATTCTCTGTTGACATTTCTTTATGATTTCTTTTACTTAATCTGTGTAGTTTATTACCTTCTTTGGAGGCATACTATGAGAGAACACTGGGACTTAAAGTTTTTAAAAAATAATTTTTGTTGTAACTTTGTGAAAAAAAAATATTGTTTTCCTTCTTTGGGTTGTACATGTTTCCATTATTCCTTTGTTGTATTTCCTCATAGTTCTGAGAGAGAGCAGTACTCTATTCATAAATGTGTCAAATGCCTATCAAATGTTTCATTGTATTTGCACTACTTTTGAAATCAAAAGTTAGAAATCGAATATTCATTATAGCTGAATGTAAATGTGAGATCCAGATTAGTTGTGGCATGTTATGATTTATATAAACATGTTATAAAGCAATATACATACACATTATAGGAACTCTGAAAATTCAGAAAAATTTGAGTTTTTAAATTTCCTTTTTCTATCATTTTCAAAAGCATTTTCTGTTAACATTTTTCCATGCCATTGTAAAGGTTTTTCTGTGCCTAAATATGTATTTATGTTGAAAACGTTTGTTGTTCCCCACATTATTTCTACTCTGTTTTTGCTTTTGATAACTTAAATGACAAGTGTCATATTAATGAACACACTAAAATAGCATTTACTGTAATTAGCTCACATTCCATTTTCAGGTATGCCAACAGTTCTTTGTTCTAACGATTCATTATTATACAACTACTACAAAGAACCTGATGGTATACCCAACTTTGCCAGCCATCTTTGGTTTATTCATCAGTTGATATAACATTTCCTATAGGAAAATAATCCTATTTTTACCTGAGTAGATGGCAGTGGTTTTAAGAGTGAAAGTTCTGGAGTTCTATCTCCCACGTGGGAAATGACTAATAGCTTCATGACTTTGAAAAAGTCTAGATTCCATACTTAGGTGATTGAAGCAGAAAGATCATTTGTTTGAGGCCAGCCTGAACAGTTTAGCAATACTGTGTATCAAAATCAAAGTAAAATGGGCTGAGAATATAATTCAGTGCTTGCATACCATGTGAGAGGCCCTGGGATCAAAACCTAATAGTGCAAAAAAGAAGAAAAAAGTCAATTCAAAACACATGAATACAATCTTTAAATATCCTCTATTTTGGTTGTGTATGAATTCTATAATCCAAGACAATAACATTTATACATTTACAAATATTTCTTTATTAGACATTATAGGTCAGAGTATTTATTCCACAAAGTGTCATCTTTATTTAACCCATTTTCCCAAAGTTACTGCAGACAAGAATTGTTTTCTTTACCCCTTATTTAACATCTATTTAATGCCACTTTATTTGTAACTCCAAGCTTAATAAATGAGCTTTAGCAATTGCTGTGACATAAAACATTTTCAGTTGCCATTATATATTAACTTATGTTTTAGATTAAATACTAAATCTCAATGAACTCAAAATGCCCATGGACTATAATCTACGTCAAAAAATCTTTGAAATTCTACTGTACAGTTTTGTATATATGCTTAGGCATTTGTGACTTCTCTGGTCAGATCATTTTTAGATGAATTCTTGTCTTATAGAACATGGGAATCTATCACTTTTCCTCACATTTCTAGGTTGTTATCTATTCTAGAAGTTTTGCACATGCTATACCCTGTTTGATTTTTGTATTATTTTTGTGATATTTTAATCTATATAAAATATGATTTAGTCATTTTAATAACATAATACTGGTCAAAAATTTGGCCAATGTTATGAAAATATCATAAAATTAAGTGTATTACATGAATTATTAAATCAAGAAGTAAATGTACACTTTGAGTACAAAACTCAGAAATAAAACACACTTATTCAAAGCCAACATGAATTATATAATATCTGCCCATGGGAATTTTGCATATGAAGGTTACAGGAGTGATCATGAAAAATGTAGATACTCAAAGAAGAGCATCTCAATGTTAGCATATAAATAATTTTTAAAAATTTAGAGTATGCATATTCATATTCTAAATTTTTAAATTTAGAATCAGTGTTCATATTCATCACTGATTGATCATTTCAATGTGAAATTCCTCTAGGAATGATTTTCTTGTCTTGAATGATTTAAGGAGGATTTTATTATTAGTTCTCAATGTCATGATATTATATTAATACACGTGGTAATCATGACGCATGGGCATAATATTACACACTTCATAGCAGTAGTCCTGGCAAATAAGACAAACTATTTCTAACAGTATGTAGAGAAGGGTAGAGGGTTTGAAAATTCCCATTAAAAAAAGTTAAATTTAATCCCCTGTGTGAAAAAGTAAGAATTGAGATCTTTTGGTACCAGGAGTTGATTGGGTGGTGAGCTTTCTGCCCTCATGAAAGTAATAATCCACTAATGGGTCAGTAAAGAAATACTACAGAGCCTGCTGTATTCAGTTAAAGCAACAAAAACTACTGCTACATAATACATAACTTTGTGTCTGAGATATGGTGACTAAGCTTTCCCTCACCGAAGTAAGCTTTTGCTTTATTACCCAGGAAATTTGACTGGAACTGGCATTAACTTTGTATGAGCAAGCATGAGTATGCTTAGATTACTATAAGACTCAGTTATTTTTAAAGTTAGTCATGACTTTCTTTTTACCCTGATTGTTTGAAAGTAGAGAACATGTAATACATTAAAATGGAAATATGTGAGTTTTATGAATGTTAAATTATGGCTCTCATCCTTTTATTCCGTCTGATCCATTCTTGCCAATTCTTAGCTTTCTGCAGAACCCATTTCAGAAAGGTTAAGATACTTCTTATCTAAATGCACCTTATTAGTAAATGCTGGGATTGGGATGTGAACAGAGGCCTATCACACTTTCAATTTCATGTTCTTTCCACTGCTACATCTCGTCTTCTTGTTACATAGCAGATTAATTTCTAATTGTGACATGTGTGCTTATAAAAGTTTCTTCAGGATTTGTTCCTGTTAATTAGGCAGAAACAAAGTTAGTGCATCTTGGAGCAGCAAAGAACGTTTATTCAAATACATTTTACATCTGTGAACCAGATGTTATATTCAAAAGTCTCAGACAACACAAAATACTAAACTATTCCTAAGGGTAGAGAAGCATTTGGTGAAATTAAATATTTTATATCAACAAATATTGAGACATTATATTTGTTCATAGGCCACAGAAAGTAAACATTTATTCTTCTTAAGCTTCCCTGATACACTGACTAAAGTTTGAAGACACAGGGACATTTAAGCTGCCTTTTTCATCATAAGTTTCATTAGAAGTAGAAGAAACATTTTGTGTCATTAGGAAGGGAGCTTGGCCTGGCACATAGAAATGAAGAATTGCTGTCATCCTCATTTTACAGAGGAAGAAATAGTCATGAGGAGGATAATCAACTAATTCTACTTCACAAGATGTGAGTGATCTCATGTAAATGCAGAGAATTTGCTCTCAGAGTTGGGTTTTCTCAGTCCTCTCTCTGCAATGTGTCCTGCTATAGAGCAATGTATCCTTTAGGGCAGTGATTGTATTAAAGAAATTTAAATTACCATTTATCTACATCAGAAAATACACACAACACAATACATGAAAGTTCATTTTGTCTTAATTTCCCTCCAAGGAAATGTGTACTATGTTGTTTTTTATTTTTTTCTTTTTGTTTTCTTTTATTGCAATAATGTGTCCCATGCCAAAAGACTATTAAGTCAGGATATATATTTTTTCTTTACAGGAAATAATTATCTAATTTTAAAGTTAAAGTAGATTTACTAAACAGTAGAAATATTATATCTATGTATGTTAACAAAGGATGTCTTAGACAAAGCAAAGAAGTGCAGACAGCTTCTATAAGTTTCACGTGTGAAAAATGTAACTGAGCCCTTCGATTTTGATCTTTAAAAAGGGGACCACCACCATTCTTTCCTTCTTTGCTCTATTGCATTTTCCATTTTCACCTGCAATTCTCTCTGGATTTTCTATTTTGAGTGTTTAACACTATGCTAGAAATTCTAATGTTGAGAAAGAAAAAGATGTGAAGACACCAAATCACTTAAATCTTCTGCACTTGGTAAAGTAATTTAAAGAGGTGTCAATAAAACATACTTTTATTTAACACGAAGCCCCAACTAGTTCAAACACCTTTCTCCATCTTTTAGATACTTAAATAGTGCCTGATTTCAGTTTTCCAATATTTTCTGTACAATGGTTAATTGTAGCTGTTTTTGCAATAGTATGTAAATATTAAATGTTTTTCTCTGTGACTTTATTTTACATAGGGATTGAAAGAAATCAAGATCCTGGTTTTGTTTTTTGTTTTTTGTTTTTTGTTTTTTTTCCAGTGGTGGGGATTGATTGTGAGTATTAGGTATATCCCTACACAGAGCTATATCTTCAGCCCCAGGATAACAAATGTTTATGATTTTTTTTATTTAATTTTTTTGCTTCATGGAAATGTCTGTATTTTCTATATGCAAATAAAAAGCACATATTGTGGTTTTTGAACTATGCTCCAATTAAATTGGACCAAAAAAATGTTGAGAGTCAAGTAAAGAAAATCCTATTTGGAACTTTAAATTGATTGTAGAAATATATCAAGACTCATACTTATTAGATTCATTAGACTATTATATTTATTTCTGACTTTTTCTTGCCACTGTGTGCATTTTAAATCTTTAGTTTTTCCTTTATATTTTATATTTCCTTATATTTTTATATAATGAGTCAAAATACTCATTGGTCATGATTTGATATCATCAGCATCGTTTTTTACGAAGAAGTAAAAGTTACTTTAAGTGAGCTATAACAGTTCCCAGGACCAAACTTGTTCAAAGTCAGTAGGATGTAACTTCACAGTAATTCTAACTCATGTTTTAATTTAGGAAACTTCTGAAAATCTAAAGATTGTGATCCTATAAAGAGTCAAAGAAAAGATAAATTATGAGAATTATAAAAGAAAATATATTTTTTCTCCAGTGAATTTAAAGCTAGTGATGGAAAATCATTTCACTCTCAAGGAAGTTATTAAGAATGAAATGGAAAAAAAAAATGTCAGCATGAACCAGGCTGTGATATTCTGCTGCTCAGTAGATTAGACAACCCCGTAAAACACCTAGAAGCTGAGTAAAAGATTTCAAGATTTTTTAAAAATTTCATTATTCTTAAAACAAAGCACATAAATTTAAATATGCTCAAAAATCATGTAGAAGAGAGAGTAACAGCAGAATGTAAGACATTGGTAAAAGCAAAGTATTAAAGCTATCAATGTGTAAAAATATTGAACTCTGATTTCAAGGAATGAGAAAATTGCATCAAAAATATTGCTACACTTAATAAGGAAATACATACTGTAATAGTATTAGACTTTCAAGATCTTTCTAACTGTAACTATGTTCAGGTAAATAATCCATACTTCCTTTAATTGTGAACATGGAGGTGGTATATGAAGACATAATCTTAATTGATGCTTAAAAATACAGTGACTTAGGGGCAAGTATGAAGTAGGTTACTGTTATTTTTTCCCTTTTTTTTTTTTTGATGCAGCAAGAATTTGCAGTCTATTGCTCTCCTCAGCTCATTCATCTTCGTACTTTGATAATTATGCACCAATAGTTTCAGCTCATTATCCTTGACTGATACATCCCTTGTTCTGGGCAATACTTACTTGTTGTTGGAAACAGAAGATTTAGAGGGAATCTTACATGTTGTGATTAAGGTAATGATGAAGACACAGAAACCTAACTCTCTGGTCTAATGGAAACATCGATTGCCCAGTGTCCAAAGTCCTCTGTGAAATATCACTGTGAAGGATAAGCAGATACTGTCCAATTCTAGAAAGGCTCATTAAAATTATTTTTTAAATTCGCACCAGAAAAGATATTAACAGATCTTCCCTACATCTTTGTTAAGAATGCCTAGCTTAGCATTATATATAAGTCAAAAAATTGCCATTATTATATGGAAGTGTCTCAGCATGGACATGTTGTGCATTCAGAAATGGAATACATTTGGTTAGTCTGTATATTAGTGTGGGGCAAAATGTACTTGAGTTTTGTAATAACACAAAGTGTTCAATTCTAATAGGTATTACTGGAAATATGACCAGTAGCATGGACTATAATATATGCTTGTCTGTTGTGCATTTTACTAATACAAACATCCCCTTATACGTGAACTAGCTAAGAAACTGTGCGATAGCACTCTTCTTGGCTGTGTGTAACCATGGTCCAATTGTAGCCAGCTGGACGTCGGTACAAGTAAATGGTGTAGTTTTGTGCAAGTCCTCTAGAATGGAACAGTGATGCCTGCCATCTACTTTGTTTTTCTTTCCTCCTTGGCTAGAACCTGGCAAAAGAAGAAATGAATGTCTTAGACCCAATATATAAAGCCATGAATTAAGGATGGCAGATTTTCCTTGCTTACAATTTATTGCTCACTTCTGGACTTTAATGAGGGAATAGATTGAGCTTCTATTATATTTTATCACATATTTGTTACAGTAATTTATTATTCACTAATGACAATGACATTAGTATTTTTTGTTTGTACATGCAGTGCTGGGAATTGAACCCAAAGCCTTGTGTATGCTATACAAACCCTCTTCCAAAGAGCTACATACCAAGCTCAAGTCAAAATCTTAAAGCAAACTTCTTAATCTCTCTGATATTGTATTTTCTCATTAAAAAAGAGGTAAAAACAAATTTGCAGTATTTCTGTGATAATAAATGAAATAGACTATGGCATTATTTGACATCTTTTGGTAATAATTTATAAAAGTTAAGATCACAGATTTTGCTATTATGGAACTCTTAATATATGTCTCTCTCAGCTATTAATTTATTATCTTATCCTGATAGTATTATTTAACTTTTCAAGCCTCTGCTCCCACTCTATTTTGTAGTATCTACATTGTGATATTAATATGAATGTTAACTTATCCCTATGCATATTATTAAATGTGTTGCAAAATATGGATTTTAAATTTTAATTTTATTCCTATCCACAAGGAGAAATATTCTGTATGTGCACAGACATAACAGAGAAAGATAATTTTGAATATGCTTCCTGTCCAGTAGAAGTTGGTCTCAATTTTAGTCAAATACGGAGGTGTCTTTGCAAAACATAAGTATAAAAGGAAAGAGCTGAAGAGTTAGACTAAGTTTTCGCTCACACTTTTGGCCAGAAATGACATGTCAGAAACATGGGACTTTTGGGACCTCCATTCCAAATCACTTTTCAGTTTGATTTTGCACATTCATGTAAGTCCATATCTTGTTTTGAAAGTTTTTATGAATCTTACTTTAAGGTTTGCATATAGACAAACAGGAAATTATTCATGCATACTTTCATGTAGATGTACTTATGAGCAGCAATGAAATCTAAAATTTGGTAGTTAACTCAAACATAGTCATGTAGTAGTATGAAGGTCTGTAAGTAGAATTATCATCTGTGAACTAGATTTTTTCCCTATGTGTTACCTCCAAGCTCAGAACAGAGATGAGAACAAAGTAGACATATAGTAATACCTTTTGAATGAATGAGAGAATAAACGAATAGACAAATAAACAGACACATAATTGAATGATTAAGTACACAGTTAAGTAATCGACAGAATGGACAAATGATGACTGCTTAAATGCTTGACTGAATGAGTGAATTGTGAAGGTACTGGTCTTGCAGTTTCTTTTGAATTTGAGGGGACCTGACTTCATAGTCACCAATTGTTTCATTTTTCCCTAAGATCTAATCAATATATAATAGCCTGTACACATGGAAATGTATCGTGAAATAAGATTTGCCATATGTACATACAATCAAGACCAAGATTTCCTTTGACTTTAAAGTTTCTCCATGGTCCTTCATAATCCTTTCCATCTGCTTCCCCAGACCTATTCCCAGGAGATCTTTTTTTTTTTTTTTGCTTCTTTCCACTCATTTCTAATGCTTTGTGTAAATGGAATCCTGCCCTACATACTCTATTTTGCCAGGCTTCTTTCAGAAGAATGGTTATTTTAGAATTTATCAATGTTGTAACATGGAGAACTTTATACTAATAGTTTTTGTATGTCCCTCTGTTTTTGGCTGGCCATTGTGTCACAGTACGTATAGAGTCATGTGCGTTTATCCATTTATCCATTGATGAACAAGATGGTGGCTATTTTGTGATTTATTGTATATCAGATAATCTTCTACAAACATTTGTGCCCAAGTCTTTACATAGACACACATTTTTCATTCTCTCAGGAAGGGAGTCACCCCTGAATCATGTAGTAGATCTTGTCTATCTTTCTAAGAAAAAGGAAAACTGTATTAAAAAGGATATGACATTTACATTCTCACCAGATTTGTATGTGAATCTCAGTGTTTTTCACATACTTACTGCTACTTGACATAGCATAATTATGAAACGGTTGATAATGGTGTCTTGTGTTGGATTTAATTTGAATTTCCCCAATGACTATTAATGTTGAATATGTTTCTAGTGCTTATATTTCACTTCAAATAAATTGATTGGTCAAATTTTTTACTCATTGCTTTAGTTAACTTTCCATTGCAGTGACCAACATACCTGACAAGAACAACTTAGAGAAGGAAATGCTTATTTGGGACTCAAGGTTTCAGTGGTTCAGTGCATAGTAGGTATACTCTATCGCTTTGAGTCTGAGGAGGTAGAACATCATGACAGATGGACTATAGTAGGAAATCCGCTCAACTCACGGCAGCTGGGAAGGGGAGAGAGAGATGAGTGAAGTAGAGATGTACTCCAAAAGCACACTCCCAGTGACCTACTCCTTCAGTCATACCCTAATTGCCTATAGTTACCACCCAGTAGTCTAGCCAACTGATCAATCTATTAAATGGATTAATCCACTGATGAGGTTATAGGTCTTATAATTACTCCGGTGTTGAACAAATCTGCAATGCTTCACACATGAGTTTTTCAGGGGACATTATAGATCCAAACCATAACACACATTTATATTCTAAGATTATTTTCACATTTCCAAATCTGTTACATAAGCTGGGGGAAAGACCTGCATGTCACATAGGTCTTGCACATAGGTTTACAAAAGCAAGTTACTCACTTTTTCTGACTTCTTCACTTCCTCACCCCTCTCTTCTCCTCTAGCATTGGTGACCACTATTCTACTTTCAAATCATACAACATCTTTCTTTCATATTACAAATGTATTACTTATCTTTCTGTGCTTGGTTTGTTTCATTTAACATAATAATCTCTATTTCTATGCATTTTGTTCCTGTGGTTATTAATTTTATTGATATAATATTGTTTGCATTATTCCCTTAATGTCTTTTTTTAATTAAAAAATTTTAAAGATGTTCTCTTTCTTATTGTAAATATTGATAATTTGTGTCTCTTGCTTCAATTTGGTACGGCTGAATTTCTATTAGTTTCAGTGTTTTTAATTATTTTGTCAAAGAAACCTCACAAAAGGGGCTTGGGTTTTGAAAAAAATTTCAAATATAAAACTGTCTTACTTTGAAAATATAAGAGAAACTAAATATTAGTCTCCATGACAACTAAAAGCTCTATTTATTATTCACTTGACAATTCTCCATCTAATTCTTCTTTAATATAGAAAAATGAAAATTTCATCTCAGTATTAATTCATTCTATTACACCTGCAAGCATACCAACAATTAGAAGGACCTAATTGCCTACTAAAAACAATGCCTGACTTTTCACTTTAAGTGTTATAGAAAAGTGTGACCAAAATTATCTCAGGAGAAACTTACTTTCATTGATTTTCTCAATCTATTCGACATTTTTACATGGCAATCTAGTAGAAGTCTATGTAGAGTAGCTAAAGAGTCCAAATAGTTTTGCCTTTCACCTGCACCAACTTTAACATGCATTGTGGAGAGAGGGCATGTGGGAGAGAGAATCTCAGATATACACATAAACTTGTTTTTTTATGTTTGCATTTTCCTTTTCAAAACTTGTATAAAAGACTTCACGATTGTTTATTTTGTGAAAAATATATTTTTGTAACTGGACATTCTGATAAATGATCCTGCCATCTCATTTTATCAGCATTAGTAGATTCTCACTTCTTATTATTTCTACTTTTCAATATAATCTTAAATCAAGACTTATAGGGTATTCCCTTCATTCAATGCCGTAGAGATGTACTCCAAAGTTACTCGTACAGTCTTATTTTGAAATGATACCACCCAATCAGGAAAAACTAGAAGCATGTATTTATTTGCATAAGAGGCATCTATGAGGTTACAAGTGTAAATCTAAGTCCACTCTTCAACATCTATTCATTTTTTTAAGAGGCCACCAGAAATATATGACCCTGTTCATTACTTTTCTCTTGACTTTACCGTCATATTATCATTACTCTCTGCATAAATTCCATTTCTCCACTTACTCTCCTTCCCTCCCTCTTTCTCTTCATCCATTTTCCTCATTTTTCCAATATTGAATACCTGTGATACCATAATTTAAATAGAGGAAACATCATGAACAATGCCTTACATCCTTTACTCCTCTCAACAGGGATCCTTTCTCCTCAGTGTAAGTAATGTGTTTCTTAAAATTTGACATAGAACATGCTGGTGATTTACAGACATAAGATCATTTAGTGGGTGTAGAAAAGAGAACTTGTATTTGCTCATCTTTAATTCTACTCATTCTGACCCTAACCTTGTCATCAAGTCTTATTTCCTCTACTGCATCAAGTCCTCTGTTTAAACTTTCACTAAATGTTTTTTTTTTCATTTTCAGTTGATACTTTTTGAATATCTGTTTATTCCTGATGGTTTCTTATTATTTAAACATCTTCGTAAGAATCTCTGATCATTTTGTGTACAGCATAATTGATCTTCAGTCTTAGTTTGCATCTGTGGCTGGGGTGATCAAAATCAGTGGTTTTGACTTTGTTCTCACTTGTGAAGGATTGCTTTCTCGTGGGCTTTTATTTTGTCCTTCATAACTTGCCCACCTATCTTCTGCTGCAGATGTGTACTTGCCTCTACTGCCAGTAGTGCCATCATTCTGTCTCTGGGCCACTTTCCTCCACTTCCTCTCTCTATTATTTTGGTAGAAAGCTAGTGAGTAACTAACCATTCAAACACACTCATCTCCCCAGGGGATTGTCATAGGATTACCTATTGGTCTAGTTTGACTCCTGACCTTTTCCTGCTATTGGCTCCTACCATTCATGGCTATTGCTGCTTTAGTTCCCAGAATCAGTAGCCTTGGCTTTGAGTTGCTCTTACCACTCTAATAAAGTACCACTAAGTAGGTGGCTTGTAAACAAATTTATTTCTTATAGTTATGGAGGCTGCAAATGTGAAAGCAGAGTATCAGTGTGTCTGAGTTCTGCTGAGGGGCCTCTCTTGAGGATGAGAGAGCTGACTTTGTATGTCCCCATGGTGGGGAGAGACAGAGCGCGTGGGGTCCCATTTTGAAGAGGATTTCATGAGGGCTTCACTCTCATATTCTAATTGTTCCCCAAATGCCCCCTTTCCTAATAACGCATGCTGGGCTTAGGATTTCAACATACCATCATGGGGATGGCACAGTCATTCAGTCCCTAAGTGATGCCAACCAGCCAAGGAGATATTCCTACCTCCACTTGAAGGTTTTTCAACCTCAGCTCTCGAGTTTTGAAATTCAGGCATTTTTCTTTGCTAGCATGCATATCAATCACCTCTTTACCAACCAAACTCTGCTGTTTGGAGGGATTCTAAAAGAGTAACGGGGTCTCCAGGAGTGAACAACAGCCCGGATATGGGTAAGAAGAGGAAGACACCCCAACACTGCCCACACAGTGTTCTTTGTTTTAACCTTTGTTCCCTTTTCAGCTTGGCTGCATGTGCATAATTACCTGTTCTTCCCACAAATGTTGATGGCTCCAAGTTTTTACAAATGTTCTTGGTGCTCCTATGTTTTCTGATTTTAATTAGCATGAGAGAAACCTTTTGAATATGATTTTTATTTTCTAATGTCCCATTAACCTGTCAACACACAGATCCATTGAGTTTACTAGTAGCTCCCAATTCATTTTCACCAACTATCATCACATTTATATCATCTTCTATTTAAAAACACTTACCCAAATTTCTGTGTTTTCTGCATTACTTTAAATCTGTAAAAAAGCATAATTCCAGTAGCCTCTCCCTTGACATAGTTTAACTTTCCATTTTCTCAGTTACCCATGGTCAACCATGCTCCAAAAATATTGAGTGGAAAATAACAGAAATTAAAAATTCATGAATTTTAAATTGTGCACTGTTCTGATTAGTGTGATAAAAGCAAATGCCTATTCCATCCTGCCTTGGGAGAGAACAGTGATCCGACACTGTATATATTTCCTGTCCATTAGCTACCAAGTGCCCATCATCTACTGTCTTGCTTTCACAGTGCTTGTGTCCAAGTGACGCTACCCTGGATGCCTAGTGCTATGTCACAATGCACTTCATCTTATGTAAGCTTTGCATCTTCTCATGTCATCAAGAGAACAACAGGTCTTGTGCAAAACAGTATTTGAGAGGGATAGACACATGACGTTTGTGGCGGGTGAAACCCGGGGCCCAGGGTTACACCACATGCATCTAAAGATGGCGACTGGCAGAGAGCGAACGGCGTCCTGATTATGCCTGGAGAGAGGCAGGACGTGTTTACAATTGGCTGTATGATAATCAGTTTTGCCGCCTAGCGCATGGACAGATATACTTTACATGTATGCTTGAGCTAGTGATCACTTGACCTTTAACAGGATTGGATGGACATATCTGGTTACAATTGCTTATGCATGAGACTGCTTATATATTGAGGGTGTTATTTGAATAAAGCGGAAGCTGCTTTATGAACCTCTGAAGTGTACGTGTCTTTCGTCCTGCTGGTGGAGCCATAAGCGTGAGAAGCGGCGCCGAGCCGCTTAGAGCAAGCCAGGCAAAGAAGCCGCAGTTTCCCGTAACTGGAGCCACTTGGAGCAGCCCGGCGGCAAGCAGCGGTTCTCTGAAGACGTTCACATAAATTTTATTATATAATTTTCTTTTTTATTAGCAGCTATCATTATTACTCTCTTACTGTTTTTATCAGCTTTTTCACCATTGTGACTAAAAGACCCAACCAGAACAACTGTACAGGAGGAAAGGTTTATTTCAGGGCTGACAGTTTCAGAGGTCTTAGTCCACAGAAGTCCAGTACCATGTTTTGTGTTCCACATAATGTTTTGATGAACATCATAGCAAAAGAGTGTGGCAGAGGGAAGTGGCTTTCATGATGATCAGAAAGCAGAGAGAGACCCTACACTCCAGATACAATATATACCCCATAGCCTTGCCCCCAGTGAACCACCTCTTCCAGCCACACCCCACCTGCCCCCAGTTACCACTCAGTTAATCCTATCAGGGAGCAATTCACTGATAAGGTTAAGGAGATAGCCCAATCTGTTTTCCTCTAAACCTTCTTGCATTGTCTCATGTGAACTCTTTGGGGACACCACATCTAAACCATAAACACTTACCATTTCTAACTTTTAAATTGCATATAAGGAAATGTATGTATCATAGTTAAATATGTATATATGTGGGGAAATATATAGTATACATAGGAGTTGGTTCTAATCACAGTTTCAGGCAACCACAGGAATCCTGGACATATTCCCCATAGATAAGGAATAGCTATTCTATCTCCATAATACCCAAATAATAGATGAATTGCTATACTTGAGTTGGGCATGGTGGCACACGTGTAATCCCAAAAGCTTGGGAGGCTGAGGCAGGGGGATTACAAGTTTAAGAGCAGCATCAGCAATTTAGTGAGAATTTGTCTCAAGATTAAAATAATAATAATAATAATAATAATAATAATAATAATAATAATAATGAAAACAAAGATACTGGGGGTTGTAGCCCAGTGATAAAGAATCTCTGGTTTAAATCCTCAATACCAAAAAAAAAAAAAAAACTATCTTGGCAATTCCTTGAGTCTACCACTTGTTATGTATTAAAGAAAAAAAAAAAAGAAAAAGAAAAGAAAAAAACTACCCATGAAATACTTTCAAATAAAATGCCTATTTCCCATTTCTCAATTGTCTCTCTATATAACACTTTTTTAGTTGCCTTTTAACTTGTCAGATTTTCTACAACCTTGACTCTTCAAAATCCAATTACAAATTGCTTTATTTTTCAAAAATTCAATTCTGCTTCAACTGTTCTTTCTTTTCAACTCTCCTTCCAGATTAAAATAATTGCACAGGCTTCCTTTTGCACACAAACTTTAAAATGTTAGACATGTCATTCAAAGGATAAGGTTGTACTTACCTCTTCAGGTTTCTGACCTCATCTTCCTCTGTGGTCTCTAGGATTTAAGACTGAATATCATTTTTTTCCTTTGAATTTCATTTATTTTTATATTGTGTCATCCTGAACCATTGTTCAAGTTAGTAGGTACTTAGTAACTTTTCAATGTGTAGATTCGAAATGTGAAATATAAATTATTTATATTTATTTTATGATAATGAACACAGATAATATCTATATATGAAACAATACATTCATCTTCATTTTTTGATATTTTCATTATGTTTTATATAATTTTATAGAGGTGTTATCTGTTAGTTATCATAAAATAAATATAAATAATTTATATGTATATTTCACATCTCTGGGGTAGAAAGGATAGTAGAGTGAAATAGACATTATTACCTCATGTACATATATGACTACATGACCCATGTGATCTTACAATATGTATAATCAGAAAAATGAGAAATTACACTTCATTTATATATGAACTGTCAAGATATATAAATGCATTCTACTGTCTTGTACAACAAATTAAAACAACTTTAATTTTATTTAAGAGGAGACAATGTTTTATCATAAACAAATTTGACTATTTAAGTTATATCACAGAAGATATGCCACACAGAAGATGTGGAAATGTGTTTATAAAATCATGCATTTGGATTTTCATAGCATCATTTATATATACACAATAATGTTATTTGACTAAATGTTAAGAGTTCTGGCTCTGAATTTAACTCCAAGTCAGAGTTCTATTTCTTTACCTTAAAACTTTGGGCAAGTTAGCTAACAACCACAATATTCAGTTTCTTAATTTAAAAACACAGGTAGTAATAATGCCTGTCTTAAAGTTACCGTACAGGTACTCATTTTAGTTTTTTAGCAGGATATCTGAGAAGTGCAACAGTAACAGGTTCTTACTGCTTAAAACAAAACAAAGTTATTTTCTGAGAAGTCCAGAGGTCCAAAGTTCTCAAACAATGTGTGAGCAGGGCTGTATTTCCTCCAGAAGACCTAGGAGAACATGAATTATTTTCCAACTTTTAGAAGCTGCCTGAACTCTGGCTTGTAGTCCATTCTCTAATCTTTAAGGTTAGTGGCAAAAATCTTGAAATCTCTCTCTTCCCTAGTCTAGTCTTCTGTTTTTTCTCTGGCTTTCCTGTCTCCCTCTTTTTTATAGGAGAACTCTTGGAATTTTATTTGTCCATACCTTAATAATCCATGATTATCTCCACTGAAATTCATCACATTAGGAAAGCCTTGAATTTTTTCATAAAAAATAAACAAATGGTATGAATCTACATTGTGTACAACCATAGAAATGAAATGATGTACCTCATTTGTGTACAGTGAATCAAAATGCATTCTGTAAAAAATTAAGATAAATTAAAATTAATATTATTTTCTTAGTTTTTGCATAAGATAGCAGATATTTTAGGAAGTATAGAGTAATTAACTAATTAATTAATTGTGGGACCCTATTTTGACATGGGTTGGGAGGGGAAAATGTTCATACATTTTAAATGAAGATTCCATAAGTAGCTCAACAAAGAGAATACAAAATGGAAAAGAATTTGTGTATATAGCTTTTAATGTACAGAAATAACATAAATCCCTAATTTGAAGGTAAATTGCGCCTTTTACTTTAGAGGTGTTCTTCAAATACCATAATTAAAGCATATGATAAATGTATACTTTGAAGACTTGTGAAAACTCTAAAAATGATCTTAAACAAGTTAAACTATGTATATATTTATATAAACTCTCTCTATATAAACTATATAAACTCTCTCTCTATATATATATAGTTTATATATATATATATATATATATATATATAGTTTAACTTGTTTAACTTGTTATCCTGCACCTGACATCTACTGGTTTGGTTATCTCTGACTTAGTTTTATTTAATTTATACATTTATATAAAAGGAACCAAAGTAGATATGTTTTCTTGCTACTGGGTTAACACATAATATTTGAAAATATATCCTTAAGAACGAATAGTGAATTATTTTCCTAATGTTCAGTGGCTTCTAATTACAGCTGTTTAAATCAGCTTTGCATAACTGTGACCAAAATATCTGACAAGAACAATTAAAGTGAAGAAAATTTTATTTGGAGCTCATAATTTCAGCCTATGAATGGTTGAGTACATTACTCTGTGCCTAAATATTTTTTCATTAGCAGGAGCTTTGGTGGACATCTCATATCTAAAATATAAAAATGACCTTAAGAAGAAGCAGTAAATCCTGTGGAAACTAAGATAGTTTCTTCCAGGAATAGTGGGGAAAATTCCAGCAAAGCACAGAAAACTGATGAGCTATAGGGAAAGGGACACATTTCCAAACAAAACCTACAAAGATTGCCAAGTGTAGAATTTACATAAGTAGTCAGACAACAAAGAAAGTATTAGCCATATTCATTAAACTTGAGCCAAATAAACAATTTCCACTCTTGCTTCAAATTAACAGGTATGGTCACTGTTTCCAGGAGTCAGAAACTCAGGCTGGCTTAGCGGGGTACCCCCGAAAGGGGGCCTCCAACAAATCTGATATCAAGGGCAATAGTCATTTCAAGGCTCATATTTTATAAAATCTGCTTTCAAGTTCATTCACATATCTGTCAGCAAGGCCTCAAGTTCACACCAGCTTTTGACAGAGGGCAGGGTTTCTTGCTATTTGAACAATGTCATGGCAGTTTGCTTTCTTCAGAGTGAGGGCAGGAAGAGGGAGAGGGGGCAACCAAGAGTGATGGGGGTAAGAGCAGGCAAGCCTGCCAGAAGCCAGCGTCTGTCCATAGCCTAGTTTTCAAAGTGATGTTCCATCACTTCATCTTCTTACGAGTTCCTGGGTCCCACACATACTGCAGAAGAGGCAGTTACACAAGGGTGTAATATCAAGAGCCAGTATTCTGATAGGGGTTAGCAGAGAACTCTCCACTCTCCACTCTTACATCCCAGTTACTCCTTTTCCTCCCTCACCATAGACCCATCCATCTTCACCAAGGTCACCAGAAGGATCACCCCACTAAAGTGTTAGCCCAGAGTCTAGAATCTCATCATATATTTTAAATCCAGGTGTGGATGAGAACTGAGAGTGTGGATATTCAAGCACAAAGTTATGCTTTGGATTTGTGGGTCTATGAAACTAGAAAACGTGTTTGTCTTGCTCACCAAATATACAATATGTAAAAATGAAACAAGGCTAAAAAAAAGCTAGCATACACATTGTTTTCCAAAATGGCAAAATAGAGTTCTGGGATTAGGTCACTGAAAGAGTACTTGCCTAATATGCTCAAGACCAAGGAATCACTCCCCAGCAGGGCAAAAAAACTAACAAAACCAGTGGCAAAATCAGACACATAAAGAGGTCTCTGTTCACAGCAATTCCAAAAATTCAGGCAGATAATACGGGAAGTTCATTGACTTAGTTTCATAAGTATGAATAATTTTAATGACTTTCAACTCTGGACTCAAGCTTCTCCTGCAGATTGAGTCTTGCTTCCTTTATTTACTTGAATGTTAGTGTGGAGCTAAGGAGTTTCCTTAGCTGGCATCCTGCCAATTAGAATTTTAGGGTTCCAACAGCCTCTTTTCCTAAAATGTTTGAAGAATTACTCCTTATTAATTTGAACTAAATTAAATTACATTAGAAATTAAATTGTAATTCAAGTTACTATGTGAGAAGGGTCTCTATTCTGTCCCTTTAATGCATACATTCTTATTTATACCAATGTAGTTTGGGATTTTTTCCTTTCGTTTTATTTTCATTCTTTTTCTGGTAAGACCTTAAGTGAAGTAGTAAATTCTTTTGATTATGTTCTTCTTTTCCAAAACAATTGATTGAATACTATAGGTCATTTTCATTCCCATGTAATTTTTTGAGTCAACTTACAATATTTGCAAACATAGTTGCATTGATTTGTATTTCAGATACTCTGTCAAACAGTTTAGGAAAAAATATGTATGTGTTTTGCAGATATTTCCAATCAGTGAATAATCAATAGATATATTTTTGTTTATATTTTCTTGATTTTTATGCAACGTTTTGTAGTAATGAGATCTTTACAAATGTTTCTTTAAATTTATGCCAAAATATATAGACTTTCTGTTGCTATCACAAATAGTATTGCTTATAATTTAAGTTGAATTATATGTTGCTAATAAGTAGAGAAGTTTTCAATTTTAAAATCTTGCCCATGATCTTCTGACTTTGGTAAATTCACTTAGAGATTTGTGTATGTGCTATATATATATGCATGTTTATATGTGTTTATATTCTTCAACATTTTCTAAATATATGAATTTCAGCAAATCAACAAATTCTAAATATATTTCTAAATACATACCATCTTTGAATAGAGAAAGGTATTCTTACTGCTTTTCAATTTCCAACTTTTATTTGTGTGTGTTCTTTTGGTTTTTATTTGTTTCTTACTCTATTGTATTGTCTAGCATTTCCATACAGTATTGAATAGTAAGTAGTAAAAATGGACATACTTGCCTTCTTCACAATCTTAGGAAAAAAAATAACCTTTCAAGACAGTGTGTGATTCAAATTTCAGGTTTTTGTAAACGCTGCTTATCAGATTGAGAGCATACTTTTATTCCTAATATAGAATTTCTCGTCTGTCCCCTGTGATATATTTTCTTTTGAGTATATTTTCATATTTAGAAATGATGCTTTTTAATAATTATAAAGAGCTTTGGGTTTCATTTTTCATTATTTACCTTCGTATACATTTGCACTTAAAAAACCATTGCATTTTTTAAAAATCTCATTTTAAACCATCTAAATTCAGACTTTTAATTGTTGCTCTTCAGTACATTTACAATGATTTACTCTTATTGATCAATTGTAAGTATTCAATAGCAGCTTTCATTGAGATATAATTGACAAACTATAACATTTATTCTTTTGTAGTGCATAATTCTTCAGCTTTCAGTGCACGCAAAGGTGTGAAACCATTAAAACTCTCTAATTCCAGAAAATTTGCATAAGCCTGAAAAAGAAACCTAGATAAATAGTCAATCCCTGTTTCTCCTTCCAATCGAAGATCTGGCAAACACTTGTCTGTATGTTTTCGGCAGCATGTGTTTTCTCTTATCTTGGGTATATACCTGAGACTAGCATCTCTGGCTTACATAACTATATGTAGTAATTTGGAAGAATTGCCAAATGTTTTTTAAAATGACTGTACCCTGTTATAATTCCATCTGCAAAGTATAGTGTTCCAATTTCTGCACATTCACCCAACACTTGTTTATTTTCTGTCTTTTTGAAGTTTTAGCACTCTTAGTGGGTGTGAAGTGGTAACTTCTCACAGTTTTAATTTACATTTCCTTAATGACTAATGATGATGATCATCTTTTTACATACTTACTGGTTATTTTTACATCTTCTTTTGAAAAGCATGCATTTAAATTCTGAATTCACTTTTAATTGGGCAATTTTTCTTTCTGCTACAGAGTTGCATTATTTATACATCCTAGATCCTATGTCCTTACCAGAACTAATATTTATGTATTTTCACCCACTCTGAAAGTTGTCCTTTTGCTTTTGTATATAGTGTTTTCAAAACACAAAAGTTAAACGTTGTTTTTTTGTTTTTGTTATCTTACGATTAATCAGCTTTTCTTGATTGTATCTATTCTTTATCTCTATTTTCTTTCTTTTTTACAGTGATGTAAATCCGTAAGTTGTAGTATATGATTATTTGCTTTGATTCAGTTTATGGCATTGTCTAATATTCTTTGTAATTTCTTCTTGACTCATTGATTATTTGAGAAAGGGTGTTTTATTTCCATTTGTTTGTGAATTTTGTTAATTTGCTTTTGTAATTAATTTTGAGCTGTACTTTGATGAGTCAGAGGATATATTGTATATGATTTTAATGTATGTACAATTATTTATTCTTTAAACTGTCCAGTTTATTATTAACTTTTAGGTGGCTAGAGAGACAGTGTGACATGTCACACCTGGAGTAGCTTTCCTGGTAGAAGGACTTGTATGTACGTTTATTGACCTAACATGTGGTTTATCCTAGAGGTAATTCCAAGAGTAGTTGATATGAATATTTACACTGCTGTGGATGTGGTGTTTACTATAAAGATCTATTAAGTCCTAGTAGTTTATTTTGTCATTTAAGTCTTCTGTTCCTATGCCTGTCATCAAGTCCAAAATCCAGTATTGAAAGGAGTGTACTCAAACCTCAACTAATATTGTTTAATTGAGCATTTATTCTTTCAAACCTGCCTGTTTTTATATCATGTATTCTGGGACACCATTTGTAGATGTATGTTTGAAATTATATATTCTCCATCATTATAAGCTATCCTTTATTTTCTGTAGTAACAATTTTCATCTTTTTTAATTAATTAATTTATGTATTTATCTGTTTTTTAATTTTAAAGACTGCATTTTGATTCATTGTACACTAATGGGGTACAACTTTTCATTTCTATGATTGTGCACATTGTAGAATCACGACATTCATGTAATTGTACATGTACATAGGGTAATTATGCCTGTCTCATTCCACCATCTTTCATAGCCCCACCCCCTCCTCCCTCTTCTTTCCCTCTATGTAATCTACAGTTCCTAAATTATTCTCCTACCCTCCACTCCCACACCCCCATTATATATCATCATCATCCTTTTGTCAGGGAAAATATTAGGCCTTTGGTTTTGGGGGCTTGGCTTATTTCATTTAGCATGGTATTCTCCAATTCCATCCATTTTTAATGTTATTCCTCTTTATGACTGAATAATATTCCATTGTATATATATATATACCACAGTTTCTTTATCCATTCCTCTGCTGAAGGGCATTTAGTTTGGTTCAACAATCTAGTTATTATGAATTGAGCTGCTATAAATATTGATGTGGCTGCAATACTATAGTATGCTGATTTTAAGTATATTTTCATCTGAAGCAGCATTTTTCTGATATAAGTACTACCATTCTGGCTTTCTTCTCTTAAAGTTTACATGTTGTACCTTTTTTCTGCTCTTTAATTACATGAGTCTTTAAATCCAAATTGTATCTCATAGTCAGAATCAGGGGTGTCATTTAAAAATTCTTTCAATTTTTGTGACTAATCAGGATGTTTATTCTGTTTTCATTGAATGTCAACACTTAGAATCTGCTATTTTATTGCTTCTTTTCTTTATCATGTTTTGTTCCTGTAGCCATCCTTGACTCTTTTGCACCAAATATTTACTAGTGTGCCATTTTATTTTTCATTATTTCTTCTATACACTTTGAGACAATATAATTTTATTAATTCCAACTTAATAAAATATTATTCAAAGATTTCTTTACAAGTAACTCCATTCTCTTGCCTTTTGAGCTATTATCATACCACATGCATAATTACACATCTCAAGCTCAGTAGTACAGATTTCTGTATCTTCCCACACATAGCTGTGTTTAAATGAAACAGAAGGAAATGTCACAAGAAATACATTTGCACTATTTTTAGGTTTATATATGTATTTACCATCACTTTTTTTATTTGAATGATCTTTAATTTTTGTCAATAGTGCTTAGAGTTTCCAGTTTGCTAGTCTTGCAATTCTGTATTTACCCACCTTAGTTTTCATAAGGATTTGAATTAGTTTTTATTGTCATTTCATTGCAGCTTCTAAAACTCTCTTTTGTATTTCCAATATGGCAGATCTGCTATTAACAATGTGATTTGAGGATACTGTCCTTTGTGGCTCAGTGGAGCTGGGGGTATGGGGTAAGGGGACAGTAAGGTGCCACAAAGCTCAATATTCACATCAAGATTCAGATATTTTTCTTGCATGCATATTTTGCATAACATTTCAAGACTGGTTATTTTTCAGCGTTTTGAAAAGTTGATTCTTGTAACTTCAGAGAGAGTTCTCATTGCTTTTATAAAAGAGATAATTTGGAAAGGCCATACTCCACCATTTTTCCTGATGCACATTTGTATATAGTACAGTAATTTACAGGGTTTGGTGAATGTTTACAGCATTGTTTTCATTTTTACTTTGCTCCATCTCATTTTGTTTTATATGGTCCCTTGGTCTTATCTTGGTTTTTTAAATGATTTTTTTTTTTTTAACCAATCCATTTGCTGTTAACTCTCTTAGTTAAACAGTGTTTGTTTAAATGTAGTGTTTGTTCAAATGTAACAACGTACATTAATAAAATAAAAAATCAAAGTCTAAGTGGAGTCAATATTGTACCACTTTATTCCTGAAGCTTCGTATTTTCCATACTATTCCCTATTCTCACTTCATGCATGACATTTCCCACATTCCAATTTTCACTTCACCCTGTTAACCTCCCCCTTCATCAAGGCAGTGCCGTTATGATAGCATTTTTTTTGTTGTTGTTGTTGAGCCAAATCTCCTTCTGGCTTCATGCTACTACCATTCTGATTCTTTTCTTGTGGCATTTAATTTCTTCATTTTAATTTAAATGTGCAGAGTTAAAAGGGCTATACTGGGTGGAGGAAGCACATTCTCTAGCACAGGAAATAGATGCTCTTGACTGTTTTCTTTACTGTGTCTTAACCCATCCTTCCCTCCATCTTAATGTTTTCCATCCCCTGCATTTCCAGACCAAGTATTTAGTATGTGAGGAGTTTGTACTTTTTTGTATTAAATTAGCTTCATCATATTCTGATATCCCTCATCCCCTTTTATAAATGTTATTCCACAATTATGAGAAACTGGTGACATTAAATCAATTTTTGTCAAGTGATAGAATTCATTTCAAATCATCATGAACAAGGGAAAATGTGTGATGGGAAATCTAAAAAGAAGGAAAAAACTTCTTGATAACTTTCAGATCTTTTACAGGAAAAGAAATAGTTATGGTTTGAGATTCAGTGTCCTGTCTCCTGGAAAAACTTCTGCACATAGAAAAATGTTTCAGCCTGTGCTTCTCTCAGAATTTGACTATGGGTGTTGTTCTTTCTTGCTTGCTGAGCATAATACTTCTAGTGGACAATGGACTCTGTCAGACTCAGTACATTGCCTGATACCTAGTGGGGTACAGTTCATTTTATTTTCTGTTCAATCCTGAATTTCAGCTTAGATTTAATATGAAATCTGTGTTAATACAAGTAAGAGTTATGGATGAGAAATGATGGGACTTAATTGAGAGTCATGAGAGATAGGCGTGTATGGATATCCAGAAAATAGCAAGAAGGACTTCAATAGAGCATGTATTCATTAGGACAAGCATTAACTGCAAGTGTCTGGGAAATGTAATGCCACAGGTTGGGATTAGCAGCTGAATCAGGACAGCATTTAGGAGTGATGACCACAGGAAAGTTCAAATTCTTATGTACCATGGAATGAGAATCAAGCGAAGGTTGCAAGCAGTGGACGAAAATGAGATCAGACTTGAGATATTCTAAAAATTCATACTGTTTCCAGGAAAGGTTGTAATGGATTATGACTTTTCCACATAACTTACTCATATAAAATCCAGAAACCTTATTTAATAATGACTTGTATATTTATATATAAAAATAATGGATGCTTATTAAATCAGCTTAATCTATGAAGAGTGTAAACAGACATTGAATAGCTCACTATAGTGCAGCACATTTTCCTTTCTTCCTTTAAGCGCCACCTGCATACCACTCTATTATCTGCTAATTTTCTACATATTTAATATAATAAACAAAAAGAGAGGAAATATGGAATTTTCATTATTATTTATACATGTTAGCTAAATATGATCTTATATACTCTTCCACAATATTATTTCTCAATTAATAATAGTACTATTTTCAGAAAAATCTTATTCATCTCATTATTATAATGATAACAAATATTTTATCAAGGAATTCTCTTCCAGACAGATGTATACATTATTTTGACTTCTCATATAGAGATCCTTGTATACATGTTTTCTTTTACATTTTTTTTAGCACACTAGCATGTTTCTACTTTCCTAGTTGTTTTCCATTTTCATTGTTTTCACTCTAGTTTTTTAATTTTGAAATATCACAGGTTTCCAAAATCATTCCTCCCCTTCTCTTCCCACCTACACTTACTTAATCGAGAATCAATCCCGCTTCATTGCTATTAATACCATCTCTGTGCTAATGTACCTCAAGTCTGAAAGCCAGTCAGACTTCTCCTTTGAAATCTAGACTGCATACCCAAATATCTTTTCTGTGTCTTGGCTGATCACAACAACAGAAATATCACATTTAGCATTTCCAAAGTGAATTCCTGACCCCTTCAAACTTTCTATACATGAATCCTTCCACAATTCAGCTGATTGCCACTTCAATTTTTAGTCACTGTGGTCAAGCACCTAATATTCTTGCTTGACCTCTCTTTTATCTTACAGCCCATATTCCTTTGGAAAATTGTTGCTCTACTTTGAAAATACATTCAAGATTGGGATTTTTCTCACCATTTTCACTGCTGCCACCCTGGTTCATGGTGGTCCATGCTCAGTAGCATTCCATCAATCATCCTTGCTTTTACTTTTCTTCCCTGATTTTGTTTTTAATTTTCAATATTGAAACCACAGTGATCCTTTTAAAGTGTGCTAATTATGAGAGATCATTGCTTCAAAACTATCCAGTCTTCCCTTCTCATATGATCCCTTATGTGATATTACACCCAGATACTTCTCTGAGGTCTCCTCTTACCTCCATTTTTATCTGTGCTCCTCTGACATAGTGGCCTTCTGTCTCTGCAACCTGGTAGTAATAGTCCTAAATTGATCCTTTCAGTTTTCACATGATCCTGCCCTTCAGGTATTTGCTAAAATGCTATCTTCTTAATGAGCCTTATCTGTTATATTCCTTCCTGCTATAACACATCACCACAAGCTTGGTCATTTGAAAATTAATGTTTTTTTCAATGGTTCTGTAAGCCTGAATTCCAAGATAATACCACTGGGCTAAAACTTAAGCAGTCAGAGATTCAATATTTTATGCAGAATCTCTGGATTCTAGAGAAGAATTCATGCCTTGTCTTTTCGAGCTTATGGAGACCTCTCTTTGGTCCATGCACATCACCCCTTATGTTCCAAGTCAGCAATGAGATCCTGAATTTGATTCCATCCTCCATATCTTCCTCTCTTACCAATTAAGATGTATTTCCAACCTCTCCCACTCTAAAGACTATGGTGATCAGATTGCTCAGACCTGAAGAAACCAAAATAATTTCTCCAATTCAAGGTCCTTAAAGTTAATAATACCTGTGAAGTACTTGTTTCCATGTAGAGTAACACATCCAGAGTCCCCTGAATTAAGACATGCACATCTTTGCGGGCACAATAGTCCACTTTAGTCCCCTATTTAGTACTAAACCTCTCTGCAACACATCAGCTACTTCTGATATTCCTCATCCTTATGTATTCTCTCTTCTTATTAAGTTAACTCTTGAATTTTCTAGCATCTTACAGATCAGTCATACTTTCTTCTGTGTACTCTTTGCTTTTCATCCTTGTGGTGAATGTAGACTATGTTCAATGCAGGTGTCTCTGCTTTTTTAGTGTGTGTGATATATCCAAGTTCTGAGTACAAAAACAGGTACATTAGGGTGCTCCAAAATTGTTCATGTAAGAATAAAACTCCTAAACATGAGTTCAGGATCAAGCAATTACCTTATGTTTTATTGCCAAATAAATTTCCCAAAGGATCGATTCCATTCACACTTTCATCCTCCTCCTTCTTTCTCTTGTGAAATGCAATTACTGCTTTTATGCCCAAAAAAGAAAAAGAGCTAAAATGAACAATAATGGTGAAGTGTTAAATGTGTGTGAAATAATGCACTTTAGTGTGTGGGAAATGTATTTGGGCCACTATTTTCATGGAAATGGAGTCATGTTTAATAATTCAAATAATTTAAAAAGAACAAAAACAAAACAGTACCATCTGGGCACAGTATAACACACCTGTAATCTCTGTTACTCTGGAAGCTGATGCTGGAGAATTGCAAGTTAAAGACCAGCCTGCTGAATGTATTGAGATTCTGTCTCAAGATTAAAAATAATAATAATAATAATAATGCAGCCAGTGTACTCAGTGGTACAGCACCCCTGTGTTCCATCCCCACCACACAAAACAAACAATAAACAGCAGAAACAACAACAAATACAGCTGCCAGAGACACCTCTTATTCAACTTGACCATGATGGGGGATAAAAGAAGACATGATAATTCTGATAAAGTATAGATACTCATGTATTCCACATAGTTCTCTCCAGTTCCAGTCAATTTCTCATTTTTAAGGGTTTTTAATAATTTGGTTGAAATTCTCAGTCACTGCTTGCATTCTTCAGTGCCCAAATATTCAGCACATCTGTATAGTTGAGCTGAGGCGTAAAAAATGACAATTTCAAACGTAAGCAACACTATGCAGTTTTTGTCTTTTAACATTCTGTGATAAATTCAGAGGCCATATTACCAAAGCAAGTGGAGAAAGAGAGTATGTTCCTTGCAACACTTTATCATTCATTCACTTCCTTCTCCAAGAATACATGTAAATCAGTTCAAAATTCTTTTTAATTTTTAAATTTCTAGTTACACAAATACCATACTTCCTTATTCTCATCTAATTTCTTGATCTTTTGTGTTTTAGTTAATTACCATTAGTTTGAGGTTGAATGAAGTACTTTGTTAATACTGTTTTTAACAATTTTTCCAGAGTTATTGATATTTAACTTAAAATTATGTTTTTTTTTCTCAAAGAGATGATATGAATCTATTACCAAGAGACATTATTTGATGCATTTTCTTCACAACAATTTCTTAAGGTTGATTGACTCTTGTTTTGTATACTCTAACATTGTAGAATGTGTTACACATACTACATTTCAATGTCATGTTCTTTAAACTTCCACATTGTTTTGCACAATGTAACATCTGCACTCTGCATCTACAAAAACTTGACAATAATAACAGTGGCATCACTAATATAGTATCATATGCCTTTATTTAGGTCTTTCACTGGAATTGCGTAAATATTAGTACCCTGCTTATAACAAGGTGTGTATGAACTATATAGTCCAGAATATCAAAATTTTAACTTAGTGACTAGTCTTTGTAACATAGCTAGAAATCCTAACTTAGGCTACTTTCCAAATTAATAGCTCTGACACCATCTCCTTAATATTTTAAAGTTATTCTTCTATAAGGAATAGAATATCATCTTTGTGAGAAACTACATTGAAATGAAAGTGATATACTTTTAGGTACTTATTCTACTGTGGTCCAGGGTGCATCAAGAGTTTCCTGTCATGAACTCATGTGAGTTGCTTGAGCTTTGGAAAGAACTTTTGTTAATACTTAACACTAAGAAAGAGGTGATTTATTAAGGTAATGCCACAGAGTGTTCCTTTTGTTTTACTTGGGTGGCTACATTTTTTCATTTCTGCCTGCACACCTTCTTCTTTTTTCTATTCTCTAAAGTGCAGTTAATTAGACCCACTTCACTATGTGATCAGACACACAAGGATTATCTCTTCTTGCATTAATCCTAAAGAACATCTGTCTTTTAGCATGAAACTATAAGTTACACTACAAGACCTCAAGACTCTGAAAACATATCCCTGTAACTTTGTATTATGATAACTCTGCTTCTGTTCTTCTGATAATATTACTAAATTGTTTACTAAAAGGAGTTTTATTGTACATAGCTTAGATCAACTTTATCTTCCAATTATTTTCTCTTTTTTGATTTTAAAGATTCATGGGTATCTCTCTTAAATAATTTAGTTGCTAGTTAAATTTAGTATACAGTATTTTACTAAATCAGTACCATATTTGTATCAAGGTTATTTCTAATTTCTATCGTCTTTCATTCTATATCTCATTTCTGCACACACTCAAACACCACAGTTGTCTACTGTAATTTTGTTTATAATCTGATCATTGGTAAACTGTACATTTTTCTCTGTCTCTCACATTTTCTACTGCTGCTTCTGCTAGTAAAAGTTGTTCATTCCATTCATTCATTCTTTCATCATTTTGTCTTATAAAACTTAATACAAAATGTGAGCTCCTTCAAGGTCTTTGAGAACCCCTTAAACAAAATAAGATGATATAGCCAATGTTTCTCTCAGACGCCATCTCTGCTACAAAGCATGTATATTGAACAGAACTGAACATTTGAGAAAGGATGTGGTGACGGAGTAGGAACCCTGAGAGAAGATCAATTTGCTGTTTTAAATATGGTTATTATCAAAATTATATAAAATATTAATCAATTGACTACATGCTAATGTAATGATTTTCTATTAGTGTTACATGGAAACTGATAATTTTAAGATTCAATCCTGCTAGCTGAAAGATTGAAAAGTTCATTAATAAAATAATCATACTACTTAAACACTCAAACTAAGTAGTATTAAAAATTGATATGGCAATTCAAATAAATTTCTATAATATTTTGTGTAATTTTTCTAAATTGATTCAATCATATGAATATTTTTAAATTGTAACTTATGATCACATTATATAATCTATGTTCAAATTAGTCATAACAAATGAAAATTTATCCTAACTGGCTTTGTAATTATTAAAATAATATTACTGTGTACTATGTTAAGTGATGCAAGCTTGTAACCCCAGTGACTCTGGAGGCTGAGTCTGAGGACCACAAGTTCCTGGGCAACATCAACAACTTAGCAAAACGTGTCTCAAAAATAGAATATGAAGGCTGGTAGGCATCTATGCGTTCAATCCCCAATACTGCAAAAAATAAATAAAATTATTCATGATTTGTGATAAATTTTCTTTCAGTTGCTTTTGTTTTAACAGAAAAATAAATTCTTTCTTTGAGTTGTATTTTTTTTCTAAATTCTCTCGATTTCAACTGTCTTCCAAGAGTTCAGACCCTTTAAAATAACCTTGAAAATTTTCACTTTAGTATGGCAAGAAAACTGAAATGCTTTGTGAATAAGGTTATATTTTTCAGTGTTTCCAATGTTAGAAATGAGCCAAAGGTGAATATTTGAGGTTATGTGACCAGACGATTTCACATGAAAAATAACTGCTCAACTCTCTTGGGAGAAACAATTCTTCAAATATATATTTGAGATTTCAGAAAATGCTTACACTATTCCTAGAATTATAGCACTGGCACTCCCAGAGGTATTTAACTGAATTTTGATGGTATAAGTTCAAATAGAATTTTAAGTATGAGCTATGTGTGACTCAAAAGCATTCACTTAGGTTTAAATGATAAAAAAAGTTCATATTAATATGTTGGTTATCTTTAATAGAGAAGATCTCTTCACTACAATTTCTCCTTTAAAAGTACCAAGTAAACTATATTTGATAATTTTAATTCAATAAGAAGATTTATTCATGTATCTCAGTTACTTAAATTTAAGATATATTTATTAATTTCATTTAAGACTACTAGTAGTAGCCTTTTGAGTTAAAGATTTACTTTCCTTAAAGAAAAAAATTACAGCTAGTATTTTTACATTCTAAATATAAATATTTATACTAGAAAATATTCTAATATCTTTACAAATTATGAAATTAATCACTCTGTGAAAACTATGGGCCTTGATTGTGAGAATTTTAATAATTAATTCAAATGTCAATTTGTTCCACAATGCATTTTTTCTAGTTTTAAGGTAGAAATAGAAAGTTGATTAATTAAAAAAAAATCTACTTTATTCTTAGACATATGATAGGCATCTAAAATGTAGTGGGAATTTCTTTTCTCACCTTTATATTAGTGAAATGTTGATTTAGTGAAGATAACATGGGTTATTCTCTTTTTTAAATCAATAATTGAATTGCTTAGAGAAATCATGATAAATAATCATACCAATACCAACTAGATCAAATAAGCAAGGAGTGACAATATGCAATACACTGTGGAGAGAAAAAAATCATCCAGTAGGTATTAAATCGTACATGGAGACTTTTCGGAGAGCAGAGGTGGTGGAACGCAATTGCCTGCTAATTTCTCCCTGTGTATTTTGCAGCTGCACTCCAATTCTGACAAGGGTGATGGGTCTGTCAAGTACATCCTGACTGGAGAAGGGGCTGGGACTATATTCATCATTGATGATACCACGGGGGACATCCACTCCACCAAGAGTCTAGACAGAGAGCAGAAGACACACTACGTGCTTCATGCCCAGGCTATTGACAGACGGACAAACAAGCCTCTGGAACCTGAATCTGAGTTCATCATCAAAGTGCAAGATATCAACGACAATGCTCCAAAGTTCACAGACGGACCATACATTGTGACTGTGCCTGAAATGTCAGATATGGGTAAGAAAGACTATTTCTATACTTGAAGAGTTCATCCAAAAATCATCTACAGAAGACCAGTTTTTAATCTGTGTGTGTGTGCATATGTGTGTATGTGTGTGTGTGTGTGTCTGTGACTGTAGAACTGTGAAAAGTTTCAAAACATTTGAATATTTTTCTGTGGCATAAAATACTAAAGAATACTGAGGCTATTATATATTGAAATAACTTATGAGCATGTAAATATAAGCTATGGTTTCATCTCAAGAAAAAATTCATAAATTGGATAACCACTGCAATTCTTGATTAACTTATACAGTATTTTGATTATGTAATTTTTTGAATATATTAGGAGCATACCAACACATTCAGTACAACATTTTGCATTAAAGAAATATCATGTTATGTTTCAAATTCATGGTTACATGTCTTTTAAGCTTAAGTTCATCAATAAATTATAATAGCATTAGTAGAAGTAGTTGCTGCATTAGTAAGTAAAAGTTTAAGATATTTCTAAATATCTACATTACATATATTGTAAAGTATATAACAACACTGTGAAAAATTTTGAATTTTTAAAATGTGCAAGCTGGAGTAGAGTATTTAACTCACTTTCTCAAATTCAATATCTAGGAAATAGCCAAACTCCAGTTTTAGCTGAATGCAAAGACAGTATTGCCTTGATGTATCATGATTCAGGTTTAGAGTCTCTCTGACTATCTCGGGTATTTTTACCACTCCTAGCTTTTTGTGGTTTAGCTATGTTATTTTTACCACAGAGATGAATTTTCTGACAGTAATTAACATGAAATTTGGCTATCATAGGGATTGTGATAAAGCACATGCCTGACCTGCAGGAGGCCCTGTTTTTAATCCATAGCACTGACAATAAAAGTAATATCATCAACAAATGCTAGCAAAATGATTTTTCATTATCTTTGTAAAACATTAAGCTTAGGTTTAGACAACATTTTGAATAAAATGCTTATATATTTTATTTTAATTCAAGTATATGAATATTATTTTAAATTAAGGCTATTACAGTCCCTTAAAACACTGTACATTTGAATATTTACATGAAATTATGTAATGAAAATAAGACCACCTTATCTCCCCTGCTTTAGAACCCCAGTCCAGTTCTGTCCTCTTGAGAGTGCCAAGTACGTCCTGCAGCTGTTGGGGAAGAAAGGGAGACTCAGGTCCCCAGGTCAGCCAGAGCCTCAGGGGAGAATGTGATTGCCAAGATGGCTCCCTCTGGGCTAGTAGGTAGAAAATAGGGATCACACTCAGCAAGCCTGGAGAAAGGCCCAGAATGTACTCAATCTCATTTGTTTACAAGGAGATTTGAGAAAGAATGAAAAGACTGAACACTGTTCACTGAGTGAGTGAGAGAGTGTGTGGAAACCCAAGGACAGAATTTCCAGTGCCATGCCAGTAGGACTCTATGGTACCATCACTATAAGAATACCTCTGGTAGGTTGATTCCAGAAGCTAGATAAGACCCTGAGGAGCAAGATAACCATAGGTGGATGCACAAGAGGGAGCAACAGAGCATTCATTAGACAAAGACTGTTTTGAAAGAACAGTAGGTAATAAGAGCACTACAAACATTTAAAGTACACGAAGAAGAGACTTCTGGAAGTCAAAATTATGGTTCTTTGTATTGTTTTTATTAGTGTATTAGCGTTAAACATAATTTCAGGGTTCAGTTTGACATAATCATGAAATATATTTAGCTTCAATTTAGTCTTCAACTTTCCCTGCCTTCCTCTTTGCCCCTATTTTCTCTTTTCCTCTATTCTGCTGGTCTTTCTTCTACTTTTTTTTGTGGGGTTATTGGGGACTGAACTCAGGGGCACTCAACCACTGAGCCACATCCCCAGCCCTATTTTGTATTTTACTTAAAGACAGTGTCTCACTGAGTTGCTTAGTGCTTTTGCTGAGGCTGGCTTTGAACTCCCAATCCTCCTGACTCAACCTCCTGGGGATCATAGGTGTGTGCCACCAGACCTGACTCTTCTACTCATTTACGGTTTTATTTTTTAAAGATATACGTATGGGTGAAATTCACTGTGGTATATTCGCATATGTACATCGGATAATTTGGTCAGTTCCATTCCATAGTTCTTCTCTTTTTCTGTCCCTCCTCTCTCCCCATCTGATCTATGCTAAGTGAAATAAGCCAATCCCAAAAAGCAAAGGCTGCATATTTTTTTCTGATGAGTAGATGTTGATACGTAACAGGACAGGGTGCGGGGAGGAAGGGAAGTATGAAGGAATGTTGGATTTAGTAGAGGGAAATGAGGAGAGGGGAGGGGGCGGGATAAGGAAAGATGGTGAAATAAGACAAACATGTTTACCCTATGTGCATTATGATTAATGAATGATGTGAGTCTGCATCCTGTACAACCAGAGAAATGAAAATTGTACTCCTTTTGTGTACAATAAATCAAAGTGCATTCTGCTGTCATGTGTAACTAAATAGAACAAACAATAAGAGCATACTGAGAGACAGTTCCAGAACCCATTCCATCCATTCTTCCACCGCTCCTTAAGTACAAACTATCTGTCACATACTCTATAAAAAGGTAAACTAAAGAACTTAAAAAATAGCAACTACCTTTAAGGAATTTATTGTTTTGCGGGGAGGCTAATATGTCAAATTTGAAACAGTCATTGAAAAATATCAACCACATACAATTAAGTACTGGAAATATGAGGAGAGTTAATAAGGACTGGAATGTCCAGAAAAAAGCTTCAAAAAGACAATTGTATGTTCAAGGATGGGTAAAATTTTAATAAACCAATGAAAGAAGACAGTAAAAAAAAAAAAAAAAAAAAAAAAAGGACCACCCCACATACTTTTTCCTTTTATTGTGGTTTAGTTTCCACGTATGAGAGGAAACATTCCACCCTTGATTTTCTGGGTCTGGATAATTTCATACAGCATACTCTCCAGATCCATCCATTTAGATGTTAATACCATAATTTCATTCTTCTTTGTATCTAAGTAAAACTCCATTTTGCACATATATCACATTTTTAAATTTTTTTTAATTTTTTTTATTTTTTGCAGACTACATTTTGATTCATTATATCATATTTTTATAATCCATTCTTCTGTTGACAGACATCAGGGCTAGTTCTGTAACTTGGCTGTTTTGAGTTGCACTATTCTAAGCACTGATGGGGCTGTATTTTCTAATTAAATAAGTAAATAACAAAACAAGAAAAACATATATATGCACTGAAAGCTTGGGTGGTCACCAATTGGACTAAAATATTTTCTTGTTACTTGAAAATGTGTCAGATCAAATGAAGTAGCTAAGTAGAATCACAGAGCAAGAAATCTAAAAACAACAATAAAAATCCATATTTTCCACAAATGGAAAGGCCACAATTTCCAATCACAGGATAAAGATAAAACCCTTGGAGAACACATTTATTCAGCCTATCATGTGAACATCATAGGTTTCCAGGTAATGAAGAACAGATGCCAGAGGCAGAAGAGGAAAATGATACTTCCTTTTGAGGGGTAAAAAACCCTGACTTTAGAAGTTGATTTGAATTCTGAGTTGAAGGAAGGTTACATAGAATAAGAATCAACCTTAGGTAAATCTTGGCAAAGTTTTAAAGCTTAAGGATAAAGAGAAAATTTTATGGACTTTCAAATTTTTCAAAATTTCCTATTAAGAAAATAATTCGGGCTGGATCTGTACATAGCACAATGGTAAAGCTCTTGCCTAACTCATGCGAGGCACTAGATTTGATCCTCAGCACCACATTAAAAAAATAAATTAAGTAAGTAAAGGAATTGTGTCCATCTGCAACTAAAAATAATTTAAAAAGGAAAACAATATGTACACATTATATATATCCATTGAAATATGGAATCTGGTCAATATTGTGATCTCATGGATAGTCTGCAAAGAAAAGACTGAAACCTTAAATCCTTTGTTCATTCAAAATGTGATACAACTGTGAGAGTGAAAAAAAAATATGGAAAAGAATCCTAAAGTTCTATTATCTTCTTCCTGATAGAAAAACATATGAGAAAACAGATGAAATTGACCATAGTTGAAATGAATCAGAACATGGATCTAAAAGTCAAGAAGACAAAAATTATCTGCAATGAGTCCTGAAATAGGTATATGTTTGCATAATCAAAACATTCAATATAAAATAGCACTCTCGGGAATGCAAAAGAATACAACATTGCATAACTAACAATCATGAAACATAAAGGAATTATTGCAGCAAAGGCTGTGGATTTGGGGGAAAAAATCCAAACATTTCAAAGTCCTCACCTAGTACTTGAGGAGGAAGTTGGGAATGGGGATAGCTAATAATTTTAAATTCTCTTATATGGACAAATATGGTCAAAGGAGAAAAATTTAATGTCTGAAAGATGAGAGAAAAAGGACAGACAATACAAAATCAGTTTTAAATGTCAACTACTGTGGTTGCAGGCAAGTTTAGATTGCTTGAGAAATTTTATGGCGAGTCATAGGCTGAATGTTGGAAATTATATTTCATTAGTATATTTGAGTGTGTGAATAAGCTTATTACTGAAGAAAATCAGGCACATAAAAGTTATCCTAGTAGACTACAATGCACTTTGTAATATGAAAGTATAGAAGATGATGTGCAAGATGGTGGAGGAAGAAATTTACTTCATGTCCCATACTTCAGAATGGAAGCTATTATATTAACTCTGATTTTGGATATTGAAAGTGAATAATACTATAGAACTGGAATCAGCAATGGCAAAGGAGGGAAATCTGGCCTGCCATCTGATTTTGCAAGTAAGGTTTTACTGAGATCGTCTTGCTCATTCATTTAAATGCTGTCTGTGGTACTTGGGGCACTGGAGGGGCATATTTGAAGAGCTTGCAGGAAGAATGCCTTCCCAAAATATGTCTCAAAAAGCCTAAAATATTCACTACATTGTTTTTTGTAGGAAAGAAATGCTTGCCAATTTCCTTGGTAAGAAGAGATTGTAGGAGACAAGACACAAGGCAGGGAAATGGCTAAAGGACCATGTCACAGTTCTGATAGGCAAGTGTCTGCTTTATGTAGACCAGTCAGCGTTTGCCAGTCTAGCCAGGTCCAAGAGGCTGGGTTTCCAGGAAAGATATTGTTTTCCTGACAAATGGTACAGATGGTGCGTGTATTTCATTTGTTACTATTCCCCTTTCTTCCTGCCAGTAGTAGAGATGTGGTATGGAAATGGAGCAGCTACAAGAAACTCAGTTGAAACCCTCTTTCTAAGAACAATATAAAACACTGGTAAAGCAAGACCAAATAAATAAATAAACACACCCTGAAAAATGATACTACCACAGAACTGAATCTTTACTCTTTTCTTGCCAATCCTAAAATGTTTCTTGGAAGCATAAATCTCTTCCTGTCTGAGCGTTTTAGTTGGATTTCCAATATATGTACCTAAGTTGAATCAAAGTTTTAAGGTGGAGACACTAAGGAAATAATTGCATCTAATACTGAATCCAAAGTAATTGTGAAAAAATTTTCAAATTCAGATAAGAAATAGTGCCATAATTTTCCATGAAGTGCCTTGTCTTGTTAAGGATATGAGAACCTCACTTCTGTTTCTTTCTGCTAACCCATTGTGTATTTATGAGGTCAAATGATTTTCCTGTGGCAACAATTCTCCCTTCTGCTTGACATGTGACTTCCAGCTGATTTCAGTTGGCAAAATCTTGCTTGTCATCCACTGAAGAATGAGTTGTGTACATATTAGCTACAATGAATGAATGCAAGGAGATTAGGCATTTTGAATATAGTCTGAGTTCTGCCAAATACCCACAACGGATGACCACAAAGCTACCAGTAATTTTGCCAGTCTGTGATGACAGGTCACCATGGCAACTGTGGTACTGATTACAGAAACTATAAGGAGTACTTGTTGAAAACTTGCTTTATGCCAGATATCGCCTATCATTTGCAATAATTCATGCATTTATAATCATCACCATTGTGATGTCAGCATTTTTTATCCTCTCTTTGCAGAGGATTAAACTGGAATATAGAATTAAGACATTTCCCTCAAACTACAAGGTTAGTAAGATGTATAACTGGAAGATATTTTTACTTTACATATAGCCTTAGGTTTTGATTTACTACTTTTTATTTGGTGAACAAAATTGAACCAGATCAAAGGTATTTGTAGCACAATTCTTTAAAATTCCAAAATTTGCAATAACAGCAAATGAAAAATAGTGTGTGTGCCAGAATACAATAAATTTACTGGAGACAAAGGTGTCTTTTTTTAACTCATTAGAATAGATTTTATATTATTATAATGTTCCCTTTGTTTAAGAGATGCATTTTGGGGAAAGACTTTATATCATAAACATAAAAATTCAACCCAAGTAGCCAGAAAGCAAGACAATAGCCAATTCATTTATAATATAATAAAGTCACTTTAAAGTTCAACTGGGTTATTTGTATTCTTGGTGTAGAGTTTTTTGAGTTCTTTATAGATTCTGGAAATTAGCGCTCTATCTGAAGTATGAGTGGCAAAGATTTTCTCCCACTCTGTAGGCTCTCTCTTCACATTACTGATAGTTTCCTTTGCTGAGAGAAAGATTTTTAGTTTGAATCTATCCCAGTTGTTGATTCTTGCTTTTATTTCTTGGGCTATGGGAATCCTGTTAAGGAAGTCCGATCCTAAGCCAACAAGTTGAAGGTTTGGACCTACTTTTTCTTCTATAAGATGCAGGGTCTCTGGTCTGATTCCGAGGTCCTTGATCCATTTTGAGTTGAGTTTTGTGCAGGGTGAGAGATAGGGGTTTAATTTCATTCTGTTGCATATGGTTTTCCAGTTTTACCAGCACCATTTGTTTACTTTATTTTGAAGGGAAAAAAGTCTAACAACCTTAATTATGTATACAGCAGAAACCTGTGTATAAAGGCAATGGACAGGTTTCAGGTAGGTGTGAGGAACAAAATCTGAAGGAACCTAGAGGCACAGATGGTATGGGCAATAATGTAAATGGAGTTCTCAAGGGCCACTTGCAGGAGTGAAAGAAGTCACATGAGCTGAGATACACAGTGATGTTCAGATGGAGGACGAGGTGTGGTCATAATGTCGGAAAATGTGAAATAGCACATTATCTTCGTACTGAAAACAAAGCAAATGGCAAATAAATAAATCGTAAAACTGGAAACATTCAATGATTCCCATATCAAAAGAGAATCAACATTAATTAAAATTAATAACCATTTGAAAATACAGATATCAAGTAATCATGCTAAACCTAATTAAAAAAAATGAAATGTTTATAAAATTCGTAACATTGGAGTAGTTTTTATTACATACATATTTTTAATAAATAAGAAATAAATTATCCTACAAAAAAATAAAAATGGGAAATTACATTAGCAGGATATTCACAGGATAAAAACAAGTTCATTATACAAAATCCTTATATTTCAATAGTAATAGAAATCACAAAGAAAACATACACCAATGTGGACAGAGTTATTCCTGTGCAGAGCCATTAGAGGAAAGAATAATTGCCATATTTTTAGAGTAATTTGATAATATCCATGTCAATTTTATTTATTTTAAATTATTTATTTATTTTTTAATTTTTAACAGATTTCACTTTGATTCATTGTACACAAATGGAATACATCATCTCGTTTCTATGGTTGTACACGATGTGGATTCATACCATTCGTGTAATCATACATGTACATACGGTAAAGATGTCTGTCTCATTCTACCATTTTTCATATCCCCCTCCCTCTCATTTCCTTCTACATAATCCAAAGTTTCTCCATTCTTCTCTCACTTCCCACACTCCCACCCTCATTATACGTCATCATCTACTTATCAGGGAAAACATTCTGCCTTTGGTTTTTGAGGATTGGCTTATTTCACACTTAGCATGATATTCTCCAGTTTTATCAATTTATTTGCAAATGTCATAATACCATTCTTCTTTATGGCTGAATAATACTCCATTGTGTACATACACCACAGTTTCTTTATCCATTCATCTGTTGAAGGGCATCTAGGTTGATTCCACAATCTAGATATTGTGAACTGAGCTGCTGTAACACTGATGTGACTGCCTTACTGTAGTTTGCTGAGTTTAAGTCCTTTGTGTATAAACCAAGGAGTGGGTAACTGGGTCAAAAGGTGGGTCCATTCCAAGTTTTCTGAGGATTCTCCACACTGCGTTCCAGAGTGGCTGCACCAATTTGCAACTCCACCAGCAATGTGAAAGTGTGTCTTTTTCCCCACATCCACACCAACATCTATTATTGTTTGTGTTCTTAGTAATAGCCATTCTAATTGGAGTAAGATGAAATCTTAGAGTTGTTTTAATTTGCATTTCTCTAATTACAAGAGACGGTGAACACTTTTTCTTATATTTATTAATTGCCTATGTGTCTTCTTCTGTAAAGTGTCTGTCCAGTTCCTTGGCCCATTTATTGATTGGGTTCTTTGTATTTTGGGTGCAAAGTTTTATAAGTTCTTTATAAATTTTGCAGATAAGTGCTCAATCTGAAGTGCATGTGGAAAAGATTTTCTCCCACTCTGTAGGCTCTCTCTTCACATTCTTCATTGTATCCTTTACTGAGTAAAAGCTTTTTAGTTTGAGTCCATTCCATTTATTGATTTTTGCTTTGATTTCTTGTGCTTTGGGAGTCTTGTTGAGGAAGTCTGATCCTAAGCCAACATGATGAATATTCAGGCTTACTTTGTCTTCTGTAAGGTGCAGGGTCTCTGGTCTAATTTCTAAGTGTTTGATCCATTTTAAGTTGAGTTTCATGCAGGGTGAGAAATAGAGGTTTAATTTCATTTTCCATGTCAATTTTAAAAACACATCTTTTTGACAAAGAATTTCAAATATGTATGTGTGTGAAGGTGTATTTACATTCACCTGGTTATGCAAATTGCATGGGAAATGAGGGCATTGCCTTGTTGTCATAAGTATAAAAAAGTAGAATTGGGATAGAAAGATATATAGATAGATATAAAGATTTTGCATAAATGTCTATAAGTATATGCTGAATTCTATTTAGACAAAGTGAATGTGTTCAAAAAATGTATGTTTAAATGGAAAGATCCGTATTAGGTTGGTGAGGAAATAAAGTTGTCAGAAATGCAAGTTAGATCGTCTGCAATTGTTTTTAGAGAACATGAATGTGTTGCATGATATTCATGCACGTGATCATAAAATATCTGAGGGAAAGAATACACATACATACATATTGTTGAATGTAGTGACTTTTAAAATGTAGCTTCTGGTTTAACCTGCTAAAAAATGAATTTGTTAAAAGTTCCCTATTCACAATAACCTTAAAAAAAATTGGGAATCAATCTAGCAAGAGGTGAAAAACTCTACAATGAAAACTGCAGAACACTAAAGAAAGAAATAGAAGAAGACTTTAGAAGATGGAAAGCTCTCCCATGCTCATGGATAGGAAGAATTAACACTGTCAAAATGGCCATAATACCACAAGCATTATACAGATTTAATGCTATCCCTATTAAAATCCCAAAGATATTTCTCATAGAAATAGAAAAAGCAATCATGAAATTCATTTGGAAAAAAAAGACATCCAGAATAGCCAAAGCAATCCTTAGCAAGAAAAGTGAGGCAAGAGTCATTAAAATGCTGGACCTTAAATTATACTACAGAGCCATAGTAACATAAAGGTATGGTATTGGCACCAAAACAGATAGGTAGACCAATGGTTCAGAATAGAAGACACAGAGACAACACACATAAATACATTTTTCCATACTAGACAAAGGCACCAAAAACATCCACTGAGGAGAAGATAGCCTCTTCAACAAATGGTGCTGGGAAAACTGGACATTAACATGTAGCAAAATGAAATTAAACCCACATCACTCACCCTACACAAAACTCAAAGTGGATCAAAGACATAAGCAGTAGAACAGGGACCCTTTGCCTAATAGGAGGAAAAATAGGCCCAAATCTTCACCATGTCAAGTTAGGAACTGACTTCCTTGTTAAGACTCGAGGAGCGCAAGAAGTAAAATTAAGAATCAATACATGTGGAGGAGAGCAGCCAACCCTGGCCAGCTACCTGCCCAGAGGAGGAGGAGAGGAGAGCCGCCATGCTGCCGCCTCCATATTGGAACACTACAGCCTTTGCAATAGCCCTCCACCCTCGGACAACAGACAGGACCTGGAGACAAGAGCCTACTGTAACAAAACACACCAAAGGACTGCATATCTGAAGTGTCTGGAACCACCTGCCCTCCAGTCCTATCTCTGAAAGTGGTAGACTCCATCTTAGGTCACTTCCATGTCCATCTTGAGTTACTTCTGGTGATACCACTGCCAACTTTAGTTGGAGCAGCTTCCATCCTGGGACAGAGGCAGGACACTAGAAACCCAATATCCAGATACCAACAGGTTAGCCTCCACCAGTACCATGAACTAGGGATGTGACTGCTTCCATCAACAGAAAACAGCCAGGAACTGGAAGACCACTTCCAAGTCCATACAGTCTAGGTTACACCACACAGTCCCTTTCTCTCTTCTCTCCTGCTATCAGTCAACTTCTACTGTTTACTATTTTACTATTCCTATGATCTAACATCTCTATATTCTCACCTCCTACTCCATAAATACCACACCCTACACCCCATTCCCTTTTTGTCCACAATTAGAAACTGGACACACTATTGCACATCCACTGTTTATACTGTAGAGAATAATCAGACACATCACTTCTGTTCATTGCGACAAACCTGTAAACATTTTAATAGGGACTGATTTTTTTTTATTGTAAACAAATGGGATACATGTTCTTTGTCTGTTTGTACATGGGTTAAAGGCATACCATTTGTATAATCATAAATTTACATATGGTAATGCTGTTTGATTCAGTCTATTATTTTTTCCCTTCCCCCCCACCCTTCCTTCCCACCCTTCTTTTCCCTCTAAACAGTCCTTTCATCCTCCATTTTTGCCCCCTCCCTAACTTTAACCCTAACCCTAACACTAACTGTCCCACCCTCCTCCTTATGTGTCATCATCCACTTATCAGCGAGATCATTCGTCCTTTAGTTTTTGGAGATTGGCTTATCTCACTTAGCATGATGGTCTCCAATTTCATCCATTTGCCTACAAATGCCATAATTTTATCATTCTTTATGGCCAAGTAATATTCCATTGAATATATATATCACAGTTTCTTTATCCACTCATCAATTGAAGGACATCTAGGTTGGTTCCACAATCTGGCTATTGTGAATTGAGCTGCTATGAACATTGATGTGGCTGTATCTCTGTAGTATGCTGATTTTAAGTCCTTTGGGTATAGACCAAGGAGTGGGATAGCTGGGTCAAATGGTGGTTCGATTCAAAGTTTTCTAAGGAATCTCCAAACTGCTTTCCAGAGTGGCTGCACTAATTTGCAGCCCCATCAGCAATGTATGAGTGTACCTTGCTCCCCAAATACTCGCCAACACCTGTTGCTTGTATTTTTGATAATCGCCATTCTAATTGGGGTGAGATGGAATCTTAGGGTGATTTTGATTTGCATTTCTCTTATTACTAGAGATGTTGAGCATTTTTTCAAATGTTTGTTGATTGCTTGTAGAATTTCTTCTGTGAAGTGTCTGTTCATTTCCTTAGCCCATTTGTGGATTGGATTATTTGTATTCTTGGTGTAGAGTTTTTTGAGTTCTTTATAGATTCTGGAGATTAGTGCTCTATCTGAAGTATGATTGGCAAAGATATTCTCCCACTCTGTAGGCTCTTTCTTCACATTACTGATAGTTTCCTTTGCTGAGAGAAAGCTTTTTAGTTTGAATCTATCCCAGTTATTGATTCTTGCTTTTATTTCTTGTGCTATGGGTGTCCTGTTGAGGAAGTCTGGTCCTAGGCCGACATGTTGAAGATCTGGACATACTTTTTCTTCTATAATCTGCAGGGTCTCTGGTCTGATTCCGAGGTCCTTAATCCATTTTGAGTCGAGTTTTGTGCAGTGTGAGAGATATGAGTTTAGTTTCATTATGTTGCATATGGATTTCTAATTCTCCCAGCACCATTTGTTGAAGAGGCTATCTTTTCTCCATTGCATATTTTTGGCACCTTTGTCTAGTATTAGAAAGTTCTATTTATTTGGGTTTGTGTCCATGTCCTCTATTCTGTACCATTGATCTACCTATCTATTTTGGTACCAATACCATGCCGTCTTTGTTACTATTGCTTTGTAATAAAGTTGAAGTTCGGGTATTGCGATACCCCCTGCTTCATTTTTCCTGCGAAGAATTGCTTTAGCTATTCTGGGTTTCTTATTCTTCCAGCTGAATTTTATGATTGCTTGCTCTATTTCTGTAAGGTACATCATTGGGATTTTAATTGGAATTGCATTGAATCTGTATAGCACTTTTGGTAGTATGGCCATTTTGACAATATTAATTCTGCCTATCCAAGAACATGGGAGATCTTTCCATCTTCTAAGGTTTTCTTTACTTTCTTTCTTTAGTGTTCTGTAGTTCTCATTGTAGAGGTCTTTCACCTCTTTTGTGAGATTGATTCCCAAGTATTTTATTTTTTTCGATGCTATCATGAATGGGGTAGTTTTCATAATTTCTCTTTCTGAGGATTCATCAATGATGTATAAAAATGCATTGGATTTATGAGCATTAATCTTGTAACCTGCTCCTTTACTGAATTCACTTACGAGTTCTAAAAGTTTTCTGGTGGAATTTCCTGGTTCCTGTAAGTATATAATCATATCATCAGCAAATAGGGATAGTCTGAGTTCTTCTTTTCCTATTCGTATTCCTTTAATTTGGTCTGTCTAATTGCTCTGGCTAGCGTTTCAAGTACGATGTTGAATAGAAGTGGTGAAAGAGGGCATCCCTGCCTTGTTCCAGTTTTTAGGGGGAATGCTTTCAGTTTTTCACCATTTAGAATGATATTAGCCATGGGCTTAGCATAGATGGCCTTTATAATGTTAAGGAATGTTCCCACTATCCCTATTTTTTCTAGTGTTTTGAGCATGAAGGGGTGCTGTATTTTATCAAATGCTTTTTCTGCATCTATTGAAATAATCACGTGATTCTTGACTTTAAGACCATTGATATGGTGAATTACATTTATTGATTTCCAGATGTTGAACCAACCTTGCATCCCTGGGATGAAACCCACTTGATCGTGGTGCACTATCTTTTGAATATATTTTTGTATGCAATTTGCTAAAATTTTGTTGAGAATTTTTGCGTCAATGTTCATTAATGATATTGGTCTGAAATTTTCTTTCCTCGATGTGTCTCTGTCTGGTTTGGGTATCAGGGTAATATTGGCTTCATAGAATGAGTTTGGGAGGGTTCCCTCCTCTTCTATTTCATGGAATACTTTGAGAAGTATTGGAATGAGCTCTTCTTTAAAGGTTTTGTAGAACTCGCCTGAGATCCCATCTGGTCCTGGACTTTTCTTTGTTGGTAGGCTTTTGATGACCTCTTCTACTTCATTACTTGAAATTGGTCTATTTAAATTGTGTATGTCCTCCTGGTTCAGTTTAGGCAATTCATATGTCTCTAGAAACCTGTTGATGTCTTCAAAATTTTCTATTTTGTTGGAATATAGATTTTCAAAATAGCTTCTAATTATGTTTTATATTTCAATCATGTCTGTTGTGATATTTCCTTGTTCATTCCGAATTTTAGTGATTTGGGTTTTCTCTCGTCTTCTCTTTGTTAGAGTGGCTAAGGGTTTATCAATTTTGTTTATTTTTTCAAAGAACCAACTATTTATTTTGTCAATTTTTTGTATTGTTTCTATTGTTTCAATTTCATTGATTTCAGCTCTGAGTTTAACTATTTCCTTTCTACTACTTTTAGTGTTGGTCTGTTCTTCTTTTTCTAGGGCTTTGAGCTGTAGTGTTAGGTCATTTATTTGTTGATTTTTACTTCTTTTATTGAATGTGCTCCACGAAATAAATTTTCCTCTAAGTACTGCTTTCATAGTGTCCCACAGATTTTGATATGATGTTTCTTTGTTCTCATTTCCCTCTAAGAATTTTTTAATTTCCTTCCTAATATCTTCTGTTATCCATTCATCATGTAATACATATTGTTTAATCTCCAGGTGTTGGAGTAGCTTCTGTTTTTTACTCTTTCATTTATTTCTAACTTCAATCCATTATGATCTGATGGAATACAAGGTAGTGTCTCTATCTTCTTGTATTTGCTTACATTACCTTTGTGGCATAATATATGGTCTATTTTAGAGAAAGATCCATGTGCTACTGAGAAGAACGTGTATTTGCTCTTGGTTGGATGGTATATTCTATAAATGTCCGTTAAGTCTAAATTATTGATTGTGTTATTGAGGTCTATGGTTTCTTTGTTCAATTTTTGTTTGGCAGATCTGTCCAGTGGTGAGAGAGGTGTGTTAAAATCACCTAGTATTATTGTGTTATGGTCTATTTGGTTTCTGAAATTGAGAAGGATTTGTTTGACATACATGGATGAGCCACTTTTGGGGCATAGATGTTTATGATTGTTATGTCTTGCTGATTTATGGTTCCCTTAAGCAATATGTAATGTCCTTCTTTGTCCCTTCTGACTAACTTTGACTTGAAGTCCACATTATCTGAAATGAGGATGGATACCCCAGCTTTTTTTACTGAGTCCATGTGCATGGTATGTTTTTACCCATTCTTTCACCTTTAGTCTATGGGTATCTCTTTCTATGAGGTGAGTCTCTTGTAGGCAACATATTGTTGGATCTTTCTTTTTAATCCAATCTGCCAGTCTATGTCTTTTAATTGATGAGTTCAGGTCATTAGTATTCAGGGTTATTATTGAAATATGATTTGTATTTCCGGTCATTTGGCTCATTTTATTTATTTATTTATTTATTTTGACATGACTTGGTTCTTCCTTTATTTGACAATTAATTTAGGATAGTTCCTCCCATTGCTAATTTGTTTCTTTGTTTTTCATCTCTTCCTCGTGGAATATTTTGCTGAGAATGTTCTGTAATGCTGGCTTTCTTTTTGTAAATTCTTTTAGCTTTTGTTTATCATGGAAGGATTTTATTTCATCATCAAATTTGAAGGTAAGTTTTTCTGGGTATAAGATTCTTGGTTGGCATCCATTTTCTTTCTGGGCTTGAAAAATGTTGTTCCAGGCCCTTCTAGCTTTTAGGGTCTGGATTGAAAAATCTGCTGATATCCATATTGGTTTCCCCCTGAATGTAATTTGATTCTTTTCTCTTGCCGCCTTTAAAATTCTGTCTTTATTTTGTATGTTAGGTATTTTCATTATAATGTGCCTTGGTGTAGGTCTGTTGTAATTTTGTATATTTGGAGTCCTATAAGCCTCTTGTACTTGGTCTTCCTTTTTATTCCTCAGATTTGGGAAATTTTCTGATAGTATTTCATTGAATAGATTGTTCATTCCTTTGGTCTGTTTCTCTAAGCATTCCTCAATCCCAATAATTCTTAAATTTGGCCTTTTCATGATATCCCATAGTTCTTGGAGATTCTGTTCATGATTTCTTATCATCTTCTCTGTTTGGTCCACTTTGTTTTCATGGTTAAATATTTGGTCTTCAATATTTGAGTTTCTGTCTTCCAGGTGTTCTATCCTATTGGTTATGCTTTCTATGGAGTTCTTAATTTGGTTTATTGTTTCCTTCATTTCAAGGATTTCTGTTTGTTTTTTTTTTCAATCTCTCTAACTCTTTATTGAAATGATCTTTTGCTTCCTGTATTTGCTCTTTTAACTGTCGATTGGTGCGATCATTCAGTGCCTGCATTTACTCTTGCATCTCGTCATTTGCTTCCCTGATCATTTTAATTATGTACATTCTGAACTCCCTTTCTGTCATTTCTTCTGCCATGCTGTCATTGGGTTTTATTGGTGTAACATCTAGATTTGTTTGCAGCATTTTCTTTCCTTGCTTTCTCATATTGTTCAGGTATCAGTGGACCGCTGAGATATTGCAGATTTCCTCTATTGACTTATAATGTCCCTGAAGATTTCTAGTATATCCCCTCTTAGCCTTCAGTAGCCTGAAGTCTTGGAGGAAATTGATAATGTGGTGCTCCACAAGGAAGCTGCCTCACTAGGGGTGGTGGCCTTCTGGTGGGGTATATTCCCTGCTAGTGGGCAGAGGTGCCTTCACTTGCTGACGAATGGTCAACCAAAGGGGAAGTAGGATGTGGGCTGATGCAAGGCCAGTTTGAGCCTGTGTCTCTGGTTTTACAGTCCTTGTGGGAGAACCTCACCTGGCAGGGAAGACTCATCCGGTGGGGAGGTCTCGCTGGTCAGTTCCCCTCCTAGAGGTTCCGTTCAATTCACAACTACCGCCTGGGCTGGGCAGCCTTCTTCTGCAATGTTTCCAGGGACCCGAACCTACCTCCTGGGCCTGGAAGCCTTGCCCTTCGCAGATGAATCTCCTTAGTCTGCCTCTCCTCAGAGAAGCTGCCTGTAGTCCTGGAGCCTTCGCTCCGCCCCTCAGTTTGTCTGTGTGGCTCTTCCACCAAGAAGCCGCCTATGTCCTGGGACCCTGCTCTGCACCTAATCGCCTGGCTATGCGGCCCCTCCTCTGAGCAGCCACCTGGAGCCCCTTACAGTCGCTCCGAGTCCCAGTGACCCGCCACATGCCTCTTCCTCCAGCAGCCGCCTGGTGTTCCGTGCAGTCGCTCTAAGTCCAAGTGACCCACCGCACACCTCCTTCTCCTCCAGGCAGTCACCCAGAGATCTGATGCGTTCAGCACGAGTCCCAGGAACTCACTGTGCACCTCCTCATCCCGACTGCCACCCATAGCCCTGGTGCAGTCACTCCGAGCCCAAGCACCCCGCTGCACTCCTCCTCCTCCTCCAGGCAACCCCACTGTGTTCAGGAGTGTTTGCTCTGAGTCCAAACCACTCACCACGCTGCTCCTCCAGATAGCCGCCCGGAACCCTGGTGCAGCTGCTCCAAGTCCAAGCGACGTGCCGAGCCTGTGCTTCTCCTTCTCCTCTGGGCAGCCCCCTGTGTTCAGGAGTGGTCGCTTTCAGTCCAAACAGCTCACCGAGCACTCCCTCCTTTGGGCAGCCTCCCAAAGCCCCGGTGTGTTGCTCCGAGTCCCAGCACTGTGCTGAATGGCCTCCTCTCCGATGCTCCCAGTTGTCCGCGTTCACTGCTCCAGTGGGGGAAGGGGTGTCTTCGTCAGGCAAATCTACTTCACAAAGATCCCTACATTCGGGGCTACCGCCCCATCGGGACGCCTCCCCAATGGGAGAGACTCACCCGGCTTCTTTGAGTTGGTCCCAAGTCTCTCTATATCTCCTCTTCTTGAGTCCTGAGTCCTGGAGCAACATGAAACGCAGCCACCCTCTAGTCCACCATCTTGAATCCCCCCAATAGGGACTGATTTAAAGCTGCATATGGTTTGTATTGGGTCATGTTAATATTGATCTCCCCCTTAAAGGAGAGATTGGAAACCTGCAGGGATATTATAAATTTATAAGGTAGAAACCATAATACCTCAGATCCACACTGCTAGAGGGAAAGAAATGCAAACAACATGAAAAAAACAAGGAAATAAAGCACCCTAAACAAACCAAGACACCACAATAAAAGAATTCATTGCCAGAAAAATAGAACAAATATCAGAGACAGAATCAGGATGTATAAAATTAAAATCATCTGAGAAGTAAAGGATGATATAAGAGAGCAAATGCAGGAAGCAAAAGATTACTTCAATAAAGAGATAGAGCAAAAATAAGCAAAATTTTAAAAATCCCTTAACCACACTAATGAAGAGAAGGAGAGAGAAAACTCAAATTTCTATAATTCATGATGAAAAAGGAAATATCACAATGGACACTATAGAAATACAAAAGATAATTAGAAGATATTTTGAAAATCTATATACTCCAACAAAATATAAAATCTCAAAGATATTGACAAATTTCTAGAGACATATGATCTACCCAAACTGAATTAGGAGAACATACACAATCTAAATAGAAGAATTTCAAGGAATGACTTCAAAAGCATTCCAACCAAGGAAAGCCTGGAACCAGATGGATTCTCATCGAGTTCTATAAGACTTTCAAAGAAGAACTAAAACTAATACTCCTCAAATTATTTCAAAAAATACAAGGACGAACTCTTTCAAACTGGATCTATGAAGCTAGAATCACCCTGATATCAAAAGAAGACAAAGAAAGAAAAAGGAAAGAAAACTTCAGACCAATATTCCTGATGAGCATTGATGCAAAAATTCTGAACAAAATTCTGGCAAATCACATATAAAAATGTATTAAAAGGCTAGCACACCATGATCAATTGGGATTCATCTCAAAAATGCAAGTTTGGTTCAACATCCAGAAATCAAATAAATGTAATTCATCACATCAATAGGCTGGAAGATGAGAATCATGATTGTTTCAATAGATGCAGAAAAACATTTGATAAAATACAGCATTCCTTCATGTTCAAAATGCTAGAAAAAAATAGTAATAGTGGGAACATACCTCAACATTATGAAGGCTATCTATGCTAAGTACAAGGCCAACATCATTCTAAATGGAGAAAAATTGAAAGTATTCCCTCTAAAAACTGGAACAAGGCAGGGGTGCCCTCTTTCATCACTTCTATTCAACATAGTCCTTGAAACTCTAGCCAGAGCGATTAGGCAGAAGAAAGAAATTAAAGTGTTACAAACAGGAAAGGAAAAACAAACTATCACTATGTGCCCATGACATGATTCTATATTTACAGAATCCTAAAAATTCCACCAGAAACTTCTAGAACTAATAAATGAATTCAACAAAGTAGCAGGATATAAAATCAACACTGATAAATCAAATGCATTTCTATATATCAGTGATGAATTTTCTGAAAGTGAAATTAGGAAGACTATCCCATTCACAATAGTCTCAAAAAAAAAAAAAAAATACTTGGCAATCAATCTAACAAAAAGAGGTGAAAGACTTCTACAGTGAAAACTACGGAACACTAAAGAAAGACATTAAAGAAGACCTTAGAAGATGTAAATATCTCCCATGCTCTTGGATAGGCAAAATTAATATTGTCAGAATGGCCATACTACCAAAGGCATTACACAGATTCAATGCACTTTCTATTAAAATCCTGAGGTCTTTCCTCATAGACATAGAGGAAGCAATTATGGAATTAATTTGGAAAAATAGGAGACCCAGAATAGCCAAAGCAATCCTTAGCAAGAAGAATGAAGCTGGAAGTATCATATTACAAGAAGATAAAATATGCTACAGAGCTACAGTAACAAAAATGACATAATATTGGCATCAAAATACACAGATAGACCAATGGTACAGAATAGAAGATACAGAGACAAACCCATATCAATATAGTTGTCTCATACTAGACAAAGGCACCAGAAACATACAATGGGGAAAAGATAGCCTTTTCAACAAATAGTGCTAGGAAAACTGGAAATCTATATGTAGCAAAATGAAATTAAATTCTTATCTCTCACCCTGTACAAAAGTCAACCCAAAGTAGATCAAGGACCTGGAATTTGACCAGAGACCCTGCACCAAAAAGAAGAAAAAGCAGGTCCAAATCTTCATCATGTCATCCTGACTTTCTTAACAAGACTACTAAAGTGTAAAAAATAAAATATAAAATCAACAAATGGAATGAATTCAAGCTAAAATGCTGCTTCTCAGCAAAGGAAACAATGGATAATGTGAAGAGATTGCTTATAGAGTGGGAGAAAATCTTTACCACACTCACATCAGATACAGCACTAATTTCCAGGATATATAAAGAACTCAAAAAACTTAACACCAAAAAAACAAATAAACCAATCCATAAATGGACTAAGGAACTGAACAGATATTTCATAGTAAAAGTTAAACAATCGAACTACAAAATATGAAAAAAAAGTTCAACATCTCTAGCAATTACAGAAATGCAAATCAAAACTACTCTAAGATTTCATCTCACTGTAATTAGAATGGCAATAATCAAGAATACAAGCAACAACACCTGTTGGTATGGATGTGGGGAAAAAAGGTACACTCATACATTGCTGGTGGGACTGAAAAATGGCGCAACCATTATGGGAAGCAGTATGGAGTTTCCTCAGAAAATGTGAAATGGAACCACCATTTGACTCAGTTATCCCACTCCTCTGTGTATACCCAAAAGAATTAAAATTTGCACACTATAGAGATGCAGCCACATCAATGTTTTTAGCAGCTCAATTGACAATAGCTAAATTGTGGGACCAAACTAGGTGCCCTTCAACAGATGAATGTGTCAAGAAACTGTGGCATATATACACAATGGAATATTCCTCATCCTTAAAAGAGAATAAAATTATGGCATTTGCAGGTAAATGGATGGAGTTCGAGAATATTTGCTAAGTGAAATAAGCGAATTCCAACAAACCAAAGGCCAAATGTTTTCTCTGACATGTCAATACTGATCCATAATTGAGTGGGGGTGAATGAAGGAACTTTGGATTGGGCAGAGGGGAATGAGGGGAAGGAAGGGGGCAGGGGATGGAAAAGATGGTGGAATAAGATTGACATTATTAATGGAAGTTCTTGTAGAATCGCGCAAATGGTATGGACTCTACATCATGTACAACCAAAGAAATGAATGTTTGTGCTCCATTCATGGACAGTGAATTGAAATGTATTCTGCTGTCATGTGTAAATAATTAGAAAAAATAAACATTGAAAAAATCAATAAATGGAATGAATTCAAACTAAAAAGCTTCTTCACAACAATGGAAACAATCAACAACATGAAGAAAAAGCCTACAGAATGTGAGAGAATTTTTACCATACCACTTCAGATAGAGCACTAATCTCCAGGATACATAAAGAATTTTAAAAAGTTAACACCAAAAAACCAGAAAACGAAAAACAAAAAACCCAGTCAACAGATGAGAGGAACTAAACAGACACTTCATAGCAGAAGAAACATAATCTATCAACAAATATATGAAAAAATGTTCAACATCTATTACAATTAGAGAAATACAAGTCAAAACTAAAATTCCATTACACCCCAGTCAGAATGACAGTTATCAAGAATACAAGCATCAACAAATGTCATTCTGACTGGAGTGTGATGGACTTCACAATAAGGTGGGGTGGCTAGGGCAAAATAGAGGTACGTTGGATTAGGCAGAGTAGAATGAAGGGAGGAGAGGGGGTGTGGGGGTATGTGTTCTCTTTATTGATGATCTCATACTTGCATTATCTTGAAATGATAATAAAATGTGAAAACTTGCAATAACGAAAATTACTAATAATATTAAATCTTAAAGATATACTGTTTCCTTACCCTAAACAAAACCTAACAATAAGGTAGGTAGATGATACCAGTTTATTTTCTACATTGGGTTCATAATAATACTATCATTTTTACCCTATGCTCATTAATTGAGTTTTGAGTTATGTAGTCATTAAAAAAAATCTTCATATATCTACCCAATTCCTCATAGAAAAAAAAGAGAAGGAACGTACTATAAGTTCTGAAAGTTATGGTAGTAGCTAGTAATAAAATAGCAAGTAAAACAAATTCACTATCTTTGAGGAGATGACAGGTATAAACAGAAAATTTTAATTTGGTGCCTGATAATTACAAAAGAAAAGGAACCATGGATTTGCTCATAAGGCCTACCTTGTGGATTAGAGAAGACATATTCAATGAATTATTCATAATTCATAGAGGGTCTGTCAGAAAAAGGGAAAATAAATGGACGTTTCACAGAAAAGGATGCAATGATGAAAAAATGGTCCCTTCTTCCTGTGGACAGCCCAGTTAGGGGTGTGTCCCTGTGGAGTGTGTGTGTGTTAAGGGAAATATATATATATATATATATAAATATATAAAATGTTGAATTCTTCTCTTGATGTGAGATGCAAAATATGCTGTGAGACTACACAGAACGTAGTACCAGAAAATTCCTGGGTGTGAAATATTTTGTTTAATAACTGCTTCTTGCCTGTCAGTAGTGCTACATGATTGTCCTAAAGTCACTCTAAATAATTAAAGTGTGCTATTTTTTTCTGGAAGAAATACAGATATGTTTCTCATCAGTGGGTAATTATCACCAAAGTCTGTGGCATTGTGAAAGTTTAACAAAGAAAGTTGCAGAAGTATATTTTCTCTGGAAGCATTTTTTTCATGTTTAGAATTTTTCTCTTTGATTTAAACAGTATAACTTCAACTACTATATAGGGAATCATATTCCCTGAGGGAAAGATCTTTGAACTTGCCACTGTTGGCATTTGGAACTAGATAGTTCTTTGTTGTAGGGAACTGCCTTGGGCATTGCAGGATGTTTAGGTGCATTCCTTGTCTCTATCCAATAGATGCCAAGAGCATTCCTGTTCCTGCCAAGAAGGCTAGATGACTCCTGACATAGCCAAATGTCTTTAAGGGGGAAAAATTGCTCTTACTTGTGAATCATTGCCCTGGGGAACATGCAAGGTAAATGAATGAAAAAAATTAAAAGTGGAAACATAATTGTAGAATATATTTGTGAAATTTATAGTCATTTTCAAAATGAATTCCAAAGTGTCAAAATGGTCATGCCATGTTCTGAGGACCTAAAGATACTCTATCTGGCTAGGTAAGCAATTTTGGAGTGCAAATATTAATTGTCATATACAAATGCACAATAGCATAAAAACACTGAAGAACCCATTAGATAAAATTGTTAATATTTTTCAATAGAAGGAAGAGTTACGCTTTGGTTACTTGAGAGTCCTGGTGGCTCTCAGTTTTAAAAGAAATTATTTTTATAGCCTTCCTTTAGAAATGAGTAGTGTAACTCAAGCTAGCGGTTTTTGTTGTTGCCATGTGTGTGAGTATTTGTGTGTGTGTTTGTGTGTGTGTGTGTGTGTGTGTGTGTGTGTGTAAAACATATGAATATATGGTCAATTTCAACAGAGTCAACATATGTGAAAACCTTGACGTTATAATATTACTGTGGGCAAAAGTAACATGAATAGGCCCTTAAGAAACATTTATTTTATCAAAGCAACTTCAGCATTTTTCATTTCTTCTTTTCTGTAATATCGGGTACATTATCTTGCCAGAGTTGATGTTTGTCTCAGTCCATCTCTCTTGCTCCAACAAAATGCCCAAGACTGGGTAGCCTATCAGTAAAGGAGCTCACACATTTGGAGTGTGAAAGTCCAAGATCAGGTGCTCCATCTGTCTTGTTTCTGGTAAGAGCCTTTTGATGAATAGCATCACTGGAAGGAGAACATGAGCAGGGTATGGTGAGAAAGCAGGCCAGTGAGGTTCAGGAATCTGGCTCTTATTATAACAACCCACTATGGAGGGAATGAGCAAGGGTCCCATAAGACCCAGCTAAACTCCTTCTGGGTGTGGTTCCCCCAATAACCTAGTTATCTGTCACCTCTTGATATCATGGCATTTGAACGAACCTTCCGGGATATGAATATTGGGGGACACGTTCAAGCCACATCTAAGCTATAAAATGATATGGTGATCTTGACAGCTTTGAATTATTCTATGAACTACATCTGAAACTTCCTATAATGAAATGACCAAGGTTTGTATAATATCCAAGATATTTTCCATAATGTTATTAAATCTCAAGTTTTTCAGAATTGAGACTTGAATATAAGTTAAAATAATTTTTTATCATAGCAGAAAGGGAAAACCAACCATGAAATACAATTACACCTGATTTTTTGAGTCAGAAGTCAACGGAAAGTATGCCATTTTAGAAGTGAAGACAGGGCGAATAAAACTGTATTTGTAAATGGAATTAACATTTTCACGTGGAAAGGGCATCATGGGCAATTGAGATATCCAACAATATTGCCAAAACATATATTATTACCAGTAATAATATACACTCTACACTCTAATAAAGGTGTTCGCTTCACTTGTATGTGTCAATAAATCCTTTTTCTAGAAAACAACAGGAATCATTTTTTCTCTTATATTTTTTCTGGAAATATATGTCAATTCTCTGCAATATAGGATTGCTTTCACTGAAAATCAGGAGTTTTTAGTATGAACCGAAATTTGGTTGTATTGTATAAAATGTGCTTTATATCCAGATATTATTTCAAAGAAATTCACACTAGATCATACTACAATTCAACTAAAAGTAAACGTCACATGTTCCTTTTTCAAACTAACGTTTCTTAAGGTAAATATGTAAATCTCTACATCTTACGTACGTCAATAAGACATCTTTCCTTAATCATAATTTAAAATATTTGACAGATTATAACAGAAAGTAATGATTTTTAATTTAGGGCGAAGAGAATGAAATATTTTCTTTTTCGAGAAGTATGAGTATGTAACTTATAAACTTTAGGTTCAATAGAACTCTTAAATAGTTGAAGGTAAAGAAAGCATGGAGTTTGCTCTATGATCCCTGGAGATGCACTGGAACATCTGCAATGTTTTCTCATGTCCTCGTTTTTTCCCTGAGGTTTTTAAAGCCCCAGGCATGTTCCCCTTGCAGCTGGTTCTGTGTTGCAGGGCAACCAAGAGAGACTCCAGCTGCGCTGACTTCTTGCCCTGCTGTCGGGAAACTGATTTAGTTCTGCCCAAACACCTTGGGAGTTTCATACTGGACATGTGCCAGGATTTGGGTACCTATTTAAAAGTCATTGCTCTGAGAAAGCATCTTCAGAATGAGATCATTTCAGTAAAGTGAGGCTGGTACCACAGTTCTATATGGAACATTAGTGTGCACATAAGGAGGCACACTGCAGAATCAAAAACTAAGCAAAAAATTTCAAGTTTCAGAACTTTCTTCTCTTCCTTCCAAGAACTTTGTTCTTCAGTGTCAGTTAGCTTTTGTTTTGAAACAAACTGATCTGTGACTGGCTGGCCCCAAACAATACTCACTTTCTTTGTTTATGATTCTGTGGGATGAGCTGCTGTTCTGCTGGGTCACACATGATTGAGTTGTAATTATCTGGTGGCTCAAACAGATGCCTCCCTCACATGCAGTGCTGGGCGCAGGCAGCTGTTTCGTCTGCCGTCTCAGGTGAGGGCCTCCTGTGTCTGATCCTCACTCTCTCCATCTGTAGGAGGAGAGGCTGTGCCGCTTGCATGTTTAGGGCAGCACCTCAAGTCAGTGAGAGCAGAAGCTTCAAGAATTTTTGAGGACTCTCCAGAGCTCGGTTGCTTCCCTTTTGCTCTTTTATTATTGTAAACCCCTCAGTTGAAATAAGGCGTTTTGTAAATATGAAAGAAATCCATGGCCTCCCTCTCCACCTATAGTTAGTTAGATGTGGATAAATGATTTTCTAGAAATACAGTCCCTTAATTTTCACAAAGTCATTTTTCTGAGATAACAGTTAAAAGATTTCAAGTTTACTCCATTAGGAAGTTTTCTTCTTCTTATTTTTATTTTACTATATGTGATTAAATTCATTGTTGTAAATGTAGGGATCAAATCAACTAAGCCAGCTTTGGCTTTTCACTTTGGTTCAACGATGACATGATTCACTAGATTGATTTTATACTATGGTTGATTTCTTTTAGTTTTCCGTTTGTTTTTTATCCAAGTAATCCAGACATGGCATTCCCCAATAAAACTGACCAATTTATGATTAAAAAAATACTTGACTAAAACAGATAAATTCTCCTGTGTAAGTTGGATTTCATTCACACAAATGAAATCCATGATCATGGTTTTTAATAAACCAAAGAGTAAAAAACGAATTACATGTGTGTATCCTTCATGATGGGCAATGAAACACAAAGGCACATAACACATTTGCGCACACATAACATCATAAGAGAGTTTCTGCAGTTCTGGAGGAAAGTTTTGTGCAGGTAATTATAATAAATGTAATAAGTAAAATTTCTATAGTAGCCAGTGAAACATCTTGATTTATAATTTCACTTTGGAGCTTAACATTTCTCTTAATGGAAAGAAAACTTTTAAATAAGCATATCATACACTTCTTACTGAAAGTGATGCTTTTCTTATTGGCACATTATGATTATGTACAACAGTGAGATTCACTATGCCATATGCATACATCCACATCACATAAACTGCTCAGTGGGAAGGTACGAGGGAATCAAATGTACCCAATTATGCTACATCCATGCACAAATGCACCACAACGAATCCCACTGGTATAGAGAATGACAATGCAATGATTGGTAATAATAGCAGAAACGAGATCAGAAGTGCAGGCAAAGGAGTACCGGAGGGGAAGGGAAGGCTCCTAGGACAGATGTTGAGCAAGGGATGTGAGCACATCTGGGTCTCACTGTTTTAGCATTTCATGTTATTTTGAATTTTACTGATGTTATATCAGATTATAGGTCCCTTAAAATATGTTTTTACATGTCTGATGCACTTAATAAAGAAAATAGGCAGTATATGAACAAAATATCGATAGAAGACCACTATATATACCTTCTACAGAGACAAGAGGTATTACTCAATGTGATTTTATGTATAGCTTTATAATATAAATTTATAGACATATTAGTTTCCTCATTATTTTTTCACCATTCATCAAAACTTGGTGGTTCACATATAATTTCATCCTTGTGAATAACATTTTTGCTATCTATCCCTTGCTTTTATATTTTCCTCTTTCCTTCCCTCTGTAGATGTTCAGAGACGGGTTTGCTGAGGGAGAGGATGAACGATGCTACCTTACCTAGCCTTACCCAGGACACTTACCCAGGCATTGGAGATCGAGCTCTGAAGGCACAGATCTAATTTTATTTAGGGTTGCACAGGACATATATAGGCACATTATCCAATCAGGTTAACACGCTTGTTAAAGTATAACAGGGTCAGCCTATAGGTGAACTATACATCCAGGGTCCAGGTAGTGTAAACAAACCACGCATGCCTAAGCAATTCTTCCCAGCAACAGGTCTGAGACAAAGGACTGGGGGAATGGCAAGCTCCAGCACACAGCATGAGGCAAGGCAGTGTGGGGAGCTCACATCACAGCTTTATGGGATGCATTTCAGAACAAGGCCTCCCCTCAGCTCAAATCAGCCTCAACAACTACAAAGTCCTTCATTCCACGGCGAGTCTTTACCATTACCTCAGTTTCTCTGTCCAGACTGTTTGTCTTACTTAGACCATGGTGTCAGTGACTGCTGTGAGATAAGCTTGAGGAATGTTCCTACATTTCCCCCTTCTTTATTAATTGAAGCAAGTAGGATCTTGGCAAGCATTTGTTGTGATTTGGCACAGTAAGCGAGTCGCTCTGAAAGAAGATTGAAAATACAACGAAACCCACATATTCATAGGAGTACAACAAATATAAGTATGAGCGCAGTTACAAAAAGTTGCTTTAACCAAGACACGTCTGGTAACCAAGAAGTCAGCCAGTCTAGCAGGCCTATATTTCCAGGTTCTTGAAGAATGTTATCAACAATGTCTTTTAAATAACTTAGAACTTTGGAAATAGAATTACCATTATCAGTTAAGTTGAAACAACACATATTCCTAAGTTCCTTACAGCCCTTATGGTGTAACAGCAACAAATAATCAATGGCAGCTCTAGTGTCAAGAATAGCTTGACGATGCTGCCTTTGTTCTTCATTAAGCATTGCAACAGCCTGAGAGGTATAATTAACATTTTTTACCATGGCACAGGCTAACTTTATAACTCCTTTATATGCCCCTACAGACAAGTTTCAGAGGAATTAACAATTTCCACCAAACGAACCCAAATATTATAATGAATGCAATCGGTTAAAGTAGAAGACTATAGCACAGAGGCATGAGCATTGGAATTAGCAGTGATAATATCATACATTAATAGGAATAATGTCCCAGGCCCTGGATTGGCCTCCGGCAACATCTGCTCCACTTGATGCATCAGATTCTTCATATCTCCCCATGTTATGGCATGATGTCTTCTGGAGCGTGGGCGTCTTGTTCGTCATATTGGTCCTGGTGTGGATCGAGCATCTTCACCCTCAATCTTCAATTGTGCCATCTATCTTGTCGGCAGTGTCCTCTGCTTTTGTTGTTGTGGCTGGTCTGACATTTCTTGCCGGTACCCAGATGGACGATGCTTCCGATTCTGGAAAGACACAAGCAAAACCTCGACTTTGGGTTAGAAGAGGATGAGGACCATTCTATTCATTTGTCAAGGGATCTTTCCGTCTAACGACTGGTAATGGTGATGGAGATGATAGAAGTGATCCCCAGTGTTTGTAGGCAGGAGATATTCCATGCGAATCGAAAGTTAAAAAGTTTAAGGTAAATAGGGAAGATATTAATATTTCTCCAGGGGGGGATGAGTTCCCCCTTTCCTTTTGGATTTGAGCTTTTAAAGAACGATTTGCACATTCCATGACCCTCCCTCCCACAAAAACTAAACAAAGTTAAGCCCCTTAACTTTTTAATAGTAGACCTATTACCAAATTTTCACCAAAAATATTGATCAGCATTTGCTAGTGCCACTATAATTTAATCAAAGCATATACGTTGCAATCATTGTGAAATTTTTGAATTTATTAATCATTATAAAATTTATTTGAAAAAGATTATACAAAAAATTAAATCATTTATAAGGGTATATGTTTCTTAAATTTCATAATAAAATTCAGCTATTAAAGAAGCTCTAAGTTTACCTTTCAATAAGCTGATTTGTAATTGTTTTGAATTAATTAATTTCCTTATTAAGACACCGTTTTGGATGCTGCCCTCCTTTTTCCAGGCATCAGTGATCAGGTATGGAGAGAAAGCTCAGCCTCAGACACAGAGAGTGGGCCCAGAATTTAAGTGTGGAGTGAAGGCACAGAGATCATACATGGGGAGAGGTAATCATGTCCTCCAGGTGTAAAGCAGAGGGAGTCTCAGTAACCAGGTGTAGGGCAAGGCACCATGATCAGATGTAAAGTGGAAACCTTGCATTTAGATAGCTAGAGGATGTGGTGGTTAGAGAGACGCAAGGTAACCTGATCAGTGCAAAGAGAAGGTACAGCAAATGGGGATGGGATGAATGCATAGTGATCAGGAAGAGTGAGGATGTATAAAAGCGAGAAGACTCAGTGCAGGACCATCCAAAAGCCATCTCACATCCCACCACCCTCTTTTGGATGTCCTTCTACTCCCCTGTTTTCAATAGTGGACATTGGTGGTCTGTGCTGAATGATACCTGCCTTTATTGCAAGTGTTCTTGAGATCCATCAAGCTTCTCTCATTAAAATGTCATTCCACACTTTGGAATGTGAACACCATTTTCTTACTCCTATACATGAAAAGAAGAGAACTCTAAGTTCTATGCAGATCTTTTTTGATTGCATAACCTAAATGGATTCTTTAAAACTTGCACTGCTATGACACACTGTAGCACCATGGAATGTTATAGAAGTTGTGTTTCTTCAAAAAGGTGGCACTTAAAAGTTTATCATAGTATTGCATATAAATATCAAACACTCACACTATAAGTGCAAGGGCTGCTTTAGTGTGCAATGGTTTGTGGCAATTTGTAATGTAGCAACAGAAAACTAACACAACAAACTAGAAAAATCTAAATATGCATAAATAGGCAGTGTGGAATAGTCTATCTTTCTTATGTATTATACAAAGGTATATGTGTATATATACAGTTTGAAATATATATTGATCTGTGTTTGAAATTCAACAATTTTCTACAGTTATTCTCTGAAGTGGTCCTTCTGAATAATTTTTTCTCCCCATGGGCTATAGTACATGATTTTAATATTTGCATTCAAGTTTCCTTTATCACTCTATTTTTACTTCTTGTGTTTACCTCAAAATAATTTCAGATTTTTTTATTCAAGGACACTAATTATATGCATACTTAAGTTATTCACTTACTCTTCACAGTTATCATATATATTATATATATATATATATATATATAAAAATTCAAATCTTGAGTATTTCCTTCTTTGTTAAATTCTCTCAATACTATTCTTGGATGGAATTGCCTAAAATATAAAACTTATATTTGCATAGTTGTCATGGAAATATCCACAAAAAATTGTTAAATGGTTGAAAGATGCGTAGTGTTTTATTTATAGTCCATACATAATTACGTTATAGACCTTTGAGTGAACAGATAGAGGTTCTGGAAAAACACACAAAGAACTGTTGAGTTTAGTTTTCTGATGGGAAATAGAACTGGAATTATATTTATTTTCCTTACCAAGCACACATTTTATTTCTCTAATTTGAATTATCTAGTATGATCAATATAATTAACACAAGAACATTGACTAGGATTTTTCCCCTATTGTCCTTTTAGCAGGGAGATAGATGAGCCCTTGTCTTGGAACTGATTTATAACTAAATTTACACTCTGACTCTGCGTGATTAAAGCACCTACAGAGACTCCAATTAACAAGACAAGCAGAAGTTAGCGATTCCAACAACGTTTTATGAAATCTATTACATCAGGTTTAATTATCTGGCCATTGTCCAACTACATGTAGTTATATTGCCAATCCAGTGAACCGACAGGATTCTACTGTCTATAGTTTGATTTACTAAATTAGATGCTTTGCAAACACTCACCTGGATGTGCTGAACCAGAGTAGTATCTATGTGATATATTCAAGTTCACAGTATTTTAAAGGATCTAGATCATATGGTAAATAATTTGACCTCAGGTTGGAATTCGTTTTCATGCTTCTCAAGACAGTGAATGAGAAGAAACCATTGGGAGATAAAGCAGTGAACTAGAACCACAAACATAAAATGTTTTTATAAGTTTGTTGTAAAGGCCATCATTTCAAAACATTTCATAATATTCTCAATTCAAAAGAGTTTCTGACAATGAAGTACTAGAACAAAGTTGAGGATGTGTGGTCAGTGGCCGCTGAATAGCCCTTATCACTGAGGGAGAACAGCTGGTAGTAAACCAACCACACCAGACCAGCAGTGGAGTGCAGAGTGAGTTAAAAAAACAATTAATGTTAAAAGCCCCTGAAATTCAGGGATTGTTTGTCATTGCAACATAAAATACCCTTAGATCTATCTTTTTGATATAACACCCCTTGACATGTCAGAGAGGATATTCCAAAAATAAACCACAGATATTTCAAAAAGAAATGAGAATAATAACATGGGATATCAACAGGAGGCAAGAGATTCCAAAAATTCCCGGAGCACTGCAACAGTGACAGCGGGTGAAGGAAGGAAGGAGACAGTTGAGACCGACGGCCCTAAATATTAAAGGTGAACATTTCTCTGTCCAAAGCGAGCCCCTATAAATACAGAAACACAGAAAAGGACCGGGAAAAATCACCCGGGCAACTTACTAAATTAAAGGTTTCAAAACAATGTGGCGTATTTCCACCTTCTTTAGTGTAAACAAAGCAATTATTTTTATTCTACTATGAAGGCTTTGTCGACTTTTTTCCAGAATGGCTCACAATGGGAATACTGAGAAACAAAAATAAAGCAGAAACACATTTCAGTAATCCAACAAATATACATCAGAAAGTGAGAAAAAATAGAAAAAGCTGCTCTTACCAACAGGCAAATGCACTAACTCCCCTCTCCTGACGCAGTCCTTCCTCCCATTAGGGGTGCAAGAGTCCTCGACCTTCCTGGAAAGCACATCAACCCGTCCCAGCCACACTCACTGAGATGTAGCACCCTACTGAAATGGGAAACATAAACTGGACTTCTAAAACCATCTGCAATCTATCTCTCCATCAGCCGCTGTTGCCCTTCTGTCTTACCTCTGCTAGCTTGCTTGCTTGCTTGCTTTTTTCTTTCACTTTTGAGATCAAGTAACAACACAAAAGGCAGGACTGAACAGGAACAAATAGAATAATGAACACAGAGATTTTCATTGCTGAAAATCACAAAAGTCAGAGAAAATAGAATAATTTAAATTAAAAATGATTGTTTTGTTTACAAGGTGATGCTTTGATGTATTCATTAAATAAATATAGAATGAAATGGAAAAAAAATCATGGAATAAAAAGCATATTTTTTATATTTACCTTAAGGTGACAACCTAAAATTAGAACAATTAAGAATTGTTTGCCTGAATGAGGAACAAAGGCAATTAAGACTAAGTTGACTGTTTAACCAACTAAACCAAGGATATAGCATGCAGATATATCATATTCTGTAGAACAAAAAGAAAGAAAAGAAATATATATGATATATTAATATATGAGGATGCTCAATTAAATAACTAAAAAATGCACATGTGGAATTTTCTTGGATAGTAATAAACACCAAAACCAAAAGAATGGAGAACATGAATTTTAAAGTATGAATATTTTTCTATATTATATTTTTCTTGAGTAAATTGACATGAGAACACAATTACAAACTATTTACAAAACTAGATTGATTTCAACTGCAAAATGATCAAAAACGAGAAGAAATATGGGTTTTCAGATATAAAAGAACTTCGGAAAGTTTACAAAATTTCAGAAATAGAGTAAAAATTATACAAACATGTTCTAGATGTATTTCTTATGAACATCTGCAACATAATAATAATTATGATATGCCAAAGAAGAATAATGAGTAGAAAATATGGCTGGTATAATGAAGAATTTTGAAATGTCTTGCTTGTGGCAATTTGAACGTTCTCAGTCTGGCAGTAACTTTATCAGTTAGAAATACATGTAACAGCCAGGCATGGTGGCATAAATGTGTAAATCTCAGTGTCTTGGAAGGCTGAGGCAGGAGGAATATGAGTTTAAGGCCAGTCTCAACAACTCAGTGAGAACCTAAGCAATTTAGCAAGACCTTGTCTCAAAATAAAAGTAAGTAGAATGAATCAGACATGATTACCTCATATAAATAAATGATTACACAACAGGTATGATTCTACATCATATACATCCAGAAGAATGGGAAGTTATAATCCATTTATATACGATATGTCAAAATACATTCAACTCTCATTTATAACTAATTAGAACTTTTTTTGAAAAAAGAAGAGCTGAGGATGTGGCTAGTGGTTAAGTGCTCCTGGGTTCTAACACTGCCTACCTCCCCCCAAAAAATAATACATATTACAGGGTTTGGTGGCCCATCCCTGAAATCCCAGAGGTTCAGGAGCCTGAAGCTGGAGGATCTCAAGTTGGAGGCCAAACTCTGCAACTTAGTGAGAAACTGTTTCAAAAATATAAAGCAAAAGGACTGCTAATATAGTGTACCAGTGAAGTATCCTGGGTTCAATCCCCAGCAACAAAAACAACAACAACAAGTTTAGAAATACGGGCATTTAAAATTTGCATCTTATTATGTTTATCAATCCAATTGTTTTATCAGAGAATTAATCAACTTATACTTATTATTTCCTGATTTTATAAACCTTGGAAATAAAGACTAACTAGATGATAATAAGCAATGGCTACTTAGGTGCTTGCATTTTGTCCTACACAAAACCAGAGAGAAGGCTGGAAGAGTTTCACAATGAAAGCCAAGGCCTTCAGTTGTGGTCTGCTTAAAAGCTGTTGGCTTTGGGACACTACTGGTAGAAAAAACTAATAGTTGTGCAGCCTGTGAGACTGGTTAGGGATTCATTTTGGGCTTTTCTCTGATTGCTCCTAAATTGAAAACTGGAATGAAAATAAGAAAAACTTAGTTATTAATGAATTCCTGTCCATTTGTGGCTGGTTCTTACAGTGAGTACTGCTTGGTTTTCTTGAGTGTAGCTAATGATAATGAGCTGACTTTCTATAAGTCTGATTTAGAGATAACAGCCTGCCTCCTGGTCTGGTGGTCTGGTTGCTCTCCATAATGGCACATAATGGGTTAGTTTCCGGGCTGATTGCTGCAGATTATGATTCAGAGTTCTATTTTATGTATGATCAGGCCATTGCCCAGGTATACACCCTGTCTCTCAAATCAAACCGTAGGAGAAGCAGAGAAGTCATTGTTTTTCATCAAATGACACAACATGTATTACAAAGAACTAAAATGATTATACAACAAACAAACAGTAAGGCTGAAAAAAATGATGAATACTGATTAAAGTAAAACTATCAATTAAAGTTAATAATGGATTTAAAATTGCATATTGGACAGAGGTATTAATAACTAATTTAGATACACCCATTTCTCATGTTTTATTATGGTGTATCAATGTATTTTTTCCAGAGGTAATAAAATCAGATAATTTAAAATTATAATGAAAGAACAAGTTGTAAGACACAAAGGTGTGGCTTCACTGGAAGAGAGATCTAGTGGACTCTGACTGGTATGGGAACCCAGAAGCAAGGAGATTTAATTACATCTACATGGATTTTTCCTACTTTTAAAATTTATTTAAAATATTTAGATACTTCTATCATATTTTATAAATTAATTATTTTAATATGTTATTAATATAAAATAAACTGGACTTCTTCCTCCAAGATTAAATTGAGTTAATGAATGCTGATCATATGTGTGTCAATCTAAAAATACACAAAGACACATTTGTTATATATAGTACATAATTTATATTATATATTTATATTACAAAATATTATTGTACTATTATGAAATATTATTGGTAATTTTGTGAGCAACCAAGGACAAAATGTTTTTCTCTCTACTATTTCATTTTATCATTGCTTTCATTTGCTTGATTTTGGATTTTTGTTTTGTGTTGTTTTTATTGTTGCTATATATTGGAATGTAAATTCAGCTAATTGTCATTAAGAATAATGCTGAGTTTGGCAAAAATGTTTATTTTTTCAAATGGAATATTTTTAAAAGTAAAAATTTCAGCAGATTGTAAATATAAATTACTATTTAAAAAAAATCGATAAAAACATCAGGAGCTATGAAGTGGGTTTAATTACTAAAAATGCTAAACAAAAAAGGTTAATTTTTGTAATACATGTATGCAGTAAATTAATCAGTAAAAATGTGTTATTTTCAACAATAGGAACTGAGATGTTTACATTCCAATTTCATTAACATAAAAAATTCCCCAAAATCATTTCTAAGACATTTCATTCATAAGAATATTAATAACTAGAATACTTTGTGTTTAAATGTTTGAATGTCATGCGTACAAATATACATTTTCTCTACATTAAAAGATATTCTTCCCTAAACTCTAATCTTTCTAGTTCTTTTTTTTTTTTTTTTTTTTGGTACTGGGTATTAAACTCATTGAGTCACATCCCCAACCCTATTTTGTATTATTTTTAGAGACAGGGTCTCACTGAGTTGCTTAGTGCCTCACTTTTTTTGAGACTGGCTTTGAACTTGAGATCTTCCTGCCTCAGCCTCTGGAGACTCTGGGATTACAGGCATGCACCTGGGATTATAGGCATGCACCACCACATCCAGCCCTAAGGTCTAATCTTTTAAAAGTACATACAATGTACACGTCTCCAGATGACAGATCTGTCAAATCCAAATATGCTGAATAACTCAATTTGTTGAATGTAAAGAATACCCACATTCCCATTTAAAAATAGTAACTACACTAAAGTCAAGTATAGGATTTACTGCTTATGTTGCTAGAGTATATTCAGGACTCTTAATAAAGAGATGAGGAAATGTTGACATTTTCGGGAGAGATCTCTTAATACCTTCTTGTATCAGTTGCTGTTCGATCTGGAAAACCAAATCCTTGACCAATTTGATGAATAGGCTTACTGTGTGGACAAAAACGATAGCAGTGGCAGTGAAACTCAAAAGGACTGTGAGAAAACCAATTAAGGAGTTCTGATTCTCCCTAAAGCTGGATGGCATATGCAGTATCCCTGGACCCCAGGATCTGGATCATGTAGAATGGACCATGGTAAGAGGCAGCTGGAAGGGGCTGGAACCACTTAAGAACTGCCATCATTGTCACTCTTTCAAAGAAAAAGGAGAGTGGTCAGAAAAGAGGAAGGAAGCAGGGTGGCAGAGGAGAAACAGAGAGAGATTCGAGGAGAGAGGCGAGATGTTGGCTTTCCTGTGTCCAATTTTTCTGTCTTACTTACCATTTTCTAGTTGGTAGGAAAGACTAATAAACATCATTGACTGTAGTTACTTCTCTGCAAATGAAACAGAGTAGGCCAGGGAAAGAAATTAATCTGAGAGCAATATATAAAAGCATTTAATGTGATTTGTAAAACTGGTGGTCATCTGATGGGTTCACTTTCTATTGCCATCATTTACTCTGTAGAGACATCAAGAGAGTCATGAGTTTTTCTTGAGGCTGCTGGGGCACAACAATGTCAGTACGTGGAGGAGACTTCCTCTTAAGTTTTCTACCCACACTCTCATTTGCTAAGATGTGTTTACTGGCTTGTCCTTCATCTACAGAGGTGAAATGAAACCTGCCTCTCTCCAGGCAGATGTGTCTGAACTGTCGTTATGCACCTTCAAGGCACACACAGGAGAGAAGGGCAGAGGATATTATAACCATTAATCAAGAGTCTGCAAATTATGACTGAGTGGAGCCATAGGGTACAAGGAAAAAGCATCACATGGATGACTTCCAACATAGATAGAGCTGGGTTTGACTTCTATAACTCTTTGAATCTCAATGAGCCATATCTGTAAAATGGCATTAAATGTAATTTTGTCAGTAGATTGATCACATTATTAAATTAAAGGTTTTATTAGAGGAAAGTTTCCCAACTCAATATATATCATTTTCTTAATTACTTTCTTTTCCATTTTAGGAAGCAAACATAAAACTTACTTGGGTAATGTGAAATTTCACATTGAGTAGTTCAATAAAAAATGATCTAATTGAAATTACATAGAATAGTGGTTTTTGTTTTGGTACCTAGCCCAGATATTTCATAAGTGTTCTCACAGAAAGATTTATTTAATCCTATGACTATTGAGTGAATTTAAAGCTTCATCAAATCACACAATGACTAGAATCCAGTGTTATTGCTCTGTTGGTGAAATTACAGTTCTCCTGTGTAGAATGAAATTTAAGTTGCGTCTTGATGACTATTGCTTTTTCACAGTGCCTGGAAAAATCTTCTGAGAATTGAACCCTGAGAGAGTCCCTCAGAGAGGGACTCTCAGCCTTCATAAATCTTCAGCTTATTTTTACTGAAGGTTCTTGTTCAACATAGATTCTCTTGAGATTTAAACAGAGTTGTGAACCCTGACAAGCCATGCATAACAATTTGCAATCTCAGATAGTATTTGCTTGGTATTAAAATGCTTTATTAAATATTTCAAATTGGTCTTTAGAGATTTTCGAGCAAGTTCACTCTTTCTGCTTCTCATTGATATGCAACTTTACACAACCCGTGCTATTTATAAAGCCTTAGAATGAAAAGAAACCAAGTAAGAAGAATGGCGCAGGGCAATCCCCAAAGGAATTAAGACTTAAATTTTATTTTAGAAAAGATATGTGAAACCTTTGTTTTTTAATGTATTTGAATCTCTCAGATTTGTATAAAACATCAGCTGAGAGGCACTAATCCCTAGCATGGGAACAACTGTCTGTCATAGGAAATATTTAATATGAAAATATTGTACAGCAAATAGTTGCTGAAAAATTAAAATACACTATTCCTGTGGTAATATTTTTAATGGAAACTGTTGTAAAAACAAAGACAGCTTTATATACTTTCGAATGTTTTCTCTCATAGGAAGTCAGTTTTGTAGGGAAGGGACTATTTGTTTTATATCTGTTCATCAAATCCATATAATTCTCAGATAATGTTAAATTCCTATATTAATATTTTGGCGAAACAATGGAGTTTTAAACATCACTTTATATGTTTTCATTAGGTAATCTAGAAGAAAATAAATTTCCTATTATATTATGTGCACAAATTTGACATATAGCTTGAAGGAAATAATTGAGTGACCTAATAATGTGGGAGAAATTTCACTGACATAAATGAATGTTGATTTTTTTCATTTAAACTTTACATAAAAAACAAAACTCTCTATTAACATGGACAATCTAATTAGTTTTATTTTTAAAATGCTTATAGGTAGATCTAGTAGTAACTGATGTTTGAAAAACATAAAATAATAATTTCTTCTCTGATTTTTATCTTTCTCACTTATCTACCAACACTTTTCATCATTAGTAACTTTAAAGCCTTGTTACAGATTCAGTAAAAAAGCAACTGTAAATTATTTGGATAAAAGTGATTTTTTTTCCACTGAAACTATAACACAGTGTTTTCCTTTGCTGTTTGCCTTACTGTTGAACCACAGACCAGGTGACTTTAAAAAGAGAAAATTATTTTATCATAGACCCAGAAGCCAAAAGTCCAAAATCATGGCTCATGGTCCCTCTGAAAACACTAAGGGCATTCCAAGTATCTCTCAGTGTCCAGTGGCTCTCTAGCAGTCTCTGTGACAAGGACAAATCACACTCTCCCTTCATTTTTCACCCTCTGTGTGATGTCTGTCTGTCTTTCCCCAATTTGCCCATTTTTATAAGGATAAAACTCACATTACTTTATGAGTTTACACTAAATCAGTAGGGCCTCTTCTTAACTACTCACATGTTTAGTAATGCTGTTTATAAATATGTCCATAAGTTGAAGTATGGAGGTTAGGAATTCAAGACGTACATTTGGAAGGGAAACAATTCAAGCCATAACTCATTTATGTATTACACAAATGTCTCAGTCTGTTTTGGTTGCTATAACCCAGGGACTGGGTGGCTTAAACAGCAAGCATTTATTTCTTACAGTCGTGAGAAAATGGGAAGTTCAAGTTGAAGGTGCCAAGAAACTCACTGTCTGGTGAAGGCCAATGTCCTTGTTCACATATGGCCACGTCCTGGTGGTGTCCTCACAGAGCAAAAGAGGTGTGGGAGCTCTCTGTGGCCTCTTTACAAGGGCAGCAAGTCTACTCATGAGGGCCAGTCACCTTGCAGAGGTTCCACTTCCAAGTAGCATCACATTGGGGTTTGAATGTCAACATAAGAATCTGGGGGTGCTCACTTAGGCAGCACATATACTAAAATTGGAACAACACAGAGATTAGGATGGCCTCTGTGCAAGGGTGACACACAAATTCAAAAAGCGTTATTTTTACTAAAAAAGGAAAAGTATCTGGATGGCCGTAAGCATTCAATTCATAGCATTAGTGACTAAAAAGAGTCAGTTTTCACAATGTAAAATAATTTCTGAATCTTCCAATGTTTTTATAATTTTTCCATCTAGATATCAAATAAATAGGAAAGATTAGAATATATTTTCTTTTCAGCCTTAATCTCTCTTATCAATAATTCTGTTAGAAAGCCCTGCACAACTAGGCAAGGGAATGTATTTTCCTTCTCTGCTCTTATCTTTAACTCTGCTGCACGCTTTGAAAGTTTGATTTTTGTTGGGTTGTATTGTTCATATTCCTATTTTCCCACTAATGAGCGATCTGTGTGCTTGTGGTGGTACCCCAACCCCTTTAGACACCACCAGGGTACAGTGCAGGAGGTAATTTGCTACTGTCTGCTTCACACAAAACTAGACTTGTTAAATTCCTATGGAATTGAATATGGAGAGATGCGAGTGACTCCTAACATCCTTAGTTTCAGACCAGGAAGGGGGGTTACCATGCTTTCTTTATATCTGCTCTGCTCACTTCTTTCTGCTATTTTAAAAACCATCAGTCAGTACCACCATGTAACTTTTCCCTTATTTTTTTCTAATTTTCTTCCTATTCCTCATTTCACTTGTCATGGGCTTCACATATCTCAAGTTCCAAAAGTCCAAGGATGAATTTCAACCTTTAAAGAGATTGCTTTCTAATCAGAACAACAGTTTTGTTTTGCTTCATTTGTTTTCTGTCGTCATCTAGCCTTCTTGGCTTTTCCCTGGAATGTTTGCTGTTTTAGTCAGTTTTCTTTACTGTTGTGACATAAAGACCTGTCAAGAAGAATTACAGGAGCAAAAGTTTGTTTCTGGTTTCACAGTTTCAGAGGTCTCAGTCCACAGATGCTCAACTCTTTCCTCTTGGCCCTGAGGGAAGGCAGAGCATCATGGTGAAAGAGTGTGGTAGAGGAAAGTGACTCAGGACATGTCACCAGGAAGCACAGAGAGGGAGCGCTCACCAGGACAAAATATAAAACCCAAAGGCATAACTTCAATGACCACCTCCTCCAGTCACACCCTATCTGCCTATAGTTACCACCCAGATAATCCCTGCCAGGGGATTAATGTACTAATTAGTTTAAGGCTCTCATAATCCATCTCACCTCTGACCAGTCTTGCACTGTCTCACACCTGAGCTTTTGGGGGATACCTCGTATCTAAACCATAACATTTATCCAGAAACTACTTCTTACACATTAAAAACTATTTAGATTTAAGTCAGTGTTTCAGGGCCAGAATTACTTTAAAAACCTGAGGGTTTTACAATTCAATTTTTCCATATCTATTAATTCACAATTTGCTATAATTCTTTCTTTTTCCTGTGCTTTCATAACTCTTATACGTCTAGGAACATGAACGTTTATCCTATCAGATAAATTATTTGATTGATAGAATTTTATAATATCTTAACCATGTCATGAGCCTCTTACATATTTTGAGTCTGAGCTGAGTAAATAACCACAGCTTTTAATTTTTTTCTCTATAATATCAGTGAAAAATACCTCCTAATCCAACTCTTATTTATAAATGTCCACCTAATAGTATGCCCTGAACAAATTGGATGGAAAGACATTGAGTATGGATCAAGTGCTGTGCATCACAAAGTCCTTAATATGCTATAATTATAATAATTATACTTATTAGTGGAAGAGATAGGTCTATATGTGACCAGCTCTGTCAACTTTATGGAAGAAATTAACCAAGCCAGAAAGTTTAGTGCTATGCTTAGAAAACTCATTGTATACCCAAGGCTGAATAAAGCTCTTAATGAATGGACTAACCCTGAGGCAAGACAACCTCTTCCTTTTTTAATAACTTTAATTTTGATATCATTGTAGATTCATATGCAGTTAGGAGAAAAATCTTTTAAAAATTCTTTGTACCCATCACACACTTTCCCAAATGTTAACATCTTGGGGAAAAAATAAAACAATATAACCAGTTTGTTGAAATGATATGATCTGCCCACTTATTTAGACTTCCCTAATTTACTTGTGCAGACTTGTGTGTGTGCATGAATGTGCTTAGTTCTATGCAGTTCTGTACATGTGAGTATATACAAAATTGCAAACAATTTCAGAATCCCGAGGATTCCTCTTGTGGCTATTTACTTACCAAATATACTACCACATCCCCATTTCCAGACTTCTGTAAACTACAAATATGATATTCATTTTGTGGATTTTATCATTTCAGGAATTTTATATAAATGTAATTTTACCAAATATGACCTTATGATATTGACTTTACTCTTCCTAGTATGATAACCTGAAGATTCATCTAACTTGTTTCAAGTGTCAATAATCTGTTCATTTTCATTTTTGTTGTTAAGGACCATTCCATACTACGAATGCAGCATAGTTTGCTTTATGACTGAATCTGTTGAGCAGCATCAGAGTCATCATTAGTTTGGAATTATTGCAAACTATATTTCCATGTATAATTGTAAACAGGTTTTTATATGTATATAGTTTTAAGTCCTTTGATACAAATGTCCAAATATGTTTTCCTGAGTTGAAGTGTGAGTTAGCTTTATAAAAAACGTCAACGTCTCATATTTCCACCAGCATTGTATTTATTACCCATTTTTCAGCATTCTTGCCAGAATTAATGCCATGATTGTGTTTTGTTAGTTGAAAATTTGAGATCATTGCCAGGAATGGGGGCACAAACCTGTAATCCCAGCAGCTTAGGAAGCTAAGGCAGGAGGATCACTAGTCCACAGACAGCCTCAGCAACTCAAACCTATGCAACTCAGCAAGACCCCCTCTCTCAATAAAATAAAATTTAAAAAGAAGGTTTGGGAATGTGATTCAGTGGTTAAAAACCCCAGGTTCAAATCCCAGAACCAAATAATAATAATAATAAAATAGAAGTTGAGATGAGATAACACAATCTTCCCTTTTTGAATATGGATAATTACAAATGATACTTACTCATTGACTCTCATTGTAAAAATACTCATTGGTATACAAGCCAGAATCATAGTATGCTGTTAGACGTCTATATCCACATATGACCTGCCAATTATGACTGACAGGTTAACTTGACATACTGACTCCATTAAATTTTCTCTGATCTCTGAAAGACAAAGAACAAGCTTTCCTTAAAGTAGTTCTGAATTTCAATGTGGAAGTACAATTGTTGTGGCTGAACAGATACTGTATTTTAAATCACTGAAGTAATTATAAAATTCAAAACTGAATGTTTTCAATGCTTTCATAGTCAAGTACCAGAATGAATAAAAGAAAAAGTTTTATACACATGATTATAAACATATTTTCTTTGATACATAATTCAAATTAGTAGGTAAAATTTTTCAAGTTATACAGAATAAAATACTAAGCATTCATTATTAGATGATTCAACCAATGTATTTTATGGGGAAACAAGAGCTCTTACCAATTAATTCACCAGTGAAGTTGTATAGTGCTTAATAGGTAGTTGTCATTTTACACTTACATCAATTTTAATTTAGGAATAACTGAAATAGAATATAAATGTATTTTATTATGTAAATTGTGCCAGAAAACATAAGCACAATGCAGTCAGAATAGTAGAGCCATTTTAAGTATCTAAAATATGGTATTGTAAAATGTGTAAATTACTCCATATTTTTAATATTTTTAGATGTTGATAGACCTTATTTTTCTTATTTTATTTATATGCGGTGCTTAGAATTGAGCCCAGTGCCTCACACATGCTAGGCAATTGCTCTACCACTGAGTCACAAACCCAGTCCTTGTAAATTACTTTAAATTGCATTTTAATGCACAGTGTCACAGGCATATTATGATGTCTTTTATAGAGAGATAATTATGTCAGCATTATGTAGAATCCACTAAAGGAAAAAGATTTGAAACTAGGAGGCCACTTATGAGATGCATTCATGATCTAAGCAAGACTTATAAAGGGTGTGAATGATGGAAAATGACTTGAATGGCTGTTTGGAGTCTATTGATCATTTAATGCCAACTTACTCATCTTCCCACCTTAAATACAAACCATTCCATTTGCAGTTTTCTGAACAGTTCAGAGGCAAGCAATGTGTGCCTTAGGCATATCCTTCTTTAAACCCACAATTAATACCCATGTGATTTATGAGCATCAGGACATACTGATCAAACAAATTCCTTCACAATAAAGGGCCATATAAAAATATCTGAGACCCAAATGTTCTATTTTGGACATTTTTAGAACATTTTATAGCAGAGAAAGAAAGCAAAGAATATATTTGATACACAGATTTAAGAATTAAATTTAGTATGACATTCATTCAAGCTTCCCATAGATAATTAAGATATCCATAATCTGTATTCAAATTAATCATGTGCTAAATACCATCGCACACTAAAATTTGTTTTCCTGAATGCACAGGTACCTCTGTTCTACAGGTGACAGCTACGGATGCAGATGACCCTACCTATGGAAACAGTGCTCGAGTGGTTTACAGTATTCTGCAGGGACAACCCTATTTCTCCGTAGATCCAAAAACAGGTCAGTGTATTTACAAATAATTTTTGGTTTACTTGGTATAATAAAATAAATCAATGTTTTTTTTTAAAATGTTTAATTTCTCTTCTTCATCAGATGTTGCATTTTAACACATTTGAAATACATTCAATTTTCTAAAACAATGTAATTGAGTGAAGATTTATTTATCCTTTATCCTTTTGGTAATCCATACACATACCATTAAAAAACCACTTATGTTTTAATATTTCTATCACATAAGTAAATATGATTTAAAATAAATATGGAATATCATATATATAGTGAATGAGATCTTCAAGTTATTTTTTAATTATTGGTTTAAATTCTTGGACAAAGGGAATAAATGATTAAGATTTTGCTTAATTTATGTGAATTTATTTGTTACATAAATTACCAGATATACAAAATATATATTGACATGTATATGCACACATGCATACACATACACACACACACACACACACACACACACACATATGTATAATTATACTTAGGTAACTGGTATGTCTTGAACTGATATTCTTCATAATAAGCAAATTCTTCATTCCTCAGATATTATATCATCTAAAAGAAATTAATTGAGAATTACTCCAAAGAACTATATATATATATTTTTTTTTTTTCAGGTAAAAATATATTTCTTTCTTCCATGTACTCATGGCAAAACAATCATTCATACCTTATCATTTAAAACTGGAAATAAAGAGTACTCAAAGATGCATTACAGATTTGTTGTGTCAGCATAATCCAAAACCAGTTTAAAAAGAGTGTGTCCTTTGTTGGATGGTGGCACACACCTGTAATCTGAGCTTCACTGGAGACTGAGACCAGAGGTCCCATGTTTGAGGTCGGCCTGGGCAAATTAGTGAGAACTGGTCTCAATATAAAATTAAAAAAAAAAAAGAAGGACTGGGAATGTAGCACAGTGTAGCACTCCTTTGGGTTCAATCCCCCAAATAAATAAATATAAAACACTAGTCTTCATTGGCAGTCATATTATCCCTAGAATCTTGGGGGTATATATGTGTGTGTGTATGTATATATATATATATATATATATTTCTTATATATATACATATGTCCTATATATATAATATATTTATGTCATATATATATGTGTATATGTCATTTTTGGCCATAAAAACTCTTTACATTCACATAATAACATGGCATCCAGCGCACTTTTTATGGAATGCTTCTCCACGAGCCAACAGATTGCAGCTGTGTTTACCAATTGTGTGAGACAATGAGGTACATTCAACTAAAAAGATTCAATTCCTAAGCACACTTCAAAGCTTGATGCCACTGGGTTGTTTGCCAGGAGTTTTGTCATTATCATGTTTACAAGAGGATTTGACTTCACTTGCCTTTTTCCTTCCCTGAGGTGCTGAAACAGGCAAGCTCCCTGCCAAGAATAGACCACAGACATACTGCTCCACTCTTTCCTTCCCAAAGCAAACAATGAAGATCCATACAGCTGTAAGTGTAGGAGTGAAAGGCACACACACAATGTATGTGACCACGTGACTTGCATATTAATTATGAGATAGATTGTAATAGGTCATTAAATGAACTAAAATGGAAATTTGAAATATTACAAATAAGTAACATAGTGTATTCTAAACTAAGTATGTGACATGCAAGTTACTTTAGTTCCAAGTTATTACTACATAATTAGAAAAATTGTTTATTAACATAGTAACCAAATTGATAACACACAATTTTCAATTATGTGTGTCCATGTTGTTAATCAGGTTGAAGAACTTAGAATGAGTTAAAAAGCTCAAATCAACTAATAAGTTACTATTGATATTCATAATTTTGTTCTATTTTTGAAATCATAATGTTTCTATACATATCCCTTTATACAAAGTTTTAATTATAGAAAAATATTGTGTTTATTTAATAGTTCATTGCTAAAACATAGACATTCAGTATGGAATGCATTTTAACTGTACTCACATATGATTGGTTAACAAATATCAGTTCAGTGTGTGTATGTGTGTATGAGTATGTAAAAGTTTGCATATGCTTTTGTGAGCACATGAGTGTGTGTGCATGTGTTGCCTTGTAAGGACAAAGTAGGCCTCTGAGGGTAAGTTTTGACTAGTGTTGGACTCTGATATAGTCTGCTTTTATTGAAAATAAATATTTTAATAATATACTATTTCAATAAAGTTGTTATTTGGTTATGTTTATTTAGAATAGATTAAGTAATTACTTCATTAATCACCAAAAATGTTTCTCTCAGAAATAAGTGGCCATTACTTACTTTCTGTTGCATGAAATTTTATTTGTTCTTGCACTTCTTGGCTCCTTTCTTTAAGGGATATGATGTATTAAATGAAATGCACATCTCTACATTGGCACAGTTTACTGTCAGTATTATAAATGCATCATGGGAAACTTAGATGTATGTCCTAGTATGTCATTAAGGGAAGAAAGGGATTTTAAGGATCCTTTAAAAATGCAAATGTGTTAGGGAGTTAGTTATTTGTAGAAAGTGTTAAGAGGAGTTATAAAATAAACTACTCATTATTCTCTTCAAAGTTAAGACTTTTTGGCAATTTGTACTTAAAAACCCTATAACCACACAATTAAACTTGCACAGAACTAATGAATTTATTTGAAATTGTGCTTTCAAATGACTAGAATAAACTCCAAACAAACACATTGAAAATTAAAGAATCAGTTGTTGTAAATGTGCTGTTATATAAGAAATGTGGGTATAGCAGTCACCTATTAAGGTATGTTTTAATAGTATCTGTCAATTCCATCTCCATAATCAAAATGACTACATTTCATTGTGTTTTCAATTACTTTCCTTCAAGACCAACTATAATAAAGCATAAATTTTGTCCCCAAGGAGAGGTATGAATGCTTATGATCAAGATCAGTATGTGAATTACTTTGTTTCCTTTTTAAGAAGTATGTGTTTGTATCCATTAGGTTTTCTAATGATGAACTGACAATGAGACCTTGTCCTTCTGTTGTATAAGTCATCTATGAATGGCTGCATCCAAAAAAGTAATTATATGTCAGTTGAGTTAGCATAGTATTTAGAACTGATTTAAAAACCTCTGAAAAAAATTTTTTTAGATTGAATTCCCATTAATCAGATAGTGAAATGGGTCAGATCTTATGGATAATTTATTGCTCTAAGTACTTTTGGTTGATGAGATAACTATGGCACGATGTTGCTCAGCAAAAGACTATGGAATGAAATTTCAAAGAAATACAATAGTTCTGATCAGATTAGCGTAAAGATAACATTTTTATAGAGATCAAGTGAGGAAAACAGTTCAACATTCAAGAAGACAGCTACACTGGAGCAAGACATTCTGAGGAGGGTTGCTGAAAGAGAACATTGTAGTAAGTGATCAAAAAAAAATTCGAGAGAAATCTGGAATGAAGCTTGTTTAGTATTGTAGCTCAAATTTTAATCATTGTCCAGTGAATGTGCATGATTAAAAATAAATCAGTATGTTCAAGATTTTAATGACTTTTCAGAATTTAGATCGTGTGGTGAGATGGTGACAGCAGAAGCTAAATTTATCAAGTTGGTACAAAAGAAACTAGTTCCCTTAACTTAGGGCACAGAGCCATAAATCTATGGTTTACCATTTCAGGCCTTTGGGATTTGAATGGAATTATGTAAAATGCCAGTGTGTAGCTCTAAAGTAGGAATGAGAATCTGTCCTGCGGACATTACTTGAGAATCATTTGGTGATTTCCTTACCAGCTGACTCATAGTAACTGGGGAAGTTCTCCATACTCTTTGTGCTAGTGCATATAAGTTGTGTCTGCACCTGTTTCACACAAAAATATTAACTCCTGAAAGTCAGCAAAGGAAATTAGAAATATTAGACGGAAATCTGACATCAGGAAAAGCAGGTTCAGAATGATTTACAGTATCTAAAGTGGGAAATCATTTACAATACTAAGAGTGGCAAATATCAGCTTTTATGAGTGTAACTAACATTTGCATAAATGGTGCTCTCTGGTGGACTTTGCCAATAAAACTATTGTACCACATATTCATTTTATCCTTTGTGTACTTGGATTTTAAATTTAGACATTACTTTCTTGATAAATTTAAGATTTTGTGTGTGTGTGTGCACACATTATTGATCAGTTTAAGAATGTTTAGAAAATATTGCAACTGAAACATCTTGATAAAGGTTACACTTAATTCTTATGTAACTACAAGTAGTAAAATCTTAAAGACTGCCTTTTATTGATGTACAGAGGGTATAATGTATTTTTGAGCACTCCTAATACATTTTAGCACTTGAGTGGTTTTTGCTACATGATATAAAAAAAGGTAGACACTAAAGTTCAACTTTTATCAGTCAAATCTTTCTGCATTAATAATATCCATCTGAAAGGGACAAGACATTTGTTTTCAAATAAAATACCATGCACCTAGTTATGATTATCCGCTTCAAAGGTACCAGTCATATTATTACTTATTTTGATGTGGCATTATATGAAACATAATGAAGAAACAGCTTACTGGACCTGTCTGCCAAGAGATTGAGATTATATTTAGTTTCATATTATATTTTATGTAATTTTAATATAGATACAGGGAAAATTATATATTTTTCTATAATCCTAAATTTGATTGCAAAGCAAGTTGGGGATATTTTATGTTCAAATCCTAGAATCCTACTAAGTCTCTTAATAAAATGATTAATAACTTACATTTTATGTACTTTTTTCCCACATATGTAAATTTAGAATGAGAAGGTCTAAATTTAATGGGAAAAAAATAGTATAAAGCTCTTTACTCTGTCTTGGAAAAAAAAGTATATAGCTCTTTACTCTGTCCACAGAGAAAAAAATAGGGATTCCATAAATTTCTCTTGTTATCACCTGATTCCTTTCAGATTGATAAGAATTTCCAGAATAATTACATGGTGAACTATCAGGAGTGTTTTGAAATAGTCTAATATAAAGGAAAGAAAAAAAAAAAAAAAAAAAAACCCGCAGGGTGCTGTGGCACACACCTGTAATCCCAGCACCTTGGGAGGCTGAGACAGGAGGATCACAAGTTCAAAGCCAGCCTCAGCAAAAATGAAGCACCAAACAACTCAGTGAGACCCTATCTGTAAATCAAATACAAAAAAATAGGGCTTGGGATGTGGCTCAGTGGTCCTTTGCCCCTGAGTTGAATCCTCAGTACCAAATAAATAAATAATAAATAAAGTAAATAAATAAATAAATAAAGACTATGTTCTTAGGAATAATTTTTAGTCCAAATAGCTTTCATATTTTTTAAGAAGAGAATGTACTGTTCATGATCTCTTATGCAGTGAAATTTCTTTGCAAGTATTTTTAAGATGTTTTATAGACTTCATAGATAAGAGAAATACACAATTGGACAGTTATTTTGTAGTTGTAGGTGAGTAGAATGCCTTCATTTTATTCATTTTGTTTTTTTTAATGTGGTGCTAAGGATTGAACCCAGCGCCTCACAGGTGGTAGGCAAGCACTCTGGCACTGAGCTATAGTCCCAGTCCTTAGATATTTTATAATGAAGCTTTAAAAGAAGAAAAAGTTAAACAATAAAATACGCAACATTTTATGTCCAGGGTTGGTTGTCCTGACTCTAAATAGTATGTAGATGAGGCAAACAGACACACTCTTTCTGAGATAAAGCTGCACCCACCCCTGTTTTGTTTCTTCAAGATGACCTTTCCTTAACATCCTGTAGTAGAAATCAATCAAATCTAAAAACGAACTCAGGGAAGACCACAATGAACCCTAGAATGTGGTTGAAAGCAAGGTTTTCAACATTCCTTCTTTATTCTAAGTATTTTAGTTAAGCTTATGAACTTTTTTATTTTATATAAATTTCCCACTTTTAATTTAATTTTATCAATAAGCAAAAATACTACATTTAAATTTACTATGAATGTTTGGAAAAAGCATGTTTAAAAGTTCTATAGATTGCAATATTCATTTCACATAATTCTACATGAAAATCTATTTGATATTTCTTTATTTCCCAAAACAGTACCATATACTTGGTAATAACAATGAAGAAAAAATATTTGACTTGTGGACCACAATATTTGCAAAATGTAATGAAGATTCCACAGTAGAATATGTTGGTCAATTTATCATCTTCATAGTTCATATGAAACTATTAGTAATAACAATGACAATAATATTTCTTGGCATAAATTAGCTATAAACATATTTTAAATAATTTGTTACAATTGTATACATAATAGGCAAAATCAACCCTGATGTTAAAGAATTTTCTTATCTTGCAGAAAAATGGATTGCATTAATGCAAAATTGTGGCACAGTGTCAATTCACTAAAAAGAACATTTTCACTTTGTCTTCTTTAGAAAAGAAGTATAAAGTACAGCAGTTTCTGAACTGCAGTAAACTAGATGGGGAATTAGGAATACAAGAAGAGTTCTATTATCTATAGGATTTAGGAAATAAAGAATTAATGAAATCTATTAGACACTCATGATTTTGTGCTCAGAGCCAATTTCTCGTTTTACTAATTCTAACATTACTCTGATTTTCCTTGATGCAGCAATATGCATAGTTAAGAGGCTAGATTTCCCAGCCTCCCTGTTGCTACTAACACAGTTCTGGCCAGTGAGATATAAAGGAAAGATGATTTAGAGGTTTTATTCAAGTTCTGATGTCTGTGCTTAAATGCAGATGCTTCTTCCCTTGGCTTTAGTGTATTTTGAATTGAAACACATGCAGCTATTAGACATACAGCAGCCATCTCATGATCATGTGACAGCAAACACACAGAGAAGGTGGCATGCAAAAATTGCTGAGTAAAAGATCTCAATGAAGTCACTCTGGTGAGATCATTTTTATTTTCAAATGCACACAATGCTAACAGGTACCTGGGACCGTCCTGAAATATACTTTGCACATCAATGAATCACCTTCACAGGAAAATGCACTGGCCAGGCAGTATAGTAGGCATCCTCATACTGCATCTTTTTTCTCAACCCTGAATCTCTGATTCAGGGCGTGCATGTTGCTCTCCATATGTGAGTGACCAATTTGCCAACCCTAAACTGGAAAAGATTTTTCACTCTGAGTAATTTCAATATAGTTATATTAATTGTTGATATTGGTGGAATCAGAATGAAATCAGAGGCAATTTTCTCTATTTTATTCATAATACATATTTTTAAAGTAATTTTATTGTCATGACAAAGTGACAAAAAACTTTTAAGACACTATAGATGTCAAATATCTTTCCTACTCAGTAGCAATGAAATAGATGCACATGTTCTATTGATGTGAATGGAATGTCTCTCAGATGTAATTGCTATAAGTATCATTCTAATGAAACAAAATTATTGATCTGTCCAATGCTCTTTGAACTATTCATTTTAGTCTTAGAACCAGTAAAATGGAATTAGCATGAATTGTATACTTTAAGTGTATTTTATAATATGTAAAGTAAAATTGAAGATATATACATAAAAATGTATTTTATGATATGTAAAGTAAAACAAAGTTTATTAAAGTTAGGAGACCGTGGATCCCCTTTTCATAAATATTAATGATATGTCCTGAACTAACCAGTTATTATCAGGAGGGGATAAATCATTTCATTGATGATAAAGTGGTGGATTTTTCTTCACAAATCAAAATGATAATCATCAATGCCAATCAATTATGACATGTTTTATACTACTTGTGGCTAATATAAAAATGATTTCATCATACTCTCTTGTGATGTCACTCCGTGAATCCTGTACCTCACCTCAATAGTAACGATTGAGAAAAAAATGTAGGGCGTTATTTTCTGGTTATTTCCTATCTTAAGTCCATAACCTAGAAAATATAGGCTCTCCTTCATAGTTTATTGTTGGTTATTGAATAGATAGAACAGGAAACACTGCAATTCTCTTCTTTAGCTTTTTAACACAATTCATGTAATTCATGGAACAATCACTAAGTACTTTAATTTCCCTTTCACTTCAAGTTTATTCTGAGGGTCAGTTTCTTTCACTGTCCCAGGATGTGCAATGACTTTTTTAGACTCTTCCCTAACCAAATATGTTAGGTATTATATATATTCATGTCTTGTCATAATTTTTCCTATTATTTATTTCTCCTCTCCCCACCTTTGTATTTCCAAAGAGCATAACTCATACATTATTTTCCCACTTAGACTGACTTACTGTTTCTGTTGTTACTTCCCACTCAAATTTCTGCTATATCCTTTGATTCTCTGGATCTCTTCAGTTAAAGCTAATCTCACTGATCTTTGAGTGAATTGTTTATATCTCATAAAACACAGCAAGTTCTATTTTTTCTCACAAGTCACTTTTTTCCTCTGCTCTACAAACTCCTCAAGGGCATGAATGGGGTCACATTATTGTCAGTCTGCACATCAGGACCCATAGAATTCTTTGCATGTGGACACATGGTCCTAATTATCGCATTGAAGATCTTTTTACATAGTGTTGACTTATTTTTATTTATTTGTATTTTTATTAATTTTTATTAGTTCCTTTTATTTATACATAATATTAGGGTTCATTGTGATGTAGTTATATAAGCATGGATTATAATTTGTTCTAATTCAGTCCCCAGGATTCCCCTTTCTGTTCTCTTCCCCACCTCCTTTCTTTCCCCCTACTCTACTGATTTTGGTGCTATTTATTTATTAATGTTAACTTCTGAATTCCACTTATGAAAGTTCTGTAGAAAATATTCTTATTGTGAATTTTGATTTCTTAAAATTAGTAATATCATTACTATACTACTATTTGTCTCAACTCTGACCTTCTATAAACATCTATTAAGATTTGTTTATTTCTGTCATATAACCTTCTAATTTAGGGCTTTGCTCTAATGATTGCCAGATAATTAGTACTTTAAACGTGTTAAAAAAACTAAGTACTTTATGCATCATAATAAATAAAATTATTATTGAGTCCCAAGGACACAAAGTAAATTGCTGAGAAATAAAATGATACATCTTATATGAATGTAATTGAGCAGTAAAGTCTGAGAATGCAAACTTCCCCAGGTCTTATGCTGCTCACTTTTGTATCTTCCATAATGACTTGTGTGTGCATTGTTTGGCATGTAGTAAAAAACAGTATTTATATGGAAACAAGGTAATGCTTTTATAGAGTCGTTTTCAAAATAGTATCAGTTTATAATATTAATGCTCAGATTATGCTATTGCCATAATTACTTCAGCTTTCAAAATTTCTCATGTCTCTCACATACTGAATTTAGACACACTGAATGTCTGGAAAAAAAACAATAATGAAAATATGCTTTTGAAAACATCCAATTTTATCTATTTTTAAAATTCCTCATTTTTCTTTTCTTTTATAATTATATGCCTTCCTTTCAACTTTCAGAGGATATGTCTTACATCTTCCCTTTAAAATGTACAGAGATGGCCCAGCTCTTACCCATGCAGTGTGGGAAGAAGCTCAGTCTTCCTCCTGGCAGTTCTGAAGACTCTGGGTGGGGAAGGGGAGTGCAGTTATAGCCTGTGCCTGCTGGCAGGACCCAACCCCTTATTTCAGCTTTAAGGACTCCTTTCCTCCCTCAACTCGTGCTGGTCAGCACTCACTGATTCATCCTTCTCCAAACTGCTAATACAGGATAGCTATGGGAATTAGTATTTTACTGAAAGTAGAGAATCAACTTGAAGCAGAATCTGCTAAATATTTACAAATCCCTCCTTCTTTTGTGTCACAAGAAATTTAAAAGTTTCTTTCTTCCAGGGGATCCTGTCTCCCTTACTCTTTGACCATGATTTTTTTGGTCTCTGTCATCTCAGTGTCCTCTAGAACGTTCCACAGAAATGCAGATGTCTGCAGGAATATTAGATGTTTCTTCAACTTCACTTTTGTTCATTGACATATGCAGGAATTTCTTTTGTTCACAAAACTGATCAAACCCCAGGCCATCTTTTATAACACAAAATTTTATTACATTGTTAACTAGAGATTTCCTCTTGTGTGTAAGACTTAAAAATTGAATATTATAGCTATATTTCTCATTAATTTTCAGTATCTTTACCACCAATAATCATTACTTCATATATAAAATAATTGTATTGACCACAGTCACAGTTTCCTTTAGATTTATTCTTATTTTCCTTCTGTAATCATTTCTCTTTTTCACACTGTTTTCTCTCATTTTAGTCACTCAAATTTATTACACTTCTTAAAAATATATATATGGGGGCTGGAAGCATAGTTTAGTGGTTGTTGGTTGCTTGCCTAGTATGTGAGGCAGTTCATGGACTAGTTTTATGAGGGAAATGAATAAATAAAACCCCTTCCTACTGGGAATGATCAGGTACACAAATTCATGTCCAGGCCTGGGAGTCCAGTGAAACTTATTAACAGGAAGGCTTTGCCTTCAGTATAACCACACTTGCAGAAGACCTATAGGTGAATGTCAGTTTAGTTTGTGAAGCATTCTACCAAAGCAGTAGTAACTTATGTATAAAGAGAAGAGGACTTTTGGTGCAGACCTTCCCTACCTAGATGTTGTAACTGGAAAATCAGACAATTAAAGAAAAAACAAATATAACATACAAACAGCGTAAGCAAACCCAGTGGTTAATATACATCTGTATGTATATATAGATCATGTATCTGCACACGTGTGGATATGTATACACACGATATACATCAGTGTCATAGCAGTAATGGCCCTCTGTTGACATTTGTTACAAATACTTGAAACTTTTATTCATACATTTATTCTTTGAATAAATATTCATGGTGGGTTTATATGTGGTATTTCTTCTGTTCTCTGAGTATTTATGGCACTGTTTTACTGTCACCGCCTCTACAAACTCAAAATGCTTATTTCCCTCTAATATTATCACTTGAAAACAAATCAAGCAACAACACTATGGCTGTCAAAATGGCTCATTGTTGTTTACATCCCCCTCAATCCTGCAAAACACTTGTTAGTCCTTCTCTAGGTGACTGCTTGATTGACTACTGGAAGTAGCTGACTGATAGGGGTTGCAAACCCAAAAGAACTGCCATTTTTTTATGGCACTTGCTGACTGGCTACATATAAATATATTCAGGAATCTTGACTCCTTGGACTTTTCCAAGTTATCTTAGAGCCAAGAGAGTGAATCTGCTAAAGCACATGAATTTAATTTCAAAACGAATGGTTCTTTATCCAATATTCCTTGAGTATACAACATTTTTATATAGCTGTAATTATCAATCTTTTTTGCTTCTAGAGTTTTCAGTTTATGTATTTGCAACCCATTCTATTCAGGAATATTTATTTATGTATTTATTTGTCTATTTGTACTGTTCCTTTTAGATATACATGACAGTAGGGTGTATTCTGACGTATTATACATACATAAAATATAACATTGTAATTAGGATCCCATTCTTGTGGTTTCACAGGATGGAGATTCATAGTTGTGTATCCATATGTGAACATAGGGAAGTTATGTCTGATTCATTCTACTCTCTTTCCTAATCCCATCCCCAGTCTCTTCCTTTCATTCCCCATTGTTTAACCCAATGGGGGAAAAAGGGAAGTTTTAGAGAGTGGAGTAGGAAATAGAATGTTCAATGAGATAATGTATTAAAAAGTGGAGAGTATTTTTTTTTTTCAATTTACTTTGCCATCTCTTTCTCAGTTCACCATACACTGTTTATGACCTATCTCAATTCAGTTGTGGCTTCCAGTAACTGGAAGACAAGGGCCATGGCTTAGTGGAAAGTGTTAATGTTTGTTACTTCAGAAAATTAATTCATTTTTGAGTCTCTATTCCATTATCTCTAAAACTGAAAAAGGAATAAACACATCACATTATTCTGTAAAGATTAGAAATAACATAACTCAGTATATGTAGGACAACTACTGACATTTGCTTGATAACCATTATTTACACACCTACTTTACCAATGTTCTTTTTATTTACATTTCTGTATTCTCATTATGAATAAACCATATGTTTCTTGAGAGTGAACATGATTATTCTTTGTTCACCCCCATCTGCTAGCATACAATATCGCATTATGATAAGTGACTGAAAAAAATGTGTGTTGGTTTCTTATGTTATGGGCTTTCAGCACAATAAGAAAACTGGATAGAAAAATGTCTCTTGCCTTAAAATTTAATTTTCTCATCTCCCTTACACTCTTCTCACCTTTGATATTATTTTCTATCTGTTTGCCTATGTGCCATTGAACATACCACCATTGTTTGCTCCATGTTTATACAGCATGGGTATTCTGAGAAAACAGTACTATTTCTTCATAGGATAAGTCAGGGAATTTTAGACAACCAGAAACAAAAATTGTATGAGATATAAGATGATGACCACTTTATGAAAATAGTTGAATCTTTCTCCTTCAGAACATAAAACAGTACAAGAAAATTTCCAGGGAACAAATCTGTAAGTTTACATTAACTGATATATTGAATGAGTTGAATGTGTTGGTTTGGGCTGCTGTTAGAAATACTGTAAACTGCATGGCTTAAACAACAAACATTATTTCCCATAGTACTGATAGCTGGAAATTTGAAGAGCAGGATACCAACAAAGTCTAATTTGGGGAGGGCTTTTTTCTGGGTTTATAGATCTCTACCCTGTATCTTTGCAGGGCAGGAAAAGAGAGGTTATCTGTCTCATATCTCTTCTTGAAAGGGCTCTAATCTCACTTATGAGAACTCCAGTATCAGGAAATAATTACCTCCCAGAATTTCCATCTTCAAACACATTGGGGGAGTCAAAGTTTCAACTTGAGAAATTTGGAGTTTACACAAACATCCAGTCCATAGTGAGATATACAGATGGAACTTTAGGATATTGACTGTGATCTGTCATGGAAAGCATGTGAGTCTGTACACTATCTGAATCCTAACTTTGCTCATTTCTGGAAATGCACTTTGGAAATATTATTCAGTCTTTTCAGATACATTGCATCTTAATCAGGAGCATTGCATAAGAACACATGTATGAGCATGCGTAGAGCCCTACGCAGAAAATGAGTTGACAGGAGAGGAATGACATGCATGATTCAGTGAGCAAGCCTGTGCCCATGTGCATTGAATAACTGCTGAATAAAAACTGTTAAATAAAAACCCAACAGCTTATGCACTTATGTGGTAGGAATAAAACAAGGATCGCATTGAAGTATACATACAGTATGCAGGCATAGAGGAATGTGATTAGGCGTGAGCTGGTTCTCTCCCAGGAAAGGAGGAGGCTTCAGTTACACATGGGACTCAGAGAAGAAAACAAGACCAGCACAAGAGTCTAAGGAATATTTATGAAGGAAACTACCATTATGTCTTGTGCTGTTAGCTTAGACTTGCTAGAAAACTTGAACCAAAACCAGAGATGGTGATCCTTCCTACAGCCCAAGGATGTAATCACCAACTACAATCTCTTCAGTATACATCAACTTTGAAAGGCACACATTAAGAACTTACTCTCTACTTCTCTCTTCCACCCTCCCCGCAGCAAAATGTGTCACTGATATAGGCATATTACTTAATTTTATTTTATTATCACACATAGATATCTAAACTAGTTCATTTTTCGATGAGTAGAAATTATGTCTTTCAATTTTTTACGGTAGTTTCTATTTTACAGATTTCTACAAATTTAAATCATAACTGATTTATTGCCTTTTTTATTATTTTTATTTAACTTTTAATTTTTTACAGACTGCATTTTGATTCATTGTACACAAATGGGGTACATAATTTCGTTTCTATGGTTGTGCACAATGCAGATTCATACCATTCGTGTAATCATACATGTACATAAGGCAATGATGTCTGTCTCAATTTTAAATATTATGTTACACTTAAAACATAAAGGTCTTTAAAGATCATCATCTAAATTTTGAAAATATTTTATTTGTCTTGAGACAAATTAGACTTTGATATAGTCGTGATTCAATCTAGTTTTTAAAACCACTCTTTTTCTGTCCCTTAGATCCCAAGGACAACTCTATCAGTATTTAGTTATCATTTTCACTTATTATTCTATGTTACTATTAGATGTATTACTCTGTGTATCTGTTGTAATATATATAAACTATAGGCAAAACAGCAGTGAGTTACTAGGTGATATACTGTTCCTAGGAAAGTCATGGAATCACATCAATTATTTCACCAAGATCATCAAGAATGTCACCTATGGAGTATTGGCCATATTTCTGGTTCCTGAATGGATGCAGATATTTACAGAAATGATTAAATTGGCCCTGAGTTTGCTAACACATACATATATAATTACACAGAGTTTATCTGAAGTTAAGAAATTGCAACATTTATGGTATTTAAATACGGTCTCATTTGCCAGGGACAGAAGAACAATCTGTGTGGATTTCCATAGGAATCCCTGAGTAGGAGATCCAGAGCAGACCACACTAGAAACTATCTTCTAGGTGGTGTCCTCGTTCATCTGAGTCATTCAGAGACACGTGCCCCAGCAGACACTGTGAGCAATTATATAGGTGGCACTAGTTCCTCTCTTTCTGAACACACAGGATCCAGCCAAGGCTGTCCCCATCACTTTGGCTACTGAATCTTGATAAAGTCTCTTAATACTGTGCCAATACAGGGGTCATTAGGATGGAAGTTTTTCAGTTTTTCATTTTGTGGTTTGAAGAGTTTTATTTTCTCTTTTTCTAGACATACAGAACTTTCCTCCTTATATTATCTCCCTGTGTTCAAAATTTAGTGAACTTTTTCAACAGTACTCAATCATGCAATTGAGTTAAATATTATTCTGATGTTTTTCTATATTAGCATTAGAAGGAAAATATCATCACAGTTTGTGAAACAACCTTGCATAAAGTAATCCATATTTTGCAATTTACTAATGCCAAGAATAGTAAGATGAAATTCTATAAACCACACATTAAGGATTCAAATATAAACCTCTTATAATAACCAATATGCCTCCAGTCAAAATGAATACATATTTAATGGACGATTTTACATCTAAAAAACAATTTAAATAATGCATTAGTTTTATATAGTTCTATTAACATGATTATGTGAAATATTTAATTGAGATTGATTTGTAGGTAATTATTCTCCTTGCACATAAGCTAGGTGATTTAATTTCCTTTTGCATTTGAAAAGTCAGAAAACCACCTGTGGCAATTGATAAATATTGGGATGAATGTGCAAAATGGGTTATATTTTTAGAACAGAAAACAGGAAATATCTTCTACTTCCATGGACATTTTCTGCTTTTGTTAGAAAAGAACAAGTAGTACATTACATATTTTAGGAGAACTTTATTTTTCTGTGTAACTCATGTAAAAGAAAGTCATTGATTTTAGGAATCATTTCAACCAATTTATTTAAACAGAACTTCTTCCTCACCTCCTATGTGCAGAAGTTTCATTGTGTGTTAAGCATTACTCAGTTAATGGAATAATGTCAGTGACTAAATTGTGGACTGCATCTTCCTTCTCACTTTATTTTATAGTAGACTCAAGTTTTAATCATTTAAATAAAATTTTCTTCTGCTCATTCTCAGTTTTGTTACCACATTTTAACTCTTCATAAATGCTAACATTTATTATGATAAAAATAACTACTGTCAGTAATACAAGCCATTACTGATAGCATCTGCTTATAAAATTTAATTAATTGAAAAGTAAATAAATTAATATATTAGAGAGTTCTAATGTCTTTGGAGAAGGTTACAAAAATATTCTTAGAATGTTATGAACAAATGGTAGGTACATCTGTATAAACATAAGCAAAATCTAAGTGGAAAATCAGTCTGTTCAGAAGATAAAATAATTTTGTACAGGTTTTGTATTTTCCACTTTTCTGTTGCCTTATACAGGCAATAGCTTTTGGTTTCTAGCAGATGTTCAAAGAAGGTTGCATGTAGGAAACTGACCAGGAACCAAAAAATAAACAAAACAAAACTTCCAAACTAGCATTCACAGTTATTCAAATGAACTATATCTATCCTTCTTCCCGCAATAGAAAAACATATGTGATATTATTACATTTTCTATTTTTCCATTTGGAAAATGCAATCTTACTGAGAAAAACTGGGTATTTCCTACAACCTCTCCACATATGATGATTAATGTTCACAACAGGATTCAACTAAAAGTATTTTTAGTGGAAACTACATGAAGACAAATTCAGCCTTCCCTGTCTAGAAAGTTTATTTTGATTACATTATATCACTATAAACTCCACAGGCCATCTTTCCTAATAAAATATTCTGACAAAATTCCTTCTAAATTTATCACGCAAATATTTTTAACCTCCAGATTGGAATGCGAGCTATATAGAAAATTTAGTTGCATGAAAAATTTAGCCACACACAAAAAATCTATACTTAAGCTAATGCATTAATGAAAAATTAATTAAATTCCATGAAATTGTGGCCATTGTATGCCACTGAAACATTTTTAGACCATAAAAATAAAAATAGGGAGGGGAGAGTTGCTTGTCCTCAAAGATATTTATAGGTATAAGGAATGTGTTTATCCCAGAGACATAATCTTTAATGGTTCACTGCAAGGCTCATGAAAAGTCTGTAGTCACCTAATTTTTACAATGCATGAAATAAAGTAATTGATTTTTCTTGAGTCATTAAATGTTTCTTTACAGGAGAACATGTTTAAATACATCAGTCAGCAAAAGTCTTTGAAATTCCAATAAAAATTCTAGGTTCAAATTTGTTTTCAGGTGTACAATTTAAAATGCAATTATTTGAATGAGATATGATATTTGCATCTTATTGGAAATTCATATATGATTTGAAAAAAAAAAAAAAAAACAAAACACACTTTGGGTGAGATCAGGAAGCTGTGAATGAAAGAGTACTAGGTCCAGATTTGAAGAATGGTAGTGTGTTCCTGCTGCTCGTCTAGAGTAAATGTACCTTGTAACCCAAATAAGCTAACTCATAACCCTGAGCTTCTGTTTTCTCCCCTTTAAAATGTGAATGAAATTTCTTGTCCAGTGCTTAGTATATGAAAACCATGGGTTTTATCCCCAGACACACACACACACACACACACACACACACACACACACACATCTTACCCTAATTTTCTGCCAGAATAGTTGTGATTATTAAAAAATTTAGTCATAGGTACACACACACCTATGCACACAATTTGACAAATACTCAAACATACACATTTGAAGTTCTACGTAAAACAACATATTAATATTACAATTTAATTGCAACTCAGAAATGTTATAATGTGAAGTAAATAAGTGTTGAATAAGTAACAATATGCAGACAGTGCAATTGACTCTCTTTTGACTCTCAGGTTTGGGCTGTATTCCAGTTTATAATTGCTGATATTGAAGAGAGACATACCCCCAGAAGTTATTCATTCTCACACAAAGGACGTTTACCTTCTTGTGGAATCAGACAAAGGTTCCTATACACAGGGCTTGCCAGAGTTCTGATTGGAACTTTTAGAGTTATCATTAGCGTCAACTCACAGCACTAACCTATCCCTGATTGGTACCCCCAGGATACTGATTGCAATGTGGAAACCTACGTAAAGAACAAGTCCACAAGTAATTTTCAGTGAGCTTTGGAAAAACAATTGTGATTTTATGACTATTTTATAACTGATTATACACAAGGCAAAAAAAAAAAAAAAATCTCTAATGCATGTTTAGGCTTTTAATGTCTTCTAAATTTTACCAAGAGTAGACTAGCAATTTCTGTAGAATAAGCAAATCACTAATCATTCAGTTATTCTCTTTCTTGGTTGCAAGTTGATATTTAATATTCAAGAGCACCATGTCCTTAGATTGAACACTGCAGGATATTTTTAATTTTTTTTTTGTTGTAACAAAAAAGATACAACATAAGCCACAATTGACACCTTTAATATGCACTTGTTCAATAAACAAATCATTAGTTTTGAGATAGCAGGTCCATACAGAAATAAAATAATTATGAAGTATTCTAGCAAATTGCTGCACTGTTTTCTACATACACACATAGAGATCTGCAGCTACAATTATTTCCAACATGTGCTTTCATGCACATCAGGCTCACACAATTGTGTTTCCGGTAAAAGGTGTTGTGTTGTTTCCTAGTCAATCAAGTGGAATAAAAGGCAGGGCTCTCTGCTCATCCCACACTAATGATCTTAGCCTCCCAATGCTTCAGGCACTGTCCTGGGTGCTGTCATGTAATGCTCCCAACCTATTGCAAGGTCTTCTTCCCTCTTAATGTCCCTTCTTTTCTAGAAAGCCTTCCTGAGACTTCTTACCCTATTATGTTAAGTAATCCATCATACCAAGTTGTTCTTGTCACTGTTCTATTCAACAACTATTCATTAACATTCAATTAACATTTGTCTCTCAAAAAAGTGTCAGAATATCTAGTAGGCATTAGGAATGAAACAGAAAGATTACCCTCAACACACACATACACACACACACACACACACACACACACACACACATATACATAGCTTAGGTTTGAAGTAACTTGTGAATCTGCATGCTACGCTTGAAGACTAACTTAACAAATATATACATAGGTTAAAAGATACTAAATATGTACTTACATTATTTAACATTTATTACTTTCCATCACCAAAACTTTTATTTAAAGTGTGTTAAAATTATGTTCTTATCTTTTGTAGCTAATTTACAAATCTACAACATAACAGAGGTGATTGCTTTCATTTTCTAACATTAATATTCATTAAAAAACATTTCCTTGGTTTCCTAAATAGAATACTGGAACAATATACATTTGCTGGTGCCTCTACTTATCAGTCATCAATGCTCAGAACAGCTTTTTTAAATTTTATTTATTTTTTTAAATTTATTTTTATTGTAAACAAATGGGATACATCTTGTTGCTCTGTTTGTACATGGAGTAAAGGCATACCATTTGTGTAATCATACATTTACATAGCGTAATGTTGTTTGATTCATTCTGTTATTTTTCCCTCCCCTCCACCCTTCCCACCCTTCTTTTCCCTCTGTACAGGCCCTCCTTCCTCTATTCTTGCCCCCTCCCCCCCATTATGTGCCATCATCTACTTATCAGCTGGATCATTCTTCCTTTGGTTTTTTGAGATTGGCTTATCTCACTTAGCATGATATTTTCCAATTTCATCCATTTGCCTGCAAATGCCATAATTTTATTGTTCTTTATGGCTGAGTAATATTCCATTGTATATATATATACCACAGTTTCTTTATCCAGTCATCAAATGAAGGGCATCTAGGTTGGTTCCACAATATGACTATTGTGAATTGAGCAGCTATGAACATTGATGTGGCTGCATCTTTGTAGTATGCTGATTTTAAGTGCTTTGGGTACAGGACAAGGAGTGGGATAGCTGGGTCAAATGGTGATTCCATTCCAAGCTTTCTGAGGAATCTCCACACTGCTTTCCAGATTGGCTGCAATAATTTGCAACCCCACGATCAATGTATGAGTGTACCTTTTTCCCCACATCCTCACCAACACCTATTGTTGCTTGTATTCTTGATAATCACCATTCTGATTGGGGTGAGATATAATCTTAGGGTAGTTTTGATTTGCATTTCCCTTATTACTAGAGATGTTGAACATTTTTTCACATATCTGTTGATTGCTTGTGGATCTTCTTTGGTGAAGTGTCTGTTCGTTTCCTTAGTCCATTTGTTGATTGGATTATTTGTATTCTTGGTGTAAAGTTTTTTGAGTTCTTTATAGATTCTGGAGATTAGTGCTCTATCTGAAGTATGAGTGGCACAGATTTTCTCCCACTCTGTAGGTTCTCTCTTCACATTGCTGACAGTTTCATTGCTGAGAGAAAGTTTTTAGTTTGAATCTATCCCAGTTATTGATTCTTGCTTTTATTTCTTGTGCTATGGGAGTCCTTTTAAGGAAGTCTGATCCTGGGCCGACTTGTTAAAGATTTGGACCTACTTTTTCTTCTAAAAGAGGAAGGGTCTCTGGTCTGATTCCGAGGTTCTTGATTCATTTTGAGATGAGTTTTGTGTGTCCATGGCCAATATCATTCTAATTAGTGAAAAACTGAGCATTCCCCCTAAAAACTGGAACAAGGCAAGGATGCCCTCTTTCACAGCTTCTATTCAATATTGTCCTTGAAACTCTAGCCAGAGCAATTAGACAGACCAAAGAAATTAAAGGGATATGAATAGGAAAAGAAGAACTCAAAATATCCCTATTTGCTGATGATATGATTATATATTTAGAGGAACCTGGAAATTCCACCAGAAAACTTTTAGAACTCATAAGTGGATTCAGTAAAGTAGCAGGATGTAAAATCAATGCTCATAAATCCAATACATTTTTATACATAAGTGATTAATCTTCAGAAAGAGAAATTAGGAAAACTACCCCATTCACAATAGCCTCGAAAAAAATAAAATAATTGGGAATCGATCTCAAAAAAGAGGTGAAAGACCTCTACAATGAGAACTACAGAACTCTAAAGAAGGAAATTAAAGAAAACTTTAGAAGATGGAAAGATCTTCCATGTTCTTGGATAGGGAGAATTAATATTGTCAAAATGGCTATACTACCAAAAGTGCTACACAGATTCAATGCAATTCCAATTAAAATCCCAATGACATACCTTACAGAAATAGAACAAGCAATCATGAAATTCTTCTGGAAGAATAAGAAACCCAGAATAGCTAAAGCAATCCTTAGCAGGAAGAGTGAAGCAGGGGGCATTGCAATACCAGATCTTCAAATCTACTATAAAGCAATAGTAACAAAAACAGCATGGTATTGGTAACAAAATAGAAAGGTGGATCAATGGTACAGAATAGAGGACATGGACACAAACCCAAATAAATACAATTTTCTCATACTAGACAAAGGGGCCAAAAATATGCAATGGAGAAACGATAGACTCTTCAACAAATGGTGCTAGGAAAACTGGAAATTCATATGCAGCAGAATGAAACAAAACCCCTATCTCTCACCTTGCACAAAACAGCTTTTTTTTTAAAAAAAAAAAAAAAAAAGCAAACAATTGTGGTAAAATACACAGCTGGATAAAATGAGCTAAAAGGATTCACTCTGCCCTCACCATTGCGTAAGATGAGTGCCCTGCATTGACCATTGAAGAGCCCGGACCTATAGATGTGGTCGAACCTCAGCCTTTCTACCCCTGGAGGCTGGGCATGTGTTTGTGGGTCTGTTTTGCTATACATCTGTGCACTCACATGCTTATGGTGATGTGCAAAAGAAGGAAGTAGACAAGTGTCCTACTCTGAGATGAATGAGAGAAAATATGGAATCAAACTTGACCCAGATTGTTCAGCTTACAGTTTCCTGGTCACATTTCCCAGAGGCACCATCTAATTAGATGTTTAAATTATTTGCAGTACTTTATTTTGTTGCTAATTTAGAAGCATAATTTAGAAGAGATGAAAATAAGATGTCAAAGTAAGATGCCAGAAATTTTCAGGAAAGAATTTAGAAAGTGGTATAGATCACTGTATGAAAAGAATAAAGCCTTTCCCAGTTAAAAATGTTCAAGAAAGATACATTAACTATCTTAGATGGTATTA